>NC_141072.1:39386710-39987960 GCF_041138505.1 Cibotium barometz
GAAAAGTAATGAGAAATTAGCTAATTAAAACCTTTGATCCAAATATAGTCCAAACAGCTCTAGATTATGACTCTAATTTGTCCTATGAATTCTTATGGAATTAAAAAGCCTAAAGGTAACCAATGTGATCTTACAAAATCCTAATTTTTCTTCACTATATACTTGATGATATGGAAAAAGGAAACCTTTTATTTTCACTATCCATGTGTTCCAAATAATTTTTCTTCACTATATACCTGATGATATGGAAAAAGGAAAACTTTTATTTTCACTGTCCATGTGTTCCAAATAATTCCATAAAGTTGGTGTAATGAGAACATAAATATGTCCATGGACACATTTATGTCATGTTACACAACTAGTGTTAACACTAAAAAGTAACGAGTGTTGCATATGTTTGAGCCTTATGGCTTAGGAAGCATTTTGCAAAAATGATGGATAACTTGTAGGCTCCAACCCAGAGTCCCATGTTCAAGATCCAGCCTTACAAGTTACACGTTCACTTTCTTTTTTGAAAAATCATTTTCTTGTAAGTGATTTGGCACTAGGCAACTTTTGGCCTTTTTAAAGTATTTAGGGATATAATCATATCCAATAATTATATTGATTCTTAAGTTTTTTAAAATTCTTATTCAATAATGGTCCCCATATGAAAGGATGAAAGGTAAGGAACACTGCTTGCATGGGATGGTATTGATTCCAATAAGGTTTCTTTGAAGAAATCCAAAACAAATAATTTGACTAATGGTATGCATGTTGTATCTTCAAGTAGTTCATTATAAGATCTTTCTACTCTATCACATGAAGAAAGACTTGAAAAAGAAAACAAAAAGACAAAGGAGGTTGGTCTACAATGAGAATGAGACGAAAATGTACTATGAGTATTGCTTGAAATATCCCCCATCACCATAGTGCATATTCAAGGGAAGGTTCCATGAATTTCAAAATTAGTAATCTTAAAGCTCATTGTCGCACTGATTACCATAGACTTGCCATAAATACACTTTGCCATGCAAGGTGCATTTATGGAGGGAAAAGAATTCATAGAAAAGAACATTGAAAAGATAAATGAGATAAAGAATGAAGCATTGCTAACATTATTTAGAAGTGCTTACTTGATTGCAAAAAAAAGAATCTTTCTTTTCAAAGATTCATGATATTATTCTCTTATGCAAGATTGCTCGGTTTCTTATACAACATCATTATATAATGATATAATAAAGCATGTGCTGAAATAGTTTTTTGCAAGGCTACGTATTTAATGGACTTTACATTGAAAAATGTTGTTTCTAGTCCTTGGTTTAGAGTTATGAAAGATGAATCAGCAAATATCTCAACTTCATTTCCACATGGTGATTTATTTATCATACCTTAAGGATGATTTTGTCCCTAAGATGAGCTTTTATGGTATTGTGTGGATATACGATGCAACAACAAAATCTCTATTCAATGTAATTATAGTGGAGTTAAAACTATACAAACTTGATTTGTCAAAGATGATTTAAAACTATACAAACTTGATTTGTCAAAGATGATTGCATTTGTCTCCAACAAGATGTTCGACCATGATTAGTAAGGATAATGGTGTTACTTCGTTATTTAAAAAGAATGCTAATCCATTTTTAACCTCTATTCATTGCATAGCACATCGTAATGCCCTGGCAGTCTCAAGTGTTGCTACGAGCATGGATCATTGTAAAAAGCTAGATAAGCTAGTGAATGCTTTAGCAAGCTTTTTCAATGCAAGCTCAAAGCGATTACGTGAGGCACTTCATGAC
Organism: Cibotium barometz; assembly: GCF_041138505.1. Taxonomy (NCBI): domain Eukaryota; kingdom Viridiplantae; phylum Streptophyta; class Polypodiopsida; order Cyatheales; family Cibotiaceae; genus Cibotium; species Cibotium barometz. The sequence continues at coordinate 39,388,489 of NC_141072.1, forward strand.
AATATGTTTTTTGGAGAAGAGATTAAGCGTGATATTTTTGGTGATGATCTGTATCGTGCTATAAACTTTCAAGCTTCATTTTCTTCTTCTATCATTACTAACTTAGAGTGCAAATTTGAGATCAATTTTTAGTAATATGAAGTTCTTGGTGCTGATACAACATCCACTTCATGAGAAAGCGTCGAAAACTCACGAAACCATTGAAGTAAAAACCTTGGTGACATTATATGACATTAAGAAGACCTTGGTTAGCATGATTTTGATAGTCTCATTAATGGGGATGATCTTAAGAAAGAGTTTCAATCTTTTAAGAACCAAGCATCAATGGATTGGGTGCGTTATAGCTTACCACAGGTGACCTCAGCCATCTTAAGCAACTCCATGTGGAGAGAAGCATACACAAATTTACTAAGAATGTGTTAAATTGATTTAATACAATGTTGGAACATTGCAATTTGTGAAAGAACTTAAGCGCAAGAACTATCATCAAGACAAAGGTTCGTAATAGATTGGAGATAAAGAGTTTTGATGCGTTGATGAAGATTGTAATTAAAGAACCACCTAAGCTATTCGAACCAAAATTTCTTGAGAGCATAAACATTTGGAATGCAAAAGCCCATCATCACTTATTTACATCAAAAGATATTTACCCTCTCATTGTAAAATAATGTTTTGGAGGCTAAAAAACCTCCTACAAGTATGTCATTAGAGGTTTTCTTTTGCTTTTACTTTTTGTTCTTGTTATTGTATATGCTAACTAAGAATTTCTTAAAGATGGCCGATAATGACTTATAAGATTTGCCCATAGTATGTAATTTTTAGTTCATTCTTTTATATACTTTTAATTTTTTTCTTGAATTATTACTTTTTCTATAATAATTTTCTGTAACATTTATAAATCTCTTACTTTCTTCTTTTTTATGTTTTTTATTTGCTTTTAAATCTTTTTGAAATGTAAAATTTTATTTCTTTTAATCTTTATCTTTTCTTTCTTTCTGATCATTTCTTGTTCTTATGTCATCTTCTTATATATTACCTTGCTCTCTCAATTGAATGTTTTTTAAATGTTTATGGTCTATAATAATTTCTTTTACTTTTGTATCTATAAGCAAAATCTTTCTAAGGCCAACGTCCATAAGCTATAGTTTCTAGAAATTAAACATATCCTGTACTAATTATGATATATTTAATCGTTATTGTTATATTAATTATCATAGACTTGCTATGCATTCGAACTTCAAACTTCAAAGATGAAAGTAAGGACTAGAGTTTGTTATATTAATTCTCATAGACTTGCTATGCATTCGAACTTCGAACTTCAAACTTCAAAGATGAAAGTAAGGACTAGAGTTTGTTTGTTTTTTTAATGAGAAGTTAAAAAAAAAACTCGATTGACGAAAGGCGTCCGTTCACGACTTGAGCTTTAGAACTTTAGCCTTTTCGCATTAGAATGAAGAGGACCATGCGGACTGAAGTCCTGCTCTTCCTAGCACGAAGAGGATTCATATATAGCTGCTAAAAAATGATTTCCAAACACTGACATGCTATTTGTTAACAAAAACGACGCCCATTTCCCCAACCAGCACATACTTTTCTGGAAAAAAAAAAGTGTTTTTTTTTAATGCGAGATTTTTATTTGTACCAAGTAGTGTCCTTACTAGCAGTGCGGTAGAGCAATTGGTGAAGCGTGTGCGTGTGTTTGGGGTAAGGTCTCGTGATCAAGTCTTACTTCCAGCTCTCATCAGTTAAAAGTGTTTTTACTTCACGTGAGCAAACTGCGTGTTTTTTGTTTACCTGCGCATAAATTTCTCTCCTGAGTGGCCCTACCAAGTGTGAGATCCTCCCATATACCAACCCCAATAGACAGGCCCAACAAGATTAGTACAAACCAAATTGAAGGGGTGCCAGCAAGCTCCGTAGGTTCGCGACAGCAAACCTCCCGGCTAAGGTTCCACTCCCACAGTTCCATGATCCGCTGTGTCCATGGTAGGAGTAGGCCTCTTGGTCAAAGTCCAAACCACAATAAATCAATAATAACCCAAGACTCACTTACACAGTGCTTATTGCTGCTATAAATAACAGTCCAGTCATATATAGCCAATAACCTTGGATTTATTAAATCTGAACCCTAGCCACCTGAATCTTCCTGCTTTTCCCTAATCCCATGGCTCCCCTAACCCTATTGGATTAGTTTCTAACCCCCAATGGTTGGTGCTACGCACGTAACAAAGGTGTATTTACTTGTATTGATGAATGTGTATGGGGCTGCAATCAGCACCAAACAACTGATGTTGGACTCATGCAGAGCACCCAAGAAGATGGACAAACAGACCACCTTTGCTGTGCTGTTAAACAGTACCCTGATGCTTGCATCAATCCTCCTCGAGACCTTATAGGCTGTGTTTTCTTCCCACAGCAGGTCACTTCTTTCCAGCACTCTTCTTTGCGTTTCCTTGTATTGTGGACTGCCCAAGGCATGTGCACAAGCAAGGGATCTTGGCAAAGATCTAAGATGAAGAACACAAGGCTGGAGCACTATTATAAAGAAGATCTGGGGCTGGCTACTGGAGGACACGACTTCACACATATATGATGCGTTTTTCTCATTTGTGCCTCCAGATGCTGGGCGCCCCTATGCTTGGGCGCACCCAATGGCCTTCTGCCCACCCAATAGCCTGGCCAATGGACTTTCTAACCCCCAACTAGCCACCACAAACCCAAAAGTATGTTGATTGTTACCATGTCAATGATGGATTCAGGTTCCTCTACCTAGACCTATGACCCTAACAGATGCCCATTCACCCGGCTACTAGCCTAACAAGTGCCCAGAACATCGGTTACATCGGTGTGCAGGACAGCACAACAGACAAGTGTAGGACGTGCACTCATGACCCTGACCTTCCTGTGGAAGCAGACTAGCTGACACATCCCAGGACAAGGACTCACAAGTGGCCAGGTGTCCAGCCACAGGGCTTGCACTTTCCTGTACATTCATGTCAATGATGGATTCAGGTTCCTCTACCTAAACCTATGACCCTAACAGATGCCCATTCACCCGGCTACTAGCCTAACAAGTGCCCAGAACATCGGTTACATCGGTGTGCAGGACAAGCACAACAGACAAGTGTGGGACGTGCACTCCTGACCCTGACCTTCCTGTGGAAGCAGACTAGCTGACACATCCCAGGACAAGGACTCACAAGTGGCCAGGTGTCCAGCCACAGGGCTTGCACTTTCCTGTACATTCATGTCCATGGCATCCAAGTGTAGGATGCACGTGACAATTGATGTCTAGCATCATGGACGATTTTGAAGGCTTGCCTCATCTTCCAAGGGAGGAAGTACCATTTGTCGTTGTTGCAGATACTCAGAAACTGTTTAAAGTTAATGGAGCAGTGCAGATTGAGGAGCTGCTTGAAATAGCACAAATTAGCAGCAGATTTCCTACACAAGCTGTTCTTATCATCCTTAGCACTGTTATTCCAGATGAGAAAGTACCTGTATCTCAGTTCGCACATGTACCAGGCTCCATCCAACCAGCTCCGTCCGATGCTTTTGTGGGGTATCTGCAACGGGGCCCAATGCCGTAGGTCACTGTCCGGCAAACATCACTGACGGAATGCTCAACGCAAAACGATTCTGGCGCCATGCCCAACTGCTCTGGCTGCGAATGAGAAAGGATCGTCCTGAAGGAAGCAGTTTGTCTTTCGCAAGAGCTACATCCTCTTGCAAAGAAACTTTGGCATTCTCTAGACTCAGCTTGCGAAGCCGTACATGAATCATGGCACACGTTCCTCTTGTCTAAGTCCCACGCTTTTTAAAAAAGCGTGGAGCATGGGATCTACGGCTGGGAAGTGGGGTGGGCTTTTCACGGGAATCTGGGCCGTCCAAAGTACGAAACTAGGCCAAAAATATTGAACTCGGGCATCGGGCTGATGTGGAAGATTTTTGCACGCGTGGCAAGTGAGGTGTGTGACATGGATGTATGCGTGGCTGCAGGGACACGAGGGGGGCACAAGGCAAATGATTGCGCTAAATTTGAATTACATGTGCATCTCTCTCTCTCTCTCTCTCTCTCTCTCTCTCTCTCTCACACACACACACACACACACACACATTCACATACACTGTACACCTTATCGATTGGTCTTGCTCTCTTGCAAAATTTTAGTGTATTTGAAATCAGCTGATAGCTCATGCATCCACAGAGAGAGAGGTGAAAAGGATCTAGGAATACTCCATGGCATCTACATATCTTCAATAAAAGAGAGAGAGGAGGGGTGCAGCCGGCTATAGAAGTAGAATCTCCAATCTGCCACCACCAAGCTAGGAAGAGGGACGTGTATTCAATCTGGTAAGGTTCTTTAACGCTCTATCTCTCCAATCTATTTTCTTGTTTTCATGACATTGTTTTATTGTTTTCCTATTGATTAAGAAGGAGCTTGAAGGGAAAAAAATGTTATCCGTAGCTTGTGTTAGCTTGCAAATCAAGAGCCAATCACTAAGTGCTTGATAAAGCACAATGCAATACATTTTATCATTGAGGCTTTTTTAATAATGTCTTGTATCCCTGACTTCGTAATGACCTTGCTGCATGGTGCCATAACTTCTTTTTTGATGATGCATTGCTTCATGAAGTCCTCCACACCCAATTCAAGCCTCTTATGTTTTGAGTAAGCCCGACAATGCATTCCTTTTGCCATAATTTGATCCACAAAAAACCCATTGCATGATGAAGTCTTCAGTGGATACTTCATGTTGTCAAAGCTTTATTCAATCCAATGGAAGCTTGTATACAAAGCTTCAATATCCAAAACTAAAGCTCATTGCGTTCTTTCATTCTCTTATGTCTACACATTTGTCGTCGAGGTGATAAAGGTGCAACACGAGGAGGAGATGATTGTGCTAGAAGTAGTCCAATGGAGGAGGGAGAGAAGGAGGGCATACACAATGTGCTAGAAGCTTTGAATTTAAATCCAAATCCATGTGGAGAGAGCAACCCTCAAGGGTACCTCACTTCTATGAACTTTGAGCTACTATATGACAAATTACCATCTTGTGCATATGATGCAAGAATCCACCCTTCCATATCAACACAACCATCCCCTCATAGATAGCCATCCCCTTCCATATCAACACATGATGTTGTTATGGTTGGTGTAATTCCAACTACATATGGGGAGCTTCTAGGCCTTTTTCAGCTTAGTTATTCCATAATGACTCAAATATGAAGCTCTATTACTTTGTGCCTGTCTAGATGGACATGCCATCTTCTATTAGGAGTTACATGCAAGTTGGGCTTTTTATGGCTGGAAGGTATGGGGAGGAGGGGCAGCCCTTGCTTCTATTGTATGGGCTGGTTATGAAGGCAGCTGTGGGTACCAATTTACCACTCGAGCTATTCTATTTGCAAGGTTCTCTATGTCCATAAGCCATCAATTTACCACTAGAGCTGAATTAAATCTAATGGCCCTATTTTGGATTGATGGACAGATGAAACATAGGAGCTCATCATAGAGGACTTGATCATGAATTGGATTCCAGATCTAAATGAGGTAAGTTGTGTGTGTGTATGTGTTTGTGTGTGTGTGTGTGTGTGTGTGTGTGTGTTTTAATGAATTGGGTTTTTTTGTAGGTTGTACATGATATCAACTTGCCAACGGGTGAAACCAATGCATGCAAGGTCCCCATCCCCAATCTCAATGAGGTATGCATGGTCAAAAGCTAGATTTTTTGGGATAGTACAAGCATTGTTTTCCACATCAACAAAAGAATGGTAATGAGGAGTTGCTTTTCGTAGGTTGATTGGGACACAGCAAATGCTACGAATGAATTTGAAATGGAGGCTTTCTCAGAGGATGCAATGTGTGGCGATACATCGAGTGATGACATTGATCAAGATGATTTCATTCAAGATGAGGAAGAACATCTATGTCCCATAGCTTGTGACATCATGGATGATGCTCAACAAAGCCCATGCCCCAAATCAAGGGATACCTTGGACCCATATTTATATGTCTCAAGTACATTTTTCTCCTTTGACAAGCAAAGCTACAGTTTAATGAAATCGGATCTTCAAGGGGAAATCAATGTGACACTCGATACCTTAAAGACACATGATTGTCGAGGTTTGCTTAATTTGAAAAGGTGGAAGAGGATGAAGGAGGGTTTGTGTGTTGCTCCTATCCATGATGGCGGTCAATACATCTGCTTGAAATTAGCACCCAACCTAAAGATCGCAGCCATTGAAGATTGGGAATGCATCATACAAGCATCTCATCTCCTTCGAGATCGTGCAATACACCAAGGCGAGAAAGACACTATAAATTCAATCAAGACACAATGGTGCACAGATATTCAAAGCCATGGAATTCCAATAAGCTATATCAAAGATTGGATCGTTCTTTGTGGATGCTAGTTGCATGAAAGACATCAGCAAGATGTTCATAAGGTGCGTGCAAGTGAGAAAGAACACAAAAAACCCTCTTTGATTATAGTCACAGATCAGCCTCATGTTCAAGAATGTTTGGTTGACATCATGATTCAGCACAAGGTAAGACTAGTGTCACTTCGGTCCAAGCACAATGGGCCACATAAGCGGGTGGAAGAGTTTGCTTGCCATCGAGGGGGAAAGCCTTCTCGAAGTGGTGGTAAAAAGCGAAGATTGCGAAAATCAAAGCGGTGTGGCTGCCCCTTTAAGGTGGTATTGGAGTATGCAAATGACTCTGATAAGGTTAACATTCTCCTACACAATGTCCATGAAGGGCATGTTCCGGGGTCTAGGGATGATCTTTATTATTTGCCTATTCACCCGCGTGTGATAGCATGCTGCATGGATGACTTATTTGACGTCGGAACATGTCGTCATGTAGCTAAGATGTCAAAATCAAAAGAGCGATTCCATATGGAGAGCTCCTCTCCCCTTGATTGTGTGGTTTTTCGCTTCTTTATGATTCCCAAGGAGGTACAGATGATCGCCTACCAAATGCACACTCAAGGTAACATGCTATACATTGATTGTTTGTTTGCATGTCATGGGGCAATATGATTTAGTCAGCTGTCCTTGTTGATGCAGGGAAAAATTCAGATGATGCTTGGGAGGCAATGTACATGGAAGCACTCCGTTTGAAGGAGCAAAACAAGGTAGCCCACAAAATGGAGGTTATGCAATTCTTTTATGCCTTTTCGTATGGTAGAATTTAGCACCTATGTGACCATTTTCTTATTTTAGGTGATCTATGTTCAACCCTATAATCCAAATGCTATCGATGAATACAAAAGACCATTCATCCTTATCATTCAAGATGCGTGGATGTTGGAGATGGCAATGCGTTTCTCTCCCCATAATGCTTGGGCTGTGGATAGCACATTTAAGACGAATGTTTTTGGTCTACCTCTCTATGCAGCTGTGTTGCCCAACCAAAACGGTGTCGGTATTCCAATTTGGCTAATGATGTGCACAAGTGACGTTGCCACTAATCAAGAGAGCATAGCTTTAGAGCTTACCTTCAAGTTGATCTTCTCAAGAATGTCTCAAACCCGCCCTACTGCCATTGTAATCGACAAATGCCCAATAGAGCTACAAGCCATTCAGAAGGTGGTTAATGCAGATTCTTGTTGCTGGTTTGAAGATAACCAAGGACAACGTCAACAAATCGCCGCGCATGTCTTACTATGTTGGTTTCATGCCAAGAAAGCATGGGTGGAAAACCTTTTGCCACAGGTCTTCTCATACCCTTGTCTATTATGAGTGACAACTAGAGTGCTGGACATGGTTCTGAGTTGTTTTGCTACTTTGCAGGTTTCAAAAGACAAGCAAAATGATGTTTATAATCAGCTATCAAACCTCATGCAAGCAGATTCTGAACAGGCATTTGAAGGAAGATTCCAAGTGTTCTTGCAGCAGTACTCATCACATGTGAATGTATGCCGCTATGTTTCTAATGGTTGGTGTGGGCAGACATGTGTGTGGCGTACACGTTGGCCCAAGTTTGGTCGTCTTTTTCCACATGGAAACGTCGACACAACAAACCTAGTGGAGAGGTTATGGCAGTACATCAAGTACACCCTCTTGGATGCAAAAATCAATAGATCGATATTGGTCCTCTTGCATGCTCTCGTAGGCGACTCTCAGACAGGCACACACATGGGGGGTACTTTACTAGAGTTTTTCAAACAAAAACAAGAGTTAGGTAAATTGCCATTTTTCTTTATGCCATAGTATTTCAGTGGTAGGATTTGCTGCTCTGAATGGATTCTTGTTTTCTTCTCAGCCGATTCTGGACGCTTTAGTATCCAAGGTTCAAGCAAGAGTCACACTGCAAGACTCGCAGGAGGCGAGAGCATCCTTACAAGGTACAAAGATGATTCAACAACGTTGGAAGTGATTGATGAATCAACAATGCTTTTCAAGATCCAAAGCATGTCTAAGCCCACACGATGGTACCATGTAAGCATGCAATGTAGCTACTGTGATTGTCCGGATTGGACATCCAACTGCAAACATCTATATGGGATTCGATTGATATTACAGCATCATTTTCCAAGTCTGTATGCTATTTTGCCTATTGTTGACAATGCACGTTCTTTGGGGCAGCTGCAACATAATGTTGATGTTGGACAAAATGATGAGGGTACCCCATGGCTGAATTTAGAAGGGCAAGATCTTGACATTGGTGAGAATGACCAAGGAATAGGGCTCAACATTGAGCATGGGCAGCATAAAGTAGCAACTAATATTGATGAACAACTAGATCTTTGCATTCAGGACTTCAAAAATATTTTGCAGGGTCTCGAGGAGAGTCTCTCTACATGTGACTCCACACGAAAGGAGTTGATCTTTCAACGGTTGAGGGTTTCAAAAGAGAGTCTTCTTGCATTGGTGGTTCCAAAGGAGGTAGACTTACCTTTGCGAGGCTCCATTCGCCAAATCCAAGCTCATGTGACTCTTACTCGGCTTGGTCATGGTAAGAAACATGAAGGAAGTACTGTTGCTCTTGAGGAGGGGACAACCCCATTACAGCCAACAAAGCGTAATTTCACGGGTACGCTAAGACGTAAGCATCAGCATGGAAGGAGTCGAGTGAGGTTTGAAAAGAGGAATCGTATATTTTGCCCCCATTGCTACAGCAAGACCTTGATGATTGATCCTTTGCAAACACACTCTTGCCATACATGTCATGCATTACTCCCCTTGTCAAGGAGACATGCCCCAGTCGGTTCTGAAGTTGATCTTCTCAACAAAGTTTTCAACTTATGTGATGATTCATCTGTTCAGAATGGAGTGATTATATCTTGTGCATATGGTTTGCACGAAGATGATGAGAGACACTTCAACTTATGCCTCAACAACGGGATTGTGCTTGAAAAGATCCATGCATCTCAACATAGGATCATGCTTGTGTACAGTGGTTGATCGGTAGTACTATCATTGTTGTTGAGAAGACATGTCACAACCAATCAACTAAGATATTTTTTGAAGATTTAAATGCTTCTCTTGTCATGGAAGTACTCTTTATAATGAGATGGTTTCATTTCTCATGCATTGGAATCCATGAGTAAAACTTGAAATTGTCTCTTTTATGTCTATAATTTTTTGTCGCGTTTCAAGAATGCAATCAAACTTGTAACCTTTTTTTGTAGTATATAATAGAGTTTTAGTGTTGCTTGGAATGTCATGTGTTATGGAATGTTTGATTGGAAGGCTCTTGAAGTGTAGAGAAGCTCAAATAAGGTAAGCATATTTTGTTCACTACAAGCTCAACTCTGGTCATTTTTCACGTCCGAGGGTAGCTTTAATGTAGGATTGATGGTAATAAGAGGTCACAAACAACTCCCATCAGTTTTCATAGAGGTTTGAGCATGTCCTATTTTGGCAGCATGCCCAAAACTGGAAATTTCAGGTTTCCCAAATAGGCAGTTTTTGCCAAAGTATAGAGTTTATGCAAAGCAAGAGGTACAAGCAAGCATTGGGGATGCTAGATCATGAAAGAAAGTTGTGGTTTAGTAGCATGCATAAAAAATGCTGATTTGGAAACATTTATGCCTTGTTTAAGTGGATGCATAAACGGCATGTAAGCCGGTTTGACACGTGTGTTGGTGTGGGAAATATATGCCTTGTATTGGTCAAAACACAAGAGTTGAAATCGACTTGGAAATGCATGAGCATTAGTGTTATGTCCGTGTTGGAAATATTATGATATTTGGCTATAGCTATACATCAAAGCTATGTTGGATTAGTAAATGCATGTGTTGCACACTGATTTGGTACAATAAGGGATTTCCAGCTATCTAGTACAATAAAAAAAGCACGCTCTAAACATTCTTCATGATATGAGCGGCATCATCAAGCATTCAAGGTTTTTTGTTGGTCTCTTAGGTATAATGCTAAAGGCTCGTAGTTGAAGCTTGTGGTTTTACATTTTCTATTAAAATTTTGCAGAATGGAATTGGGAAAAACAACCTTACTGCTCACTCGTGTTGGGAAGCTTCTAATCTCAGAGTATGTGTGAAGCTAGAGTATGTGTGAAGCTTAGGTGCTACGCACACACACACACACACACATGGATACTTGAATAGGCACCCATTTATGAGCATACATATTACAACTTGTATTTATTTATTTATAGACGTGTATGTATGTATACATGTGTGTGTGTATGTGTGTGTGTGTGAGATAGTCACATGGCACGAGCAAATCAACGCTTCAAGACTAAATAATTGGGCAAATTTGGAAATGACTAAATACATTAAATATGCAAAGAGAGTGGCCTTTGCACCAGAGGGCAATAATCCTACTGCCAAAACATTGACAAGCATAATAAAAACCTAGATTGTACACACTTTACTAAGGATAGAGGTAGACATTCAATGCATCCATAAGAGGATGAACCCATTGTCCAAAACAATATTTAAAAGAGGCAGCAAGGTATAATTAATCATTTGATCGTAGAATGTCATTACAAAAGTAGAATGTCATTACAAAAGTGGGCAAGATATAATTGTTTTAGAATGTAATTACAGCAGATATTGAAAAATGGAGAATTTAATCCCAAAATACTCGCAAAATGCTGCACTAAAACTGTATTGATGGCCCAAAAAACTGAAATTGCTTCAAAACTGAACTGCTCCAAAACTGAACTGATGGCTGCCCAAAAAACTGAACTGATGGCTGCCCAAAAAACTGAGTATGGCTGCCAAGCGTCAAATGTAGTGTGCCGCCTCAAAAGTATGTTTCGCCGATCCAAAAAGTGCCGATGCATTGCACCAAACATGCTTCTTCAGGGTTCACCTAAGCATTTCATGCACCATTGGTGTAGCTCCGTCCTTAGCTTGCACACCTCTTCGTGCTGGAACCAATCCTTTGTAAGCTGCAAACAAATGCCAACAAGCCAAGGATATAACATTGAGCTTCCAATACCTTACCCAATCAAGCCATGCTAAGCTCATTGGACTTACCCATGTCTTGCCTATGCCATCTTGCAGTATGCCGGCAATGAGATACCTCACAAATGTCATCACATAGAAGCCACAATCTGTGCCGTTGGGCTGCTTTGGTACCTGTTCCAAAATTACATATAGGATGTAGACAACAAAAAATCATGCACAAATAGCATATGGACACATAATTCAACATTGATATACCAACGAAACAACTAAGAAAACTAGCCTCCACCTCAACAATCTTTAGGTCTAGCTCTTTTGCAGGATCATAAAGAGCACATTGGACAACTGAATCAGCCACATGCGGCGCCAAGCACTTAAGAGCGCTGCATAAAATACAAAGCTTAGATTGTGTTATGCTTTGTGAGAGAATATGTGACCTACATATTCACAAAGACACTAGTTTTGTACGTATACCTGTATAAGCTTTCCAAACACTCCTTTGGGTCTGTAAGTCCCAAAGAGTCCAAGTACAACAGATAGTTTTTCTTCCCCCGTAAACGAAGCACCCTTTTGTCCTTGTTGACATAAAGCACGAAGAGAGACCAATGGCTCCTATTGCACACAAGACAACCAGCAAAAGTGAAAAGCAGACTCCTATTTGCAATAAATAATTGAGTACTATTCCATTGCCATATGCACACCAGCAAAAGTGAAAAGCAGACTGCTAAATACAATAAATAAATAAAAATCAGCTGATTACTATTCCGTTGCCATGTGCACACCTGCAAATAATAGGAAAGAAACACAACTCAAGTTTGGACATGTCGATGCCAGCAAAGAAACCCGAAAGGTGTGTGACACGGAGCTCCAACGTCATGGAATACCACATGGAGTCAACGAACAACACCTTCTCAAGAACGGTGCATGGCAACATATTCTCCATCCATCTGTGCATGAAAGGGGGCAAATAAACGCTCATCCATACAACATGACATAGAACACATGACAAGTCTATCAAACTTACATTCCAAATAGATTCATAGTTCTAGTTGATGCCTCATCAACAAAGATTGCCTTCAAAAGTGGCTCATCTATTGCTGCATACAGCTTATACCTCGTGGAATTGAACTCAATCTCAACCCCTGAATTCAACCTGCAATGGAAATCCCAATATCAAAAGAGAAAATAAAAAACAAATGCTGATCTTACAATACAACAAGGGCACACAAAACTGCCAATTAGTTGTGACCCACTAACCTAGATCTTGCAACATTACGTTTTGCTATTCGTAGCCATCCTTCCCCTTTCTTTACCACGGCAACATGCGAGTTAGAGATCTCAAATGTGAGCTTGATATTGTTGCTCGCCTCAGACAAAGTTGGAGAAGATATATTAATTGGCACCGTGGTATTGTGATTTTGCATTGCACGAGAAGATCGAGAAGATCTAACAGGCAACTTCTTCCTTGTAGCTCCACATGCCTACAAAAAGAAAAGAAAAGAGACCTTACGAAGACTTTAATGTTGCACCCATGCAATCTCAAGAAAGCATATAACACATAGTAGAGTAGAGTTCATTATATTTATGTCTATCTACCTTGTCTACCTCCAAACCTTCTTGCATTGGTTTGCTAATCTTCATAAATTGAAATGACCAGTCAAGTGCCTCGTCCACTGTGCTTCCTTTTAGATCATCCATCTACAACGAATGACAAGGCAACATAAATAATATCATAAATAGACTAAAGAAATAGCTCTAAACAAAAGAGAGAAAAAGGAGCACTTACTAGCTTCTTGACACCCATAATTTTTTCCATGTCTACATGTTGCGCAACATTCTCACCAATTTTCAAATCCTACAAACAAGATTGTATAATTACGCAATGCATGATATGGAATGTAAACCGTGATAGTGAACTTAGGCCATATCAATGTAAACCATCACCACTAAGCATGCATGACAATATACCAAAAAGAGAGCAAAGAAATAGTACAAACAAAGATAGTGATAAAGAGCAACACTTACCGTCTTGGTGCTGGCCTTTGAACCCATCCCTCCTTTTGTAAGCTTTTGCTCATCGTCACTCTCAATCTTTTTCTCCCCATCATTTTGACCATGGTGCTCATCGTCACTCTCAAACTTTTGCTCCCGGTGCTCATCGTCACTCTCAAGATTTTGCTCCCCATCATTCTGACCATGATGCTCCTCGTCACTCTCAAGATTTTGCATCTCTTCTTGCTGGTCAAGGTCATCCATAACAATGTGTAACCATGCAGGTAAAGGTTTGACCTACACACATATCTAGTAGCTAAGCCAGTGTACTTATTATATATAACACACACACACATACGACATACAAAACACACACATATGACATGTACGTATAACACATTCATACACACACCTTAAAACAACACCCATGATTTTGCAAACTATAGTAATCAAGACCAAGACACTAAACTAGGGCAGATTTAGTAAACTATGACCATGTCTAGACATCAAGACCGGGACACTAAACTAAGGCAGTTTTGGTAAAAACTATGGTCATGCCATATTTTGCTAAACCATGACATGACATGACACACATTGCATATGCACACATACTCATATGCATGCACACACATGCATATGATATGACATAGAAGTAAGATCTTGTGTAAATATGTTTGTGTATGCATGTATGTGTGTGTGTGTGTTCTCGAGACTCATTTGATTATACACAAGGATGTACACACATATGCATATACACACATACTCATATGCATGCACACACATACATATTCATTTGCATGCACACACATGCATGCACACAAGCATAGTCACTCACAAGGGAACGAGAATGTGAACTTGTTTTGAGAAGAGAGGACTATTTGGAACGAGAACATGAAGCTTAAATCAAATGGAATGGGACGTTATTTGCATGAGTGCAATGCATCCACTTGACAATGGACACTCACTCACATGCATGCGCACATGCATTTACATTTACTCACACACATACCCATGCACACACCTTAAAAGTACAAGCACACATATGACATATACATACAACACATATATGGCATATACGTATAACACATACACACACATGCACACACATACATGCCTTCAAAGAATACCTATAATTTGCAACTATGGCCACGTCTAGTAATCAAGACCGAAACACTGAACTAAGGCAGTTCTGGTAAACTATGGTCATGCTACATCCATGTTTTAAATAAAGGTCAATGGTACTAAACAATGGTAATGTCTATTAACAAGGGCATGTGTGTGTGTGTGTTCTTGAGGCTCATTTGATTACACACAAGCATAGTCACAAGGGAAGGAGGAGAACAGGAACGGTTCAGAGAAGAGAGAACTATTTGGAACAGAAACATGAAGCTTAAATATAAGAGAATGGGATGTGATTAACATGTGTGCAATGCATGCACACACACTTGATAATGGCAATTTCAAATTACCCAAGGATGCAAAACAAACACATGCTTTGTAGACATACATGGCCTAATCAAAACCACGTATGTTTGAGAGGCTTATTTGAATTAAAAAGATTATGCAATGCAATAGCATATCGGCTCGAACATGTTGTAAAATCATATGCTCCAATGCGTTGCAACATGCATCAGAACTGGAAGGTGAAAATTCTCATTTTTTGCAAGCCTTACTAAATGTAAGAAATGCAAGAAGTACATGGCATGCACGGATGGGAAATTACGCACATACTCCAAAGTCATAATATGTACAACAAACACATATGGCATGTACGTATAACACACACACATATACATGCATGCACACACTTGACACACACAACATATACATATAGCACACATAGATGGCATATACACACATGCCTCAAAAGGACAACCATGATTTTGCAACTAGGGTGATGTCTAGTAATCAAGACCGGGACAATGAACTAAGGCAGTTTTGGTAAACTATGGTCATGCTATAGACATGCCTTAAATATAGGTCAATGATGCTTGTCTACAAAATTTGTTTTTACCTTAGTTTAATGTTAAGTCATCCTAACTCAACAAGATGCATCAAGATTCAACTGCATGTGACTATATGCTTTACATATAGTCACATATGTGTAGCACACACATGATCCAAAACAAAAGACTAAACAATCATGATATTTATGAAAACAAGAGACTATAAACTTCTTTTCGGAGCATGTAGACTTACTTTTGTATGTCCATGAGCTGCGATTCGACTCTCAATTTTGGCCAAGCGATTTGCAGCCGTCGACATGTAGGATGTCATCGCGTCTTTCACCCACGAAGCAATGTAGTCCTCCTTTGTGCCTGTCCTAAACACCTCTTCAAGATCGTTCCATGCTTGCTCCGCTTTCAAAGTCTGCGCATGCTCATATGTCAGCCGATTCCTCTCAAATTTTCTATCCTTGTCATGAAATCTTTTTTCTGCTTGTCTTTTCCAACTGCTTGCATTAGGATGAGGGAATATGCGGCTTGGGCGAGATGCCATTTGCTTGTTGGTTGGACGACCAATAACACGCTTAGGGATTTTAACTTGTAAGCCATGCTTTTTTCGGAGGTGCTCCTCCATCCGAACCCTCTTTTCAATGAAGGCTTCGCTCGTCGGACATACATTGCTTGCACGACATTGACGAACGAGCCTCCCATCTGGGAGTTTAACTTCCACATATGGTAGGGGGATGCTTGATATTGCCTCTTTTCCATGCGGAGCTTGGACTACATCTACCGGCGGCTCCAAATTTTCATGCACATTTGATGCAGCCATACCCATTCTAACCTCCAACTTTTTTCGTGGCCTTTTGTTAAGGCTATCAGGGGCAGCCCCTTCTTCAAATGTTCCACCTAAATTTGGTGATTTGGGCAGAGTCAAGGCTTGCTTCTCCAATTTTGGATCCAACCCATCGTCGTCTCTACCCTTGCTGCTTCCTTGCCCTGCAACGACCTTCTTTCCCAGCTTGCAATCTTGTTGTGCAAGAGCCTTCTTGCCCTTGCCCTGTTGGTTTCTAGGTGCCATTCCCAAAAAACCCTGCTCTGCTGCACCTTACAAATCTCTATGAAGAGCCACTCTCCAATTGCAAGCCAACCTTAGTGCAAAAAATCAGCTTTGAATCTAGCCTGTATAAATATGATCCTGGCCCAGTTCACAACCGTGGATCCCATGCTCCACGCTTTTTTAAAAAGCGTGGGACTTAGTCAAGAGGAAGGGCAGCAACATAACTAAAGCATTAGAGTCACCATCTGCATGCATGCACATGAAAAAGACACAAGCGAAGATATGCCATCTGAGCAGCTAAGCATATGCACCTTCATCAATCTATGCAGCCGACCCTCAAACATCGATGAATTGTATTTTTCTTGGAAACTAAGCATTCAAGATGAAAACCCAAATCCAAGCAAACTGGAAAGAAAATGGGAAAATAGACTCACCTTCCATGGCTTGCATGTTCGCAATATCAAGATGATGTAAGAGAGACAAAGCACATTGACATACACAGGGACCTTGCTGTACCCTCCATCTTCCAATCACTCCTTAATTACATAATGCGGAGCTTGCTTGCATTCGTGTATCTCCATACTAGTCCCACGCTTTCTGCCTGTACATGAAAACACCTTCCAATGCAAGCTGTGCTTCTTAAGAAGATCCAGTAGAGCCAGCTATGGCAGAAGTTTTGTATCTTTGGTGGCAGCTCCTCTGCGTAAAGAGGATGGAGCCGGGCCGGGAAAGAACAAGAACCAAATGAAGCAGGAGAGATGGTTTTGGGGGGGCAGGGGGGGAGAGAGAGACGGCTAACAGAGAGAGAGAGAGAGAGAGAGCTAACAGAGGGAAGGGGGAGAGAGAGAGAGAGAGAGATGCAACCGTGCTGGTTTTAGGATTAGGGTCTGCCGCGTCAGGTCTGCCAGATGCCAGAGTGAGAAGGACAAGAAGAGCCACGCACGCAAAAATCTTCCACATCAGCCCGATGCCCGAGTTCAATATTTTTGGCCTAGTTTCGTACTTTGGACGGCCCAGATTCCCGTGAAAAGCCCACCCCACTTCCCAGCCGTAGATCCCATGCTCCGCGCTTTTTTAAAAAGCGTGGGACTTAGACAAGAGGGCACACGTTCACAATATTTGTAGATTGTGACTAGCCTACGCATTAACACTCTAAGAAGACAGCATATGGAATAAGGGTAACCTCTAGACATCATTTATCACAAAAGTTTCTCCGAACCTACCTCCCAATGGTTTGTAACACCTTACCTTAGCTACATTTTCTCTTGCTTATAACTTTGTGTGAGAATAAGGGCTTTGATTACAATTTTGTGTGGGATGTTATGTTGGCATCAAAAGTGTATGTGAGGCCTCTCATGAGCTAGCAACCACTAGGGGTATTTATCACATGCTATAGCTAAGTTCCCAGCCATGTTTGGTCAATCTTCATGATTAGTATTATTAGAAGGCATTACTCCATGTGTTAAATTGCATAATAACATAGATAGAGAAGAATATTGTATTATTGAAGTGATACAATAGATGGCAAAGCCCCACATCCATGTACTCCAATGAAGGGATCTTTGATGGTTTATCTAGAAGTGTTAGGATGAAGGTTATATGCTCGTAGAAGCTAGGTGGTAAACTCATAGAGTGATGATTGGTGATGAATTGTATGGAGAAGGGGATGGCCATGTATCTATATAAGCTTGTATACATGGGGTAGCCATAACATGATCACGTAGGTCCATGGTCATAGTTGATGCCACCATCCACGGTGGCATCAACTATGACATCATCCATGGTGTTGGCCCATAAAGATGTTCTAGAACTACTATACAATTTCCCTATTTCTCACTACCATCCGGGCTCAACTTGGGACCCGCAATGTTAGGACAAGGTATCCAGGAGTAAAGTCCAATGAAGTTATGCGAAGTTAGGACAAGGTGCCAAATCTAATCTAAGCCATTTTGTGAGAGGTTTTTTGTGCCCAATGAAGTTATGACATAGAAAAGCCTAGAGGAGGAAAAGGCAAATTGTCGAAAGATGATGTGAACATGTCCTAGTTTGGAACTTAGGGTGTAGCGGGCATAGTATGAAAAGGATAAAAAAGAAGGCTATGCAATGGCTAGAAGGAGAGACGGTGCATGAAGATATGGGGAGATCCAAGAGATCTAGATGATGAAATAAATGTGCATGGGGGGTTTGAATGCAACGCATGGCAGTTTCTTGTTAGGAAGGTAGGAGAAGTAGTGTGTTTGTTTCTCTATGAAGGAGGATTTTTTTGGTGGGCTGAAGGTCACAGAATAGGAGGAAGGCTTTTGGATAACCCACCATTAGAGAGAAGGACGAGAGAGTACGTAGGGAGAAAAGAGAAGGAAGCAGTGTGAGTAGGTGAGGGCTAGACCAGAGCAGAGGGAGCGCATGTGAGATAGAGGAATTGCTGAAGGTTGCTAAGGCAAGCCCTAGGATCTCTGTTTGTAGATTCTGTTGGAACTTAGTGCTACCCAAGACTTTTCTCAACTCCAATTTCTGTTTGAAGAAGAAGATCTGTAGAGGTGGTTGCAGAGTTCATCAAGGAGGTTTGAAGCTCTGGAGGTTCTCCTAGTTTCCATGTTTTTTAATCTTGTTTGAGCCCAAGGTCTCAGGGTTGTTGAGACTGTTTTTTTCTTGCAAGTTTGAAGAAAAACAGAGTGCATGGCTCTGAGCATGTTGTGAGTGGATGATGATAGAGTTTTGAGATATGGTGCTTTAATTGTCATGGATATGTTATTTTGATTGAAATTGTTGAGAAAATCAATTATGAGTGAAGATTTGAAGTCGCTAAGTCAAGGGCTGAATCAAGTGGTGTCAAAAACTGAGAGTCAGCAGTGTTAGATAGGGTTAGCTAAGTGCCATGACAACTTAGTTAAGGGTGTAGAAGGGTAGATATAGTCTTTTTTGGACTGAGAGGAAGCTAATTAGAGCTAGATCTGATAGTCAGAGGTCTCTCAGAATTAGTCAGAGGTTTTTGTATGCTAGAGGGTGTTTAAAAGAGTTAGCTGGAGGTCAACTGAGATCAAATAAGAAGCTGTAGTGTTGAATCCTTGTGGTATTTAGGGTGTTTGGGGGGTCTGTAAGTGTCAGAAGACACATGTATGGAAAGTTCCATGTCAGCATAGCCAAGACTGAATCAGATAGTTAGTTGATAGTAAGAAGAAAGGTGTTGACATGTTTAGTAGAGTTCTAGAGCAAGAGATTTGAGGATTGCTAGATCTAGAGGATAACTTGGGAGTCAAGAGGAAAAGAGATTGCTTGAAATTCTAACAGAGTGTCGAAATCAACCAAGCGTTAGCAACAGTCAGCTCGGGTCATTTTAGGTCAGCAGGTACTCTGAGGAGGTTAGCTGAGGTGATAGGACTCAAGATTAGAATTGCTGAGAGATAGATTTGACCCAGGAGGTTGAGAGGTTCAGGTGTTCAGTTGTATCAACAGGGGAGGCTTAGAGGATAGCTGCAGAGTTGTTGGATGTCTTGTGCTAGATGTTTTCAGTGATTTGATGCTATAGAAGCAGATATTATTTTCGCTTCCCATGTTTTGGTGGCCCCACTGAGAATCGGAGCGTTCTTGTATAGGGCTTTGATCAACACGTTGGAGACCACTTGAAGATCTGCTGAAGACCTATGGCTAGAGCAAGGTATGAGTTGTTCAAAGGAGAAAGGGGTGAAGATGTAGACCAATTTTGAAGGAGGATTGAATTGGTAGCTCTTAGCAACAACGGGATGAAGATGCTTACAAATTGAGAATGGTGGGATTGCTTTTGAAAGGAGTAGCGAGAGAGTGGTATGAAGATGTGGCTATAGAGAATGAAAAAGGAAATTGGGACAGGTTGAGGGGAGATTTGAGAAGGAGATATAGAAAAGTGGACAGCCGAGAAGATCTTTGAAGATAATTAAGTAGGTTATATCAAGGGGACGGAGAAGAAATTATAGGTTTTGCAAATAGATTTGAAGTATTCCGGAGAAGAATTTTGAAGGTTTTAGGAGAAAATCAGGTGCCACCAGACTTCATAAAGAAAGAAAGATTTATAGGATTGTTGCATGGAAGCATTAAAGAAAATGTGGAACTTAAGGATCTAGATTCTTATGTAGAGGCAGTGAGGATGGCTACAAAGCAATGGAGGAAGAAGATGAGGAAACAAGAGCTGGCAACAAGAAAGGAAAGGGAAGCATGCAAGCATGTGATAGAACCTTTCCCTATGGACATGCATGTAGAAAGGGAGCCCCATGTGGAGGCTCCAAGGGTTGTAGAGCCAAATAGAGGTTGATTGAGAAGATTGGAAAATTGAATCTTGCTATGTAGGATATTCAAAACCAAGTAAGAAGACCACAAGGGGAGAGACAACCCAGAAATAGAATGGATCATCTCCAATATTATAATTATGGAGAGAGGGGTCATATAGTGCCTCAATGTCCTCAACCAAGAAGGGAGCCAGGAGGTATATATCCTATTATTCAAAGACCATAGGGTAATAGGGACTAAATGCAAGCCTATCTTTTAGGTGTATTTAGGCACCCTAGGAGTTAATGGGAATCATGTGCCCATACAAGGACAAGTGCAGCCTCAAGAACCTTTGGGTAATGTGAATATGATTGAAAAAATTAAGGAAGAGGAAGGTGAGGCTGATGCGTTATGGCCAATAAGAGGATGAGGATGCAAAGGCCAGAATCCGAGGATGCAGGTAAGGAAACAAGAGCCATGGAACAAGTAGAGTCTAGCCAAGCAAGGAAAATCTAGGGCTAGAAGAAGGAAGATTGGCATGGATGACTTCCATTTGGGAGAGGGACAGCCCCCGTATAGTCTCAGGTTGATATTAGGTATGGTCAAAGCTAAATTCTAGCATAAGGAGACAATGGCACAAGCTTGCAAGTGTTAGGAGAGTTAGATTTAGAATACCTAAGGCCTGCCTGAGGCTAATGTGGTTCAGTTGAGCAAGGTTTCTGATATGATGCCTGTTGTGGATGTTTGGGTTCATCGTAGGAAAGTGAGCAAGGTTTAAATTGATGGGGGATCCCAAGTGTGCGTCATTACTGAAGAGGCTATGTATGATCTTGGATTGGAGGTCATAGGGAAATTCTCTTTTCAGTGTAAAGATGGACAATAGTTCAAAGGAAAAGTGTCCTGGTGTGATCAAACATATGGAGCTGAATGTTCTTGGGAAAAAATTAGTGATTGATATGCATGTGATGCCAGCAGGGGTTGGGGCATACCCCATCATTTTGGGAAGACCAGGTAGCTGATTGCTATGAAGTCAAGGAAGGACTGGTACAAGGATTGTATTGACTTGTTTGTTGACAGGCCTAAAGAGAAGAGGATAAGGTATGACTTGAAAACACACAAGATTTTAGAGATTGGAGAGAAATTAGAAAAGGATACAGGGGCTGATTAAGCCTCGTTTGATAGCTATGATGCTTATTCTACAGGATCCTCAGATGAAGTTGATGATGACATGGATTTAGATCAGAGCTTGTTGAAGATGGAGGTGGACATGTGTGGGGTGCATATAGGTGAGGCTAAAGGGGATGGTATGGCTAGTCATGTGGCTAAATAGGATCATGTTCAAGATGTAGAGCCCAATGTACCAAAATCTGAGCTGATGGAGATGCTTGCTCTAGTAACCTGACTAGTGAGGAAAGAGAGAAGTATAGGGCTTTGTTTGACAGGTATCCAAAGCTATTTGCCAAATATTACAATCAAACGAAGGGACCTTCAAGTGTGGTCCATGAGATAAAGCTGAAAGAAGGTGCAAAACCAGTAGCTTAGAAGCTAAGGAGGCGAGGTGTTATTCAGAGACAAGTTTTGGAGATGGAAGTCACCAAATTGTTACAAGCTGGTTTTATATACCCGATTGATGATGCAGAGTGGGTTTCCCCTGTAGTCATTGTACCTAATAAGGGTAATAAATGGAGGGTTTGTGTGGACTACAAACCTCTTAATGCAGCCACAAAGAGGCATCATTATCCTCTCCCATTTCAAGATGAGATACTAGACCAAGTTGCAGGGCATGAGAGATATTCAGTTTTTGATGGGTTGAGTGGCTATTTTTATATTAGGATAGCCCCAGAGGACCATAAGAAGACCAGTTTTATCACTCCTTTGGGGGGTGCTTTATTACAGGGTTATGCCCTTTGGGCTTTTTAATGCGTATGCCAGTTTTCAAAGTTGGGTGGATAGGGTTCTTGGGCCCATATCTTGGCTCCTTTATTAGAATTTTTATGGATGATTTTTGTGTTTATAGTGATAGATGAACACATGTGGAGAGGTTGGACATGGTGTTTAAAAGGCTTAATGAAGATGGAGCCCAACTCAATCTTGCTAAATGCAAACTAGCAAGGGCCAGGGTATTACTTTTGGGTCATGAAGTTAGTGAGAATAGCATAGCTCTAGATCTTGCAAAAGTGGGAAGTCTATTGCAGATGGAAATCCCAAATTCAACCAAGGAGCTTATAAGTTTTGTCCAAAAGCTCAGGTATTTGGCTAGACCTTTTTATATGTTTGCAGAGCATGTTTACCCTTTACAAAAAGCTAGTCATCAAGATCCTTTCATGTGGATTCAAGTGGATGAGAATGCTTTTGAGAACATTAAGAATATGCTTTCTACTCTTCCTATCATGATGCCCCTAGATTGGAGCTAGGTATTCTACTTGAGCCTTAATGTTGGAAAGCATACATTGGGAGAAATGCTTATGCAAAAAGGCACAAAGCAATCATACATGAGGCCTATCTACTACATTAGTAGGTCGATGGGTGATATTGAGAGGTCATAACATGAGGTTGTTGAGTTGTTTATTTGAACTCTTGTTTACGCTACTAAAAGGATGAAATCTTATTTAATTTACAGATCTTTTGTGGTACTTATCTCTTGTAGTCTTTTGCCCCATGTCATGAGATACGTAGGTGATAATTCAAATGTACAAAGTTGGATTATGGCTCTTCAAGAGTTTGATATGAGTTTCATCAAAGAGGATAGTGTAAGAGTACACATGGCTGATACGCTCACCTATACAGGGAAGCTCAGGTAAAGCCTAGGTCTGTCAAGGATGTTGAGATGCAGATTGTACCTAGTCCTAGCCTGCATGAGGGGTTACAAGACATTGATGATGTATTGTTTTTTGATGGATATTTTAAGAAAAGTGTTGGCAAAGGAGGAGCAAGGGTTGTTTTTGTTGATGAGCAAGGAAAAGAGCTATGGTATAGATGCCAAGAGGTAGAGGTAAAGCGCAACAATGAGGTTGAATATTTCAGCCTATGTTTGGGTTTTGAAGAATGCAAAAGAAGAGAAGAAAAAGCCTAATCAAAGGTGATGCCATGCTCATCATAAGACAAGTACATGGCACTTGGAAGGTCAATAAAGATGAGATGAAAGGCTGGTTTTCAAAGATAAGACAAGTACATGGCACTTGGAAGGTCAACAAAGATGAGATGAAAGGCTGGTTTTCAAAGATAAGAAGGCTTCTTAACCGTTTTTAAGCTTTTCAAATATGACATGTATCCATGGATGACAACAAGAGAGCCCATGAATTAGAAGAGCAAGTCTTTATCAAAGATGTATATGCTATAAGAGTCCAGGAGCCTTTGTATCAAAGTAGAGAGACAGTTCATGAGGAAGAGCATGTTCTTCTTAAAGGTTTTGCAAGAAAGAGCTTGGATGCTTCAAAGAGGATAGAAATTGTCAAGAGAGCCACGAGGTATGCTCTGATTGATGATTTCCTTTATCACAAAGGGATTGATGGTGTTATGCGAAGAGTTTTATGTCATAATGAGATTCAAGACTATTTAAAGGCTTATCATGAAGAGGGATGTGAGGCCATTATGGAGTTAACATCACAAAGAGGAAGATCTTGACAGCCAAGCTTATGTGGCCAAGCATGAACCGAGATATTAATCATTGGTGCATGAGTTGTCATGAATGTCACGCATTCCACAAAAAGGATCATGATTCTAGATCCTATGCACTATATCTTAAGTTATGGGGATTTTGAAAAGTGGGGTATGGATATTATAGGACCTCTTCAAGGACCAAAAACAAGAAACACTATATTATCACTACAGTGGATTATCTAACTAGGCAGTCAGAAGCAAAGGCAACAAGCAGTGCTACAACAAAACAGGTGTGTAAATTCCTTTATGAGATGATTTGTTGTCAGTTTGGAGTCCCTTTAAAGCTTGTGATGAATAGTCAAGGAAGAGAGTTTAGGGGCTGATGTGATGAAGGATCTTACCAAGATGTTGAGCATAAAGCATAGGTTTACTACTCTTTATCATCCCGAATGGGCTTGTGGAGAGTTTTAATGGTGTCTTGTAGAAGTTGTTATTCAAGCTTGTGGAAGAACATCCAAGGGATTGGGATATATATTTGGATAGGGCTTTATAGGCATATAAGGTGTTAGAAAAGAATGCTACAGGATTCACTCCCTATCATTGTGGAATCCTTCCTTTCAATGGATTTTTTGTGTACAAGGAGACTCAGGAGAACTCTATCTAAGAACCTACTGGCAATCAAAGGAAGGCCAATGTCTTGTGTGCATACCAGTATAGACCACCCAATAAAGTCCTCCCTTACAAACGCACAACTCCAGAACTGTAGTTAGTCATAAATAAGACACACACACAATTCAATTCCATCCACCTCAATAATATCAATTCCATCCACCTCAATAATATCAATTCATTACTCCACAAATGAGATTTAATATAGTTTAATATGTAAAATTTCATAAGATTTGACATATTCTCGTGAAAAGAAGGCGATAAGAGATCTCCCTTAGAGAAGTGTGAAGGAGGTGAATTCATTTATAAATTTCACCTCCACTTTCAAGGCATATAGTTCAATGCACATAATCCTAGGCATGCAAAAAATTGTAGTGGGTAACTACCCTCATATCCCAATCCCTACCATTTCTCTTACTCTCTTGGTGGACTTCAACCCCTCTCCAGGCATGTGCTTTGTCTCCCTCTCCCTCTATCTCTCCACCCATCTCTCTTTCTCTCTCTCTCAGGAGCTTTAAGCGGATGCAGTGCCCTTCGAGGGGTATTCCGGTGGCAGAATACCCTAGGGGCCCAACAAGGACCGGCCTTGATGCTTGGAGAAAGCTGGGCCGGGGAGGAGTCGTCGACCACCGCGCCGGTGGCACAGCAGTTGGTGATGGTGATAGTTCCAAAGGGCAGCTGGCAGTAGAGGGGTCTCCATCTCAGCCCAGCACAAGCTTAGATCAGTGGAAGGCCCAATTGGTGGACATCCACACGACAACGTTACCTGTTTTTGAAAATGACGACGACAGGCGGCTAAGCAGCACGTTCAGGATGTCCGTTACCAGCACCCACTGGCCATGGAGGGACGCAACAGTAGGGGGGAGCCCTCTCTTCCACACTCGCTAAGGAGGTGCCTTGATGCCTGTAGAAAGCTGGGAACAAGAGGCCGGGGAGGAGTCCTCGACCCCCGCAGAGAGTTGGTGGTGGTGATAGTTCCAAAGGGAGTCCAAAGGGCAGCTCGTAGTAGAGGGGCCTCCATCTTAGGCCAGCACAAGCTTAGATTAGTGGGAGGCCCAATCGGTGGACATCCACAAAGACAACGTTACCTGTTTTTGAAGATGCGGCTGAGCAGCACGTTCAAGATGCACTGTGAGGAGTTTTGGTTGATGATGGGAATTAATCTTTGAATGCTACACATTTTGGTTGTGTTTTAGATTTGGTCCTTCCATTATGTTTTCTTGGTTTCTTAGTAGCTCCTTGGGTCTTCAGTGCTTTGGGAAGCCAAATCTAGGTATTTCTTTGTAGAAGCCTTAGGCCTTTAGGAATCTCTCAATCACTTGGTGTTGTTGACTTTTGTAAGCTTGAGGTTGCCATATCTTGGGCTTTTGGGACTTTTGAGGCTTTCGTTAGATGGTTGTCTAAGGTGAATTCTGAGAGCAAGGATGGATGTCATCCTTTGGGAGCCAAATGAGAATGTTGTCCTTGTAATATCCTTGTGCAGTTATTGGTACCTACCATCCTTGAGTGGTAGGTTCTTCTTCTTCTTTTGGCATTACCATTTGGATGACTTCTTAGGTTATTGAGGAATCCGAATGAGCTAGAGTAGGCCAGCAACAAAGTGAGCAATGTGTGGTTGAGCTCACCTTTGACCATGCAGAAAGGGACATTGAAAGGGAAACATGCCTTAGTAGGGATGTAGTTCATTAAGCAGACAAAATTAGAAGGGAGGTGTAGATTACGTTGGGACACGTGGACCACCACACTGGGACACATGGACCACTGCGTTGGGACAGGGAAAGACAGAAGTGCCCATGGTGGATTGAGATGTGTAAAGGTACGTGCCTAGAGGAGGAGAAGGAGACATATGCTATTCACCAAAAGGGGGAGTGCAAGTTTAGCTCGGGTTCTTTTGGAAACTTTAATGAGAAGAAAAGAAAGAAATTGGTGCAATAACAGAAGAAGCCTTAATGAGGAGGAGAAGGAAATGCTATTCACCAAAAGGGGGAGTGCAAGTCTAGCTCGGGTTCTTCTGAAAACCTTAATGAGGACCAAAGAAAGAAATCGGAGCAAGAACAAAAGAAGCTAGCGAACGAGCATGTAGCGGCCGTTGGAAAACCTGATCCCTCCTGTGTAGGCATAGGTAGGCCAAAGAATCAACAAATCAATGATTTGGGTATGTGCCCATGTCACATCTCTACTATTTTTATTCGTTGAATTTTTTGTTTGCATGTGGGCTATTTTTGTTCGTTGAGTTTTTTGTTCGCATATGGGCTTATTTTGACTTGTGTGATTAGATTCTTTTGTCACTACATTGGAGACCTCCAAGACATAGACAATAACCTTTGTTTGGGCTCCCTTGGCATCCATAAGCCAGTGTAAGAAGGGACCACCATTGCGAGACGAGGTGTGTGTTTGGTTGTATGACGACATTACTTTGGAAAGAGAGATAATGTTAAGCAAGCTTGGGGAGGGATTCAAGGAGTTGTGGGAGTACTTCTCTAACCTCAAGAAAGCAAGTAGACGAAGCAATGGGAAGGTTGTGGGATGGAGTGTTGACTTTTTTTGTCGTAGACCTTTCTGCGGGTGCTTCTGTGAGTGATTCTAGTATCGCCTCTAGGAATTGCATTCATGATGATCATGTCACTATCTCATTGTCCATCGCCTCTGCCATCATGGATGATGCTGAGTGGACCTTAGTTCTATGCTCCCCTCTCCAGGTTGGCTTGATTGAGCGCATTGCTACTCGCACTAGGTTGGAGGTGGTGTACATGTATGTTCAATTTGTTTTTTCTTTGTTGAGACTATAACCTGCTCAAAACAACAATAGTAAAACAAATCTCTAGCTTGGTATTACACAAGAATATTAAACTACCAAACCAACTTCCTGTATAAGGCCTCATCCACAAATTCTAAAGTATCTTTAATGTATAGCTTTAGATCAATCTCCATTGGGCTACTAACTACCTTCAATTTAATCATGTTGAATGCCTTAGTATCTCACTTGTATATTGATACTCAAAGATAAAAATTCTCTGTGGCCTTTGCTAGACCTCAATCCCCAAACAATAATGTATAAGCCCAAGGTCTGTCATCTTCACTAAGAATCTGCTATGTCTATGAGATCTTTTTATAGTGATCCCCTATCAAGATGAGGTCATCTATATTCCCTCTGCTCAAAAAAGATATAAAAATTTGCATCTGAAGGGTTGCATAATAGACTAATACTCACAAAATAAGCATCAATCATCTAGTACCATGCTCTTGGGTCCTATTCTAGCCTATAGAGTGGCAACCCGTAAACTTTTCTTTTGGAATCGAGAACCACAAGCCCTGGTGGGCTGGTTCACATATACCTCCTCCTCAAGGTTACCATTGCCAAAAGAAGATTTTACATCCATTTGAAGAACAAACCATCCCTGTGTGCCGTTAATGTAAGGACGACTTGGATTATGGTTAACCTTGCTATAAGAGAAAAAGTTTCCTAAATTTCAAAACCTTCCTGTTGTGTAAACCTATTTTGCAACCAGTTTACTTCTCTAAAGTACCGTCAAACTTGTATTTTACTTTGTAAATGCAAATACCTTATACCTTGGAGGTTGATGATCCACAAGATTCCAAGTGTGGTTCCTTAGGATGCAGTTATATTTTTCCTACATGGTTACCATCCAATTTGGTGCTTCAGCAAGGGTGGCTATTACGAGTTGTCCAGCCATGGATTTATTGGAGCCATATTCTTTTAGTATTTGACAAGGACGTTCATGTGTGAATCATGTCAATCAACACCTTTAGTATTTTTGTTACCATGTGAATGATCAATGATGTGGATGGATTTCCATATGTGGGTGGACTCCTATGTGTTGATGTTGACATTTTGGTATTTGGTTTGCATTTTATTTGTATTGTACCTATTTCTCATGAACTCGTTGTTGGAATTGATTGATGTGAATTCAATTGATTGCTTAACTGATGTGGTTTACATTTGGGAGTTTTAGGTTATCAGTTGTGCGAGGGTATCGATAGAGATATCGCATAATGCGAAGGTACTGATTGAGGTATTGCCTAGATGGTAGATTAAGCAGGATTGAACGGTGCTGTGAAGGTCGTGATCTTAATATTTAATACGATATTTTATGGTCGTGTGCTAGCATTTGAGTATTTAATTCATGCAGTATTTGTAATGTGCATAAGTTAATTTATTATAGCTAGGTCCATTGTACATAATTGTTGGGAAAAGATTTTATTGTTAATACCTTAGACTTTTGGACAAAGATTACTTTTTGTAAAAGAAAAACCCAATTTTGGAAAGATACTCCTATTATTGGCTCCGAGGGCTATTTTTGATAATATAATTTAAAGGGAGAAGGAGGAGTCACACAAGGTCACGGGGAGATTGCACCCAATGAGTTAGTCTCCCATTTGTCTTTGTTATCTCTTTAGTTTTAGTCTTGTTATATGGTTTGTGGTGTAATTTGTTGAATTCTAATTCAAGCTTTTACAAATTGAGAGAAGAATGTAATACCTGGATTAAAGGTGTTGTTTCAGTGTTATTAGAGCAAGGCCAAGTATAAGAGATTTTGATATGATTTGGAAAAAGAAAATTAAAATTTTTGGAATTACTTACCAAGGCAAGGCAAGCCTCTTCTCATAATAAGTTTTGTTAACTTGAATTTATAAAAACATGTAAAATACTTTTGAATATGCAAAGCCTGTAGGTTTTTCAATCGTGCATAGTACAAATAATTTCCAAAGCTTTGTCGACAAAAGGAAAAACATCTTTGTGCCCTTTGGTTAAAGAAGAGAAGCTTTGTCCGAAAGTTAAAATCCCAAAACAACGCTTTAATCTATTACGCTTTAATCTATTACGCTTTAATCTATTTAAAAGCTTTCAAAACCATCTATCAAAATCCAAAACCACCATCACCTTCCAAAAACCATGCCTATCCCACCAAAAGTGGTTTTCCCTAGAGATATTCTTCCTCGAATCGGCCTCCACAGATGTGTTTTCCATTGTGCAGAGGTTCTAGCCTCACCATCAGAACTTGGTGACGTTAAGTTTTGCTTCCTCCTCTCATTTTGACGGATAGTGGTGCATCTCTTTTACTTTCATAGTCCACATGTTGGTTTTTGATTTCCCGACTGATGGTTTAAGATTTATGATATTAAGCTATAAGGTTTAAAAAGCCTAGGCTACTAAGGCTTTTTAATAAGCCTTAACTATAAGGTGTATAAAGCCTTTATGTGAGCTTTATGCATAGCTTTTTTGTAAAAAGGCATGCAAGGCCTTATAAAAGCCTTAAACAAAGGCAACTAAAGCTTATAAATCCTTTTTAGTAGACAATATAAAAAAAAAAGCTATTAGGCTGCCTTAACTAAAAGGAAAAACAAAAACAAAAACAAAGTTATAAGCTTAAGCTTTAATCTTTGCTTATTATTTTCACATCTTTCAGAAAAGGTCATTTTCATACCCTTTATAACCTTTAACAAAAAAAAATTAAGTTTCTTATTAAAGCTTTTCTCTTCACAAGTATAACTTTTATTTTGGGGTGACTATAGTAAATCCATGAGTCCTATGAACTCATAAAAAGCATTTGTAAAAGGGTTCTACATTAAACCTTTAACCCTATATAAGAGTCATTTCCTTGTAGGTTTTTGGCAGATTATAAAAAGTAACCATATATTTGATTGGAAAGCCTAGCTAAAGATTTTTTTTAAACATTTGTTTAAAAAGTTCTGTTAAATTGCTAGTGGTTAGCATATAAATATACATATATAGATGTAGTTTTACCACATAACCTATAAATGTTTTCTAAAAGCCTTTCTTTTAAAGTGCCCAAATAAGCGCCTTTAAAATTACTTTTTTTCAAAAAGCCATTCTTTACTTGAGCCTAAGTGTTCAATATTCTAGCATCATGTGACCCATAGGTTTGTGTGTATTTTATTTTTGAGAAAGTTCTCCATTAGCTTGACGTTTGTACACCAGGAAACCTACTAGCTTTTCCATAAAAACCATGTTGACCTTCATTTATAACACCAAATTTCAATTAATCTTTAAGATAATATCTCCTCACTCATAATACTAGTTCCCATGGTTTCACCAAATCTGTTGACTCTCAAAATTAACATGGATTGTCAAATTGAATTAACATTTTTCATTTTGCTATCTAGAGTTTTGAGTGATACTATGTAGTTTGAAAAATTACTACTAAAATTTTTAAAATCTAGTTTGAGATTTTTGTTTAAACTTTGGTAACTCCAAGGTAAGTTTTTTCGTGCTCTTTGCAACATATTAATTTATTAACTTTGTGTGAACTTTGGTAATTTCAAGGTAAGATTTTTCCTTAATTTATTTTTTAGGGAAAAAAACATGAATGGATTTTAGTTTGGAATATATGTTTTCTCTTGTGTGGTGTGAAGCTAATTTGACAAGCTCTTTGGACTAACTGTACTCATTTTGGAGTCACCAGCCCATATAAGATATGTAAATCTTCACACTTTATTGTTTTTTTTTCTATTATGTTTGAATTTCAAATATGGGTGAATTTTCACAATGTCCCACTATTCAAGACTAGCTCGATTCTCTCCAAGAATTGTTGTAAAAAGAATAAGAACTTCGAGAAGAATTTAACCGAAAGGTCTTAGGACATTTCTCTAGGATGAGCAAGGATATTACAAAGAAAGTTAAAAATGTTGAGAAACCTGACACATGTAATATGATTAACAGCAATGTATCCAAGCAACATGTCATCAAGTGTTATAGGTGCCAAAAGAAAGGACATTATGCCAAAGTTTATCCATCAAAGATCAAGAACAAGGTCGCAACAAAGGGCATATCACGCAAGCAAAAGGATAACTACCTATTGATCAAGATTTTCTCAATTTCAAAATTTAGATCTACTCAAGTTCCAAAACTTAGGACTGTCAAGTACAAGATCTGTTCAAGTTAAATTTGATTTTTTTTTTGGTCGCGTGAACGAAGGGTCTCACGCCGTAAAGCAGACTTCACGAAAAAATTAAATTTGATTTTTTTTTGCCATGTGAAAGGGTCTCACACCATGAACTCTTAGTGTTTCATGCCGTGAACTTCGCGAACTTCACGAATTTTTTTTTCTTTTTGCCACATGAATGAAGGGTCTCACGCCGTGAACCCTTAGCGTTTCACGTCGTGAACCAGACTTCATAGAAAAATAAAATTTATTTTTTTGGGCGCGGACTCCTAGGGTGTGAAACCTTAGGCCATGACATTACAGAAATGGTTCACAATGTGAACCATTTTTTGAAAAAATTAAATTTTAGAGTCTAGTGAGAAATACGAAATTCTTTTTTTTTAAAGGGGGGTATTTTTTAGTTTAAAATGGAGATATGGGCATTTTCTCAAAAAGATATGGGCATTTTCTCAAAAAGATAAGTGGGAATAAAAAAGTCAACCTTTTTATGACACCCCCTACACCCTTCATAAATGACCCCTGAAATGGACAATTTGACAACTCATGAGCATCTACTCATTGAATGCTCATTAGCCTTAATGAGTTATGTAAAAAAGCAATTAAAATTTAATCTAAGATTAATCATTTCACTAATATTTTCCTCTTTTATACTAATCAAGGACTCTAATTAACCACTAATCTCTATTTAACTCACACAATTGACCACATCATTGGATAGCGCAAGGGAATGCTACTCTTTGTGTATCAACAAATGTGTAAATTAATATAAAATAGGAGATTAATTAAACTCTTAATTGTGGTCTCCTCTCTTAACATAAAATTAAGTAAAGAGAGATAAATTTCTCCAATTAATGAAGAAATTGATGTAATTAGGTGTTTTGAAGTATCGAGATGTTCTCAAAACACTGAAAAATGCTAATTTTGATTTCTGATATGATCAATTTAGACCCCAATTAACACATTTTCAAATTTTGCCTCTTGAACAAGATTAATCACTTTTGACAAAAACCAATTCATTAAGAGAACTTAATCAAATTCAAGGGTTTTTTTTATGGTTTTAAGATTTTGTTTTGAAAGATTAAGCTACTCCTAATGCTTGCTAACACTCTAATACAAACAATTTCAACAACAAATACATAATTAAGCTAAAATTAATGATTTTAGTTCTAGGTTTAACACTAAAGAGAGCTAACATTCACTAAAAATTGCATTCTATTGCATTGTTTGATGCAATGGAGACAAACTAAGCCTAATACAAACTATGTGCAAGCCCTAAGAACATGAAAAACCACAATAATAACAATAAAAATAAAAAATTAATCAAAAAGCATTCTTTACAAAAACAAAAAAGAGAGCTATTCTACACCAAATCACACAAAAATTACCATCAAATCCACGCATTTTTCATGGAAAACCATTGGGCACTGGGTAATGCGTAGATTAGAGGAAAAACGATGGAAAAAGCCAAGGTATGATTCCCCAGCAGAGCGGCACCAAAAATGTTATGGGTCACCCTAACCCTCCTTGAAACACATCCAATGAGAGATTACCTAATGAACCGCAACTGTCATGAGGATCTTTCCAATGGCCGAGCTCGTAACCCTCGAGATCTCCATGCTCTAAAACTCCTTGAGAAGCAATTCCACTATGCCTCCTGCGAAGAGCATTGTCACACCGTCGCATGTTGCTACGAATACTCGTCCCTCCTCTTACCTCACTTCACTCACACACACTCACTAGCATGCATTAGGGAGAGAGATTAGCAAGAGCAAGACTCAAATGCACAATGGGAGAGCATGATGTATTATGAGAGATATTCACTTATATACATGGCCATAAGTGTTTATACTCACTTAAACTGTAGGGCAAGCCGGGCACTTTAGGCTCATAAGAGGCCTAATGCTATTACAATGACTACTCTCATAATATATCCATGAAGTACATCACTTAGGACTTCATCCTAACTTGCTACCACACACTCTTGAAGCAAGAATCGCCATAAATACTCCGTCACACCATTACGGGCGCCCATCCAAGTTGTAGCTTTGGACACCATTGCTTCATATCTTTAATGTATGACCCTTTGGTGTATCTATCTTGACTCCTTGATGTAAGATAATGGCGATAGATCTTGTTAACCCTAGAATTGGGTTAACAATTACATGGATGGCATATTAAGAAATGGTACGAATATCGCGATCTCTATATTTAATATAGTATTTTGTGGCCGTGTATTGGCATTTGAGTATTTAATTTATGCTCTATTTATATAGCAAAGACACTATAGTGATGTGCATATGTGAGTAAGTTAACTTATTATAGCTAGGCCCATTGTACATAATTCTTGGGCAAAGGTTTTATTATGTTAATACCTTATACTTTGGACAAATATTACTTCTTGTAAAAGAAAAGCCCAAATATGGAAAGCTACTCTATTATTGGCTCCAAGGGCTATTTTTGATAACATGATTAAAATGTACCGTGTGTGGGAGAAAGAGTCACACCTATCCGGGGGAGATTTCTCCTAATGAGTTTGTCTTTGTTCTCTCTTGAATAGTTTTAGTCTTGTTCTATGCTTTGTGGTGTAATTTGTCAAAGTCTAATTCAAGCTTTTATAAACCGAGAGAATTACGTAATACTTGGATTAAAGGTCCTATTTCACAACGACATGCTCCTAAATCTTCATTACCTCTATCCACCATAAGGGCATGGTTCACAAGATTCTCTTGAGCCCTATTTTTATCCTCTAACCTTTTTGGATATTTGAACATCTTGAGGTGCATACTTGATGGTTTTCATCCAAAATTTTCTTATATCACTTAGGGAATGGCTTACCCTTTTGTGGTACATAATGTCTTTGTCTTCATCATCTGAATCCATTTCTTTAAGAAATGGTATAGGCTGCCCTCTAATAGGATGCAAGGAAGTCCGTGTTACATTCTAAGGTTTGTTACTTTGGTGATCTCCCTATTACCAAAAATGAGGAGGAAGAAAGCTCCTCCTCCATCCAATGTGGTTGCTCATGAAACACCACATCACAACTTACTATGATCTTCTTTGCTTAAGGGTCATAGAGTTAATATCTTATGTACTCCATGTTGTAACCAAAGAAGATATATTTCTAGCTTTTGGCATCCAACTTGGTTCTTTGAGCATTTGGAACATGCACATAGAAATCATACCCAAAAGCTTTCAAGTGTATAGGTGAAGGTTTTTTACTCGAGTAGGCATGTTATTGAGTCATCCCCTTAATAGCTTTAATGGAAATTCTATTCAAAATGTATACTATTTGGAACATGCACATAGAAATCATACCCAAAAGCTTTCAAGTGTATAGGTGAAGGTTTTTTACTCGAGTAGGCATGTTATTGAGTCATCCCCTTAATAGCTTTAATGGAAATTCTATTCAAAATGTATACTATTGTGTTGACTAGCTCTACCCAAAATGACTTTGGCTGGTTTCTACCACTAAGCATATATCCAATCATTTCCACAATCGTGTGATTCTATAACACCATTTTGCTACAGTGTGTGGGCCATTAGTAAGCTGTCTCTTTCTCTATAAAAACTCAAGAATTCATCAGCCATGAATTCTCCTACTTAGTCTATCCTGAACTTATTCAATGTGTTTCTTGTCTCGAATTCAACCAAACTATTCTTTAAACTTTCCAAAAGCTTAAGACTTATCCTTAAGGAAATACACCCAAATATTCATATTGTAATCATTAATCAATGTTTTAAAAAAAGAACGAACCTCCAAGTGCGAGAGTATTCATCTTCTCACAAAGATCAGGATGAACAAGGTGAAGAGGAGCTTGGCCCTAAAAAACTAGCCTCTTATGGAAAACGGTTTCTGATGCTGCTTACCCATCATGAAAGCTTCACATATCTAGACTGTTAGAAATATTCTAGACTATTAGAAATAGTCTAGAATATTAGATGCAAGATTCACATCTAGAATATTAGACATAGGTGGCAAATGCTCAACAAGCCTACCTTTTTGCATTTTGAAAGGAGTACACATATTTAGATGCCTATATATCTCATGCCATAGTTTGCTATTATCCAAATTGGCATGGGCTACAAACACTTGAAGATCATACAAATTATTCCCCCAAATTCCCTTTGCAATGACCTTGTCATCCATATCTAGAATGACGTACCCCATTTTGTCAAAGTGAACATGCAAGTCGCGGTTTGTAAATGGTTGAGAGAAACAAGAGGTTCCTCTTCATATCTCAAACCTAAATAATATTTAAAAGAATTTTTTCATAACCATCAGTAGACATGAGTGAAATGGTACTTGAACCTTTTATTGGGCACTTTGCGGTGGCATTGTTTCCAATGCCACCACGATGTCATCTCCCACATGCTTTTGGGAGGAATACCAATCCTTACAATTGGTCAGGTGTCTTGAAGCTCCATTATCGATTATCCAAGAATCATTTTATACTACAAACATTAGCTACCAATTCTTATAATTGATCATATGTTTTAATGTCCATGATCTAAGAATCATCATGTGCTGCAACATTAGCTTCTTCGATGCACACTTCTCCTTAATGGAAACAAATAGCTCTATTTCTACATCATTACTTGGCATCTGCTTGCTTTTTTCTACACTCCTTAACTATGCGCTCTTTCTTGTTATTACAATAAAAACATTTAACCTTTTTCTTCTCTTTAGAAGAGTTAGAATCATTACCCTTTTTCTTCATGTTAGTAGTTGAGAAATATTTTTTGCTACAATTGCATGACTTTTCATTTCCATCTCCTCATCTCAAAGAAATGAGCTAAACTCCTCAAATGTAAGAGGAGTTAGCCTGACACTAGTATTTAAAGATATGACAAAACTATCATACCTTGGCATCAATATCTGCAAATAGCACAGTGAGCAAGATCCAAAAGGCCAAACAACCAATTGGTTGCAAATATCTTTGATTCTAGTAAAAGAAGAAGGTTGGTAATAACAGAAGAAGGTCAAAAGCAAGTGGTATAGGTTTTTCATTTGCATTCTGTTTTGGTGGGGCGCTGACCATCAACACTAATAATGGTGCCCCAAAGCTCATAGGAGCATAGGGTAGACTTGAGCTTGAACGAGACAATAATTGGTGCTATTAAGTTTTCCACCATCAACATTAAATGGTGGTGGGGGTAGGGTCTTGCACACAGAAGATGCCATTTCTCCTAAGGGACTACTATTAAGCAAATTAGCAAATAAGTTTGGTACCAAGTGGGAGCTCTAATACCATGTAAGAGGATACAATGTGCGATGTATATAAGAGAACACTCATAAGAAGTAGGATCTTTCATAACATAAAAATTTAAAATGTAAGTTATATAATAACAAATATAGAGAATAATATTGTATTATAATAGATGGTAAAGCCCCACACCTGTGTGCTCTAGTGAAGGGAGCTTTGATGGTTGATCTAAATTGCTAAGACAAAGGCTATATGCTAGTAGAAGCTAGGTAGTGAACTCACAATGATGAGATTGGTGAGCTATATAAACAAGGGGTAAGCCATGTATCTATATAGGCATGTATACATGGGGCAGCCATGACATGACTAGGTAGGTACACGATCATGGTTGATGCTAGCGTCTATGGTGTAGACTCATCCCATAAAGATGTATTAGTAACCCCACATCCCACAGCCATCCAGGCTCATCTTGGGCCCTATTCAGGCCCCACAATGTCAAGATAGGGTGTCCAAGAGTGAAGTAACTAACACTGTAAAAAAAATTTCATAATAAAATCTAGAAAAAATAATAAGGTATAATACAAGGCATCACTTTCGTGATTATAAGAAAGGAATGAAGTGGTTTATTTACAATAGATTCTGAAAAAGTGTGGACATACCAAAGCAACACGTTTATTTTTCTTAAGAAATGTAAGTGGATAAGTTAAGAAATTGAGAGTTTACAAATTATTATGTAGGGTTATATTTCATCATCCATCTAAGTGATTTAATTGTCTTGATGTTTGACCCAAATCATTTTGATCCAAGATGGTGTTATTTATTGAAGTAGCTCCAAGAGGTTGACACAAGCATGAAGGAAAAGGATCTTAAGGAGATGATACAGCAACATTTGTGAGGTGTGCCACAATGGGTGGTCAATAAGGATTTAGCGGTGCAAGTAAGACTTCACCAAGGTGTGCTAATAAGGATTTGTGAGGTGTGCCACAATGGGTGGTCAATAAAGATTGAAACACGTTGACTGTAAAACTGCAAATCTCCATTATTCTTTCATTACTATGTAGTTAACAATCATTTTTGCAAGTAAGACTTCACCAAGGCATGTTAATAAGGATTTGTGAGGTGTGCCAGAATGGGTGGTCAATAAGGATCTAGAGGTGCAAGCCTAAGCCTTCACCAAGGCATGCTAATAAGGATTTATGAGGTGTGCCACAATGGGTGGTCAATAAGAATCTGGAGGTGCAATCCTAAGCCTTCACCAAAGCATGCTAATAAGGATTTATGAGGTGTGCCACAATGGGTGGTCAATAAGGATTTGGAGGTGTAAGTAAGACTTCACGAAGGCAACATTGTTAACCAACATGAGACCAATGAATACTTGACATATTCATTTTGGATCTTAATGAGATCAACATTGAATATGCAGATGATTTACTCGAATGCTCTTGCACCTCATGAGTAGGACTAGCTATATATTTACTAATAGACTTTACTCCATTACAAGATCTTGCAAATAATGCGAATGGGGATCTTGAAAAGCTTAAGTCTTAACATATGTTGTGAAGACAATTTTCTTATTTAAAATCAAGCTTTCTCTTTTATATAGTCTTTTTTTAAAAGTGTTGCACGTGCATTACTGTTGCTTTTTTATACTTTTTATTATTTATTTATTCCTAATGCATGAAAAATACTCATTCAATACATATTCAAACTTTCAAATAAAAGCATAAGTGAATCAACTCTTTGAAAAACTCTTAATAAATCCAACATTCATAATGGTGACATTTGGACAACACTACAACTGATTTTGCAAGGTAAAAATGAGGCTTTTGTGACTCCTTTACAATGTTTTTCGCAACACTTCATAACAATCTTAATACTTGGCATGCTTTATCTAGGCCAATCAAATCTTTGCTAAAATATTGGCTATCTTTTTATAAACATCTCCAAAATAGCCCAAGTATGCCGCTCAGTATGACATGGTCCTTGTCTAGTGACTCTTGTTTTTACTAGGTATTCAAAACAAGCAACACCATATATGTAATATACTCTTATTATTTTGGGAACCTCCCTTTAATTAGCTTGAAATTAATGAACAATGCTCCTTATCTTTACAAAGAAAAATAAAATCCTTTATATGACATGATGGGTTTGATCTTCTATTTTTTAAACAAAAATTCATATATTCTTGAAGCTCAAAATGCTTGAATTTT
Source organism: Cibotium barometz (assembly GCF_041138505.1). NCBI lineage: Eukaryota > Viridiplantae > Streptophyta > Polypodiopsida > Cyatheales > Cibotiaceae > Cibotium > Cibotium barometz. The sequence continues at coordinate 39,427,717 of NC_141072.1, forward strand.
CTATTAAAGGTACCTTTCACATATTCTTGGATTCAAATAGAGAGGGGTGATTAAAGTTGGATCCTTTTTTATACTAAGTAGTCAATGGCCATATAGACAACATAGTCAATGCCATATAGACAACATAGTCATACAAATGGCCTAAAGAGATGATTGAAACATTGATTTTGGAGTTGACATGCATTCTTTATACCCACCAAATTCTAAAATTAAAGTAACCATGCCTCTTTACATCTAATATTTCAATCCCTTGATGTCTTTAAAATGTTGTTTCTCTTTGAAACTAAAGTGTATCTCTTTCTTGCATAATCTCATATTGGATTCCCTTAAAGTTTAGGCAAGAAAGACAATATAATGTAAAGAGAGTGATTATCACCAAGAAATATTTGACATTTAAATTTGGCTAACATGGATCATAATAAATAAATAAACTAATGAGTAATTAAGAGAAGTAATAATTGAAACCAAGCACAATTATTAGTTTAATGTTAAAAGTTTAGTGTCATGCATTGCACAAAATAAACCAGGTAGCTTCAACAACAAGAAGCATCTAGATCCATAGTTTACGCCTTGATTCCCTTAAAAGTTTAGTGTAATGTGAGTTTTTCTACAAAAAATGAACAAGGTAGCTTTAGTGAGAAGCATCTAGATCCATAGTTTACTCCTTGATTCCTTAAATAATATGTTAATCACATCTCCTACATTCTCATGATTGCATCATATGCCCATGATATCATCAATGGTCGATTGAATCTCTACTCTTTTTTATAACTTACATTCACTATTTTATGACCAAAAAACCTTTGAATTTATGCCTTTAGACCTTCACATTCATGAATCAAATATCAAGGATTATGCCTCCCCTCTAGCACACATTATCCCAATCACATTAATTTCAACACAAATGTGAGAGACAAACTATATGACACATCTTTAGATTTCAAGCTATAGAAATATGGAATCACCAGTTGAATGCCATGGTTTGTTCATAAACCACTAGGGCCATAATCATGAAAATAACTAACCAAAGGAATTACCAAATGGCTACGGCCTTTTAATCTATATGCAGTTAGATGACAATACAAACACTAACTTCTCTAATTTGTGGACTCCTTCCAAGGAAACTTATTGGCTTTTGTAAGATTCCTCCCTTCGGCTTTTGAGGTGTGAAAGTGTAAAAACCTCCCCTTCTAATCTTATAATTATTCCCCTCTCTGAAATAAAAGAAAGATCCTGTTTTACCCTGTTTTGGCCTAGAGAGAGAAAATGTCTAGAGGATGGTAATTCAAAATTGAGATATTTTCGGATATAAAAATCCTCCTAGTGTCTAAAATGGTTTCCCCTAAAACAGATATTCAAAAAGAAATTTCCAATATGTAATTAGAATAAATTGAAATTAGGTAAAAAGGACCTTAGCCTAAGGGTCCAAATTTTCTAAAATTGTTGAATTAAGGTTCCTATGGACCAATTAGATTAATCCAAATGTAGGGAGGAGTTAAATTGAAGAATAAAAGGAAATCCCCCCATAAATGAGTAAATACTCACATAAGTTGAAGAGTTGACTAAGGACAAGGTTATTAGTTAAAAAGAAGGGATATTTAGAAGAAATGATGCATTTTTAATGTGGGGGAATTCCCCTCATGAAGGAGGCACCTATTTCACATGTGTGGTTGAGTTTTAAACTCACAAATAATGAGATATTTTCATCTCTCTCTCTTCTTTTTTAACTTGCATTGACATGCTTCACATATTCTATGCACACCACCATTAATCTTAAACTTTGGCAAACCTGTATTTTGGACATACATAGACTTCAGCCCCACTATATATTCATATGACCAATGTGCTTGTGCCCATATGTCAATATCTGTAAATAATAGTTGTCTCGTCATGCGCAAACATGATTACCTTCACCTCAGGCATGTTCACATCCAAAGTAGCAACCTTCCATTTCTATTACCCTTTACAACTAAGCAACACTAACTTTTGACGGCTTCTACAAAACATCCTTGAGGAATAAACACTTGAACACCTTGCTCAACCATTTGTCTAACACAAACTAGGTTCTTTGTAATATTTAAAATATAAAGTATATATGTTAAGTGCTTCATTTTTCCATCCTATGTAGACAATGGTACTTTACTAACATGCACAATGGGATGCACATTACTATTACCTATTTCTACATATCTTGGTTTTTATATTTTCTACATATATCTAAATCACTCACCAATCATGACTAGTTATGTGGTTAGAGGCACCAAAATCCACATCATCTCATGATCTTGATACATTTCCTATTGTGGAGCTGCATGGGCTCCATCATAAAACAAGTGCTTACTTTTGTCTCCAGCTTGTTTACTTGATGAGTGATATATATTTGCCTTGCTGTAACTTTTTACTTTTGGTATCATTCTTCTTTTTATAGGAGTCCTTTGCCATGTGTCCTAGTTTTCCATAGTAATAGCACTCTATGCTATTTGTACTTTGATTTCTTTACCAACTACCTGAGTTCCTCTGGCTCTCTCTACCTCTAGAGTGTCCTTTCCACATGTCTATATATTCAATTCATGTTGTTATTGCTACCCATGAGTTTCTATTTCCAAAATTACCTCCACCTCTACCTCTAGATGATTATTTGCCTATGACTCTACTTGTATCTGAGTAGAAGTCCTACTTATCTGAATTTCTAGATGATTATTTGCCTATGACTCTACTTGTATCTGAGTTGAAGTCCTACTTATCTGAATTTCTAGGGAATGAAAATTCTCCAATATTTATCTCCTCATGGATGAAAAGAGCAATAAATTCTTGAAAATCAACAGAGTTCTCTGGAAGTCCAATGGAGGTCTGAAACTGGTCATATTCCTTGCTAAGGCCATTGAAGGGAATTGACACTATATCATATTGGTCAGATTATGCAGCACTTGCTTTAGCTGCATCTTATGAGCTTGGGTCTTTGTGTTGTTGTACATCTTCATGAAGGTGTCCCAAGCCTCGTTAGGTATTTGTATATGAAAGTATGCCACACTGGCAAAAACCAATACATCTTTCTGGCTCTTTCATGCCATGCTTTATAGGCTTGCACTGGTTATGGGAGGGTGGGAATTTCTTCACCAATCTCTGGCTCCTTTTCATCAAGCATGATAAAATTCCCACTGACCTTTTCCCATAAGGAAATTAGTCCTTCTAAACTTCCATCCTTGAAAGTTATTCTTGTATAGCATTTCACTCAGAATTTGGAATAAACGATAAGTCATGATTACCTACAACAACTTACCAAATGGTGCTTTCCAAAAATCTTCTACACTTGCATTAATATAATGCCACCGTATGTGAACCACTCACATAAACATAAATCCACCAACACTTGTAAAACTTAAATTGTCTACACAAATTGTCCTATAACCAAATTTTTGTTGTAACTTTGCACCGAACTAGAAATTGGGCATACAAAGTCAAAATCGACACTTTGCACAGTTCTTTGCAGAAACCTGTTATATAATGCCACCGTATGTCAGCCAATCACATACACATACACCCGCCAACACTTGCAAAACTTCAATTTTCTACAAAAACTTGTCAAAATGGAAACTTTGCACAATTCTTTGGAGAAACCTTGTAGAGCCAAAATGGGGCCTTAAATGCATGTGAATTGTGCCAAAATGTGCAAAGCTCTCATACCATAAAGATAATGTGGGGGGGAGGGAGAGCTTGAATTCCTTGAAAGAAGCAAACACACACACACACACACACAAGAGAGAGACCAAGACACAAGAGAGAGAGATGGATGGTTGAATTCTCTTCTATCTTCTTCTCTTCTCTACAACCATTAACATAAAGAGATAAGAGTACATACTATGAGGGAAAGTACTCTCCTACTATAACATATAATGGTCGATCCATAGTGTGAACCTAAGTACATAGGGTGGCATTATAACTATGCCATAACTCTCGTACTCCAAAGTAGTTATCATGCAGCATGTCATCCATCAATTGGTGGCCATAATCTGACAACCATGCTAGTTGCATAAGTGTGGAAGCTATTACCCAGGAAGGTCATCAATGTTGTAGTACTAATTGAGCTTGATATCTCAACACTTCTCACCTTCGTCCACAATGGAATGGAATAAGAGGCTTTGGGGGGATGGGCCAAGGGGTGGAAGATCTAGACTATCTCGGGTGAGGGATTTGGGGAGTAAACTAGGGAGAAAATGTAGAAAACAAGACAGAAGAGAGGAGCCAGTGGACCACAAATGGGGCCTAAGGGCAAAGAGAAAGGAAGAGCACAAGGTATAATTTCCCAATGCCCACTATGGATGATGTAGGTGGTTTATGGATACACGAAGAAAAGTGATAGGCCGAGGACCAGGAGGCAATTATGTGCAGGGTGAAAGCTTAAAGACATTGATGGTTGGACTCTAGAGCATCAAGCTTGAAGGTGAAAGAAATAGTCTTGAAGGTGTTGGAGCGTTGACCTTGGAGCCTTGAAGGCATTGGAGTCTTGGACAACTCAATTAGAACTTGGAGGCTTCAAGCTAAGATGTAGGAATGACTCCTAAGGCCCAAGGGTCCTAGGGTGCATTCCAGAGTGGCCACAATGAAGGAGAAGAACAACTCACAGTCACTACTAGATACTACAAAGTTGAAATGCAGGTATTGCATGTATGCTTGGGCATGGGCTACCACAATTCCAAACATAATTGTCGGAGCTACATTGGGTTTCATTTCAAGTGTGAGAAGCCATTTCAAGTGTGAGAAGCCATTTCCAAATATACTTGGAGGAGCTGCATAGGGTTCCAAATATAATTGGAGAAGCTACATAGGGTTCCATTTCAAGTGACTCATCACCTAGTTTTAAATGGTCACAATAGCTCATGAGTCAGAATTGGATGTTATCATGTTTATGTTTAAACTTGGCATCATCATATGTGTTATGAATTATCATAAAGTATATGTATTATTTAAGTTTTAATTTTAAAAATTTAAAATTTGAACGATGGCATGTGCCATGAATTATTGTAAAATATATGTATTATTTAAGTTTAAACTTTTAAGTTTTTAAAATTTGGATGATGGCATGTTCCATGAATGATGAGCCAAGACTCATGAGTCATTAAAACTATATATATTACAGATTACATGAGTCTAGATACATATTACATGAGACTATACGTACTATATATTGCATGGGTCTATAGTACATACTATATACTGCATCCCACAAGGTATACATATAGTACATATTACATTGCTTAAGCTATATTGCCATGCATTTAATTAGAGGCTAAAAATGGTAACAATTATTAAATTAAAAATGAAGAAGACAATGGCTCCCACAAAGGGGAACATATACCTACAAGCACCAAAATCAAATCTAAAGCAAGTTTGAGGAAGATGTAGTCTATAATGGAGTCCAAGTCAAATTAAACATGGTTTTCATGATGTAAATGGTTGCACCTGACATCAATCAAATCTAAAATTATGAATCTCACATTCAAGGAACTTGTGTGAAAATGAAGATGTCAAAGATGAAGCCGGTTACAACGTGTACAATAAAAATATCCACTCTCTTTTTAGGAGAGGGTGAATGCGAGAATGCATACATACACCTTTAGATAATGCATGTTTAACCCACTATACAACTGCTTGTACCATGAAATCTTCCATATATGGATGTTACCACCTTCGCTTATATGAATTAACCACCCTATTAGCATATTATCTCTATCATCCCCAAGTCTCTCTTAAAAAATCAATTTAGGCCTCCATTTTTTGTTTCTATTGGTGGTTTCTTCTCTTTTAATATTATACATGTAAAGAGAAGATGGACATAACCACCTTCATTTATATGAATTAACCAACCCTATTAGCATATTATCGCTAACCTCCTCAAGAGTATGTTAATCAATCTATTGAGGCATGTGGTTTCTTCTATTTTTGCATAATATATATAAACAAATTTTAACAACAATTTGTATCGAACATCTGACAAGGCCTTTATTGGTGGTTTCTTAAGTTTTTTGTTTTTGGGAATAAATATGTGTGTGCGCGCATCCATCAGCACATACACCTGGGATGATTACAACATAATCTAATCAGTATATCTGTTACATCGTCTAAAGAGACAAAGCCAGCCAACTATGTGGAGCTCAACAATCCGCAGACATCATCCCATGTTTCATCCTCCCACGTAAGATGATCACCTAGGTCGAGGCCATCCTTCAGTTATGCTTCTGGAGTAGAGCTTTTAGGAGTGTACTCCTGCAACATCTCATCCTTTACACACATTGGGACATCAGGCCTACAGGATATTCCATTTGTAGTAGAAGCTTAATTTTTAGAATAGTATAAGATAAGACGGATGGTGTAGGAGTTTGAGTGGGGACACCAAGGACATCATTGAGCATGAATCATTCCAACCTAGTTGGCAAGCTAAGGATGGATCCATATAGGCAACATACATACTTAAGGCTAAAACAAGCACAAGTGAGCACATAATATCATAGGTAAAGAGAGCAATATATGTGGACATGTAAAAGGTGGTGAGAGAAGTGTGAAGTGGTGGTGGGCACATAATATCATACATAGGGCGTCCATAAGGTAAGGTAAGCTCTCTAACGGGGGCGTACTTCTGAGATGGGCTCCCCATTATTGGAGTTGGCGATTTGGGAAGGGTGAGAGTGCCATGCAGTCGAGCTTGATATGAGGGAGTGTTGGACAGAATAGTCGGTGCCCACGATGATTGGCTTTGTGGGCAACTCTAAGATATCCGATTGGCCACACAGCATTGCATACACTTGGGACATAGCAGGCCTTGCTTGTGCACTGGCTTGAGTGCACAGCAGCGCCACATGCACCAGCCGGATCACCTCCCCTGCACTCACCATGCCCAATTTCCCATCCACAATCTGCACCTGTTGCTGCCTTTCGTACAGTGCCCATGTCTACCAAAACATTTCAACACTCAGGAAAAACAAAGGATCAAGTACACAAATTCATGGGAAACAATCAACCAAACTTATCCTCACCCATTCCAAAAGATGTTGCTTCTCTGGTTCCAGCCTCTGCTCGATGACCTTCCTCCCACTCACTATCTCAAGAACTACCAATCCAAAACTATAGACATCTGCCTTCTCTGTTAGCCGGCCATTGATGGCATACTCTGGCGCAAGGTACCCCCTACAAATCAAGGAAAATTCTAGATAATTAGACATTAATACTTGCTATATTCATTTTTTTTCAGGTTTGAAAGCAGGGCTTACAAGGTTCCTGCCACTCTTGTGGTGAGATGGGTGACATTATCCGCAAAAAACCTTGCTAGACCAAAATCTGCAATCTTTGGGCTCAAGTCATTGTTCAAAAGAATATTGCTTGTTTTGATATCTCTATGCACAATCCGCACATGGGAGTCTTCATGAAGATAGCATAATCCCCTTGCTATGCCAACTATTATGTCGACTCGAGTACGCCAATCCAAGGTGATTCGATGATCATTTTGCCCACTATCTGCATATTTCACACCATCTCTATATATTATATAAAGGAAGAGTTTCACAAGCTACCACGTGGCAAGAATTTGGAGGCTCAAGAAGAGGAGGAAGAGGTTCGAAGACGTTGGGGTAGAATTTGAATTTGGAGGTTTGAAGAGACGTGCAAAGCACGACTCAGCCCACTAGTTATATTTAAGAAAATAGAAGCGGGTTTTCATTTTACAATAGGTTTTTATTGATAGACTTCCCTTGATGACTTTCAGAAGAAAGCATTTTGATTGCCACTTCCCTTCCAATCTTCAATGTCCCCTAAAAGAAGTAAGCTTTTAAAATTATAGTTAGTGTCATCAAGTGGTAATGTAAATATAATAAAGTTTAATTTAATCAACTAAGTAATAAAGTTTAATTTAATCAACTAAGAATAATTTATTTTTCGAAAATCACCTTATAATTTTTTGAGAATAATAGTGAGTTTGAGTTGTGGCTATACAGAGTGTGTAACACAAATGCATCAATCAAAAATCAAGCAAGATTTATTCAAAAACAAAATACACATGACATGAAACTTTGCCAACAATGAATTGAGTGGTGTGTACCTAAAGTAAAAGAATAGTTTCTCATGTCGATTTTAAACTAAGGTTGTAAAAATTTATAGAAAACATGTGACCACCTTTTGTTATCTTGGTGCTAGTGTAAGTAACCATATCCTCAATGTGTGGAGGTCATGATTTCATTTAATGACATAGGCTAGGCAACTCACCTCGCCTAGTACTTCAATACAAAAGAACACAAATTTTTCATTTATAAGAATCACAACATGAAAACCAATCATGTAAAAAAAACTAAGTGCCATTACAATTATGGTAATCATCTCTTCTTGATATTGGTGATAATGACATCATTATCTTCACCTACTACTCTCTTCCCTTCTTGCCTGTTATAGTCCATGTTGCTCAAGCTACCTCCTTTAATTAAGTCAATTTCAATGGATTAAACCCCACACACACCCATTGCAATTTCAATATACAGAAGTAATATATCCATTGAAGAGTCTCTCTCTCTCTCTGTCTCTGTCTCTCTCTCTCTTTCTCTCTCACAAATAAGGTACACACCCATATGCATTGTGGCGGAAAAGAAAGATGAATTTCAAAGCACTAGACTTGCTCATTATCAAGAACAATTACATTCTTTACTATCTCTTCCTGAATTCCTTTAAGTCTCTAGAGACATCTCTCTCTCTCTCTCTCTCTCTCTCTCTCTCTCTCTCTCTCTCTCTCTCTCTCTCTCTCTCCTATTCCCTATGTAGATTGTCTTGCTTTCTATCTCTTCCTCTTTTCTAAAAAGTCCCTCTCTCCCTTAAGAAATGATATGCCCCTTAGACTCTTATTTTCCTATTATAAAAGGCTCTACACACTTAGCCATTCTTATTGTCCACTCCTTACTCCTTGCATGGGTGTGTTGTTATGCTCTCATGATCACAGCCCCTTCCTTGCACTCCTATGCTCCCCCAACCTATAATCATCATCACACTCACAACCCTAGCCCTCCCACCCCCTGGTTGCCTTTCCCTGCACAACACCCTCCCCCTCCCCTCATCTCAAACCAAGAAATCGCTTCACAACAACATTTTTTAAACATTCCTATGCTCCCCCAACAAGAGATTCATCACACTCATAACTTAAACACCCCCCAACCCCCCACTGCCCTATTGTGCATAACACCCTCCCCTTATCCTCCTCTCAAACCAAGAAATCCCTTTACAACAATGTTTTGTAAACCTTTGCCCTCCCCTCCCTCCCTCCTTGCACATCATTTTGAAAGTTTCCTTCTACTGGAAGTGGTTAATGTTCTTTTAATCACACCTTATGGTGTGTGAGAGAGAGAGGGAGGGTGTGGCTCGAGAGAGGTGTGTTGAGAGGGAGGGAGGGTGTGGCTCGAGAGAGGTGTGTTGAGAGGGAGGGAGGGTGTGGCTTGAGAGAGGTGTGTTGAGAGGCAGGGAGGAAGGGTGTGTCTCAAGAGAGGTGTTTTAGGTTAAATGGAACTCATGCCCATCTTTAGAACTAGGTTACTTCCCACCCTCGTTTCCTTGAAAGTTAAAAACCAATTTTGGCGCTTAAAGAAACAAAAAGTAGTGTTTTGTTGATATCCTTAGAATGACCAATAATAATGAGTCCTTGGTTGATGTTTGCTCCATATATGATGCTTGCTATGTTTTAAGTGCTTGTTGTCAAATGGATTTCTTTGAAATTGGCTCCCCTATATCCCTATACAAAGTTGTCCATAGGCACCCATAAACCCATCACCATACAAAATACCACTAGCCCCAAAACCATCTATAATTACCACCTACCCAAAAACCATATGTCGCCATTTACCATTCCCCACTTTGGTTTTCTACAAACCCATGGTTTTACCCCTGCCATTAAACCTTACTTCCTTTAATTAACTATTCCATGGGCACCCCTTAGTCTAGCTAAGTTTAATTTATTTCCTTGAGGTGCTAGTAATATTCTTTGGCCAAGCACATGACCCTAGAGTATATCCTATATTTTGAGTTTCATTATGGAATTCTTTTTCTCAAATTATTTTAAGGTCAAGGTGCTTTCACACATGCACGTGTGCACATGGGCAGCATCAATGCTGGTCATTTTTTATTTTTCTAAGCAGTGTACCTTAGACAAACAAATCAACTTAAGTTGGGCATTAACTCTAATTTTTTAACTTTTTAAGTTTTCTCTAAACCTTCCAAAACATTTGAATCTATTAAGGAGTGTGCACACATGTGCTTATGCCTAGTTTGTGCAATTTTATCTTTCATGCACAATTTTACCCATTCAAACAACCTTTTTCTAATAATTTAATTTATAAAAAGGACAAGGAGGGATCTTACAAGTGATGGGCCAATGCCTAGGACCATGTCATGGTCTATGTGTCTTGAATAGCCTCAAATTCTATAGTCTACACCCATACACTACTAGGGAGAGAGAATGGGAGTGATACCCTTTGTTATTCATATATAGATCTCTGATTGGATAAAACTACTTACATTTTGTAGCTATGTATAAAACACAAGTCTTTCATTCTATGATGCTAGTTTCTGGGTTTTATTTCACAAGATGTTAGTTTCTAGTACATAATAGATGTAGTGATGAATACAAAGCTTTCAAATCACACAGAGGCCATCTCATGGGCCAACTCTTTGATAAACGTTGGGCCAAAGAGAAAATGAAACTTCATCTTTCCAATAAGAGGTCGACCACGCACACCAAGATTTAATCATGGTCTCCCCTACACAGGAGTGGAGAATTATAGAGAAGAAATTCAAAGAGGACCCACAAGGCCATGCATAACAAAGGGTAGTAGCTCAATGCAAATTGGTTACAATGGGGCCCTCACACTATGGTTCGAGTGGGAAAGCCACCTTTCATGTAAAAGTTATGACAAAGATTATCATTTTTTCCCACAAGGCCATGCATAACAAAGGGTAGTAGCTCAATGAAAATTGGTTACAATGGGGCTCTCACACTACCGTTCGAGTGGGAAAGCCACCTTTCATGAAAAAGTTATAATAAAGATTATCATTTTTTTCCATCCAACTTTTCTATGTATAGAATTATTCAAGATGACTATTTTTTTCTTCTAGAAATAATAAGCTAATCTATTATAGATATATATTTTATCATATTTTTGATGAATTAATAATTATAAAAAAATATGTTTAATTTAATTTGTGCAGGATTCAACTTATTGAAATGTACAAGTGAGCACAAGATTAATATATGTGCAAATGTGCAATAAAAGTGTTATTTTTGTTGAATTTAATTTCTATGCATAGATACATATTAAAACTTTTTTTATTTTATAAAAGTGTTATTTTCATTAGATTTAATTTCTATGCATGAAAGATGCATAATAGATTTTTTTAATTATAAAAGTGTTACTTTCATTAGATTTAATTTCTATGCATGGAAAGATGCATAATAGATTTTTTATTATAAAAGTGTTATTTTCATTGAATTTAATTTCTATGCATAGAAAGATGCATATTGAAAAAAATCTTATTATAAAAGTGTTATTTTCATTAGATTTAATTTCTATGCATGGAAAGATGCATAATAGAACTTTTTTTTATTATAAAAGTGTTATTTTCATTAGATTTTTTCTATGCATGCAAAGATGCATAATAGAAACTTTTTTATTATAAAAGTGTTATTTTCATTGAATTTAATTTCTATGTATGGAAAGATGCATAATAGAAACTGTCATTGAATTTAATTTCTATGCATGGAAAGATGCATAATAGAAATTATAAAAGTGTTATTTTCATTGATTTTAATTTCTATGCATGGAAAGATGCATAATAGAAATTTTTTTATTATAAAAGTGTTATTTTCATTAGATTTAATTTCTATGCATGGAAAGATGCATAATAGAAATTGTTTTATTATAAAAATGTTATTTTCATTGAATTTATTTTCTATGCATAGAAAGATGCATATTGGAATTTTTTTATTATAAAAGTGTTATTTTCATTAGATTTAATTTCTAAGATGCATAGTAAAAAAAAAATTAATTATAAAAGTGTTATTTTCATTAGATTTAATTTCTATGCATATGGAAAGATGCATAATAGAATATTTTTTTTATTATAAAAGTGTTATTTTCATTGAGTTATTTCACATGCTATTTCCATTTAGTAGCTTTTTTTAGTTTGATTCCGATAATGGGACTTTTTTTAAATTTCTACCAATTGCTTGGCCTAATTAAAGGTTCCTTTTCTCGAACGACTATTTCTATATTCCTTCTCAATTCCTCAATTGAATTATATTCAATATTCCTCTTTTGAATAAAAGAATTCAAGGGATTTACAGAAAACAATTCTACCCATATTTCCACTTTTGATAAATAATCATAAATTGAATTATACTAAAAATTCCTCTTCTTTCCATTTAATTTCTTGGATCTCAAATACCATGGGCATTCCTCTTTTTTGCATTTAATTATTTTCATTCCAATGTCATGGGAATTTCTCTTTTATCATCAATATTTCTCATAATAAAATATCCATTAATTTCAATATGCTAGGAATTTCCCTTTTCTAATCTAAATGATGGAATTCCAAATGTCATAGGAGTTCCTCTTTTACCATTTAAATATTTCTCATAGATAAAATAAATTTATCTAAAATTCATCTTTGAATTTAAATAAAATACCCATTAATTTCAATATACTAGGAATTTATCTTTTCCCATCTAAATGATGGAATTCCAAATGTCATAGGAATTCCTCTTTTACCATGTAAATATTTCTCATAGATAAAATAAATTTATCTAAAATTTATCTTTGAATTTAAATAAAATTCCCATTAGTTTCAATATGCTAAAAATTACACTTTCCTCATTTAAATATTTGAATTCCAATATGGTGGGAATTCCTCTTTCATCATTTAAATTTATCTATGTAAAAAGATAAATTTAACTAAAATCCTTCTTTAATTTTTAAATAAGATATACATTATTTTAGCATCCCAATTTTTCTCTTACTTCATGTAAATACATGGATTTCCATTGTCATGGGGATTACTCTTTTAACATAAAAAATAATTACTATAAATTCCTCTTTTTCCTAATTAACTGTTTATACATAAACATAAAAATTAAATTTTTCATGATTATAATGAGAATCATTCAATTATTCTAGGATGATTAATCCTAGAATATGGTAGGAAGTCCTCTTTTCATATCATGAATGAAAATTATTTATGTGTTAGGTGGCGATGGTTTTTTAGTTATAACGTAATCATGAATGGCATGCAGGTCTTCTTCCTTAGGGAAGGAGTGATATTCTATGTGCACTTGTTCAAAATCATAGACTAATGATGTCAATAATAATGTGTACTCGAGATGTGCACAAATAATATCAAAAAGTTTTGGTATGCCATAATGATGATAAGTTTTAGCGTTATGGAGGAGAAGGTGCTGATGAGTATCCAAGGCTTCTACCCACCCATGTTGAAGTATCCAATCAAGGCTTTGTTATAGTTTAGGGAGGGGATAAATAAATGAATTAATGTTAGTGGGTTTCATTAGATCTAGGAGCTCTTCACTCTCATTAGCTCTAGGAGCTCTTCACTTTCATTAAAGTTAGTTGAGTGAATGAGCAACCTACACAAATATCTAAAGTTAGTTGAGTGAATGCACAACCTACACCAAGATCTAAAGTTAAGTACAATTATGTGTAGGGCATAAATATACATAGCTTCACCCTCGCTTAGCTCAAAAGTCATCGTAAAAATAGCCATTCAGACAGTGGGGTCGGCATAGCGTGTAGTATTCAGATGTATTAGTGCCAGATCTCCTTGTGTTAGTTACTAATTGAGATTAACGTTGTATTGACATAAAGCTTGAGTGTTGGTGAAAAACAAACACATAAAGCCTAAGTGTTGGTGAAAAACAAACACGTAAAATATTTGTGTAGGGGCCCAACGGACCACTGGAAGGTCAACCAAAGGAGTTTCCCTTTCCACTAACTCACTGTGATGAGTATCTTCATCTTTTGCAATGGGTGGGTTCCTTATGCTGGTAGAGTTGCTGTTGGTGGGCAGTAGTGACTTGAGCTTTGTGGTTGGATAAGGTCTGGGCCACTTCTAGTTCTCTGTGTTGGTGGTGGGCTGCATGGAGCTTTAGATTTTGTATGACAAGAGCATCTCTTTCTTATGTAAGCACATCCACTTAAGTCTGTAGTCATGTTGTTACTATATGTGCATCCAAAATTTGTTCGTTCAAGTGTGAGATGACTTGTTGTTGTCTTTGTAGCATTGTCACCTTTTCTATCTACTATAATCCCTACATGGATTCCTTGAGGTCCTTTGCCTTGATTTTATAGTTCTTGTAGCTTCTCTTGTATATTTACTTGGCTTCCACTAGCTGTCCTTCCAAGGCTATGATTTGTGTTTTTAAGCCTATTTTGGTGGCCTTTAGTTCCTTCTCCTTCTCTTCTAGTCTTTTTTCTAGGGCATGGCAGCTATCCACCTCATTTGTGAGCGTTGCTTGTAAATCTAGCATCTGAGTGCATGCCTTTACCTAGAACTCTATGACCTCTAGCTTGTGTTGTTTGGTGAGGCTCTCCTGGAATCTACAGCTACATATTGTGGGATCTTTCATCTTGCTTTTAGGACTCTAGCTTCTCAAGGAGTGCTTGGATCTATGTGGTGAGGGCATGGTTAGCATCTGATAATTCTTTGTGGTTCAGCTTAGCCTCCCTAATGACTTGATCCATCTTTTCTATTACTTGGGCATTGAGCCATGTGAGGGTGCTAGTATATCGTGTGAGCTCGCAGTTGGTGAAAGCTTGCATATGTAAATTGCACTCCATCATTTGGGTCGAGAGGATGCTGAGATCTAAGAAATATGCCTCCACTTTGTTATCCTCACTCTCGCCCTGCTTCAAGTAATCTTTGACTTTGTTGTACTTTTTGGATGTAGGTTGTGTAGAATTCTTTTGTTTAGATCATGGATAACCACCCTCCAAGCTGTTGTGTCCATGTCTTATACTGGAGGAGGTGCGGCTTGAAGGACTTCTTCTTTTTACTCTTCTTCCTACTTTTACCTTTTTGCTGTTGTGTCCACCTCCTCGTCGTGCTGAAACTTACTTGTATACTCTCTATCTATGCATGCTTTTTAGATGATGAGATTTGGGCAGAGTCTTGGGTTTGGACGCGGGCAATCAGGTCTTCCAACTTGAACAGGTCAGCGGAATCCCAAGGAGGTATCATTTGGGGTGGTTGTTGTGGTATAGATGTGGATCTAAATGAATATAAATGGATGTGATGTAATTTGAATGGATGGATGAGATGTAAGGTGGACGAATGTGATGTGATGTGGATCTAGGTAGATGGGAATGGATGAGATGTGATGTGAATGGATATGATGTGGATCGAGGTAGATATTAATGGATGAGATGTGATGTGAATGGATGAGATGTGATGTGAATGGATGTGATGTGATGTGATTGCGATATGGGTAGATGTGAATGGATGAGATGTGATGAGGATGGATGTGACGTTATGTGATGAGGATGGATGTGACGTTATGTGATGAGGATCCGAATAGATGTAAATGGATGTGATGAGATGTGATGAGGATAGATGTGATCTAAATAGATGTAAATGGATGTGATGAGATGTGATGTGGATGGATGTGATGAGATGAGATGTAATATGACGTGATTGGATGAAGGATGATGGATGATGGAAATAGATATGACTGGATGTGGAATAAGCAAAGTGAATTGAGTTGGAACAATGTGGGAAGACAAGAGTTTGTTAGAAACTGTATTTATGGATAGATGTGATAGTAAAGAGCTGCAGATACACCCATGATATATACAGGTAGTCACGGTCCTTGGAGTTATAAGGTAAATACCATCATATCTAGGCCTCAAGCAAGTCAAGGATTCCACACAATTGCGGTACTTCCATCTGAAGACCCAATTTCTAATTTATGAATCTTCATTCTAAATATCAATTTGTATGAATTTCATCACACAATTACAATCTTTTACTGGTATTTCATAAATTTTTGACATAAATTGGGGTGCTAGCAGCGGAAGTAGCACTTCTTGCACAGGGCAAAGCCTCTCACTCGGGGCCTTACCCACCACCACAGATATCCGGACAAGAGACTAATCCCTCTGTTCTTCCAAAACCGAACCCAAAAAAACCTTCCCTCGCCCAGCAAACATAGGCGATTCCTCCAGGATATTTTATTCTAACGTAGTCAAGGTCATCATTAACCAAACTGATCTGACCAAGCCCGTAAGTCTCATGGTCAGATCAAGGAAGAGACTTGCACTTGGATCATAGAGTGCAATGCTTTTTTCCTCATCAAGAGGCACAGCCATTAATTCTTTTCCATAGAACAAGGGTTATCAGGGATTTACTTCAACTATCGTAACTTAACAGAATTGAGTCTCATTTTAGGGATCCATCAGTCCAGCCTAACCCCATCCCATGGGTTAGCCAACCGCTTGACCACTGTAGTGATAGGATCCATTTAGGAATTTGGTTATGTTTTGCCCCGGGTACCAGGGAAAAGGGTTCCCAGGCCCCCTAGCCAACGCTTCAAGCAAACTTCAATATAGTCACACCACTTACACACCCAATATGAGTGCCTATTTCACAGATTGAGCTATCTTTAAAACAATATTTTGATGAAACCATAGTATCACTGATCATAATCCTCCAAAATATCTAGCTTAATTTCCAATTTACAATCATTCCTTCATCGGTGTACCTATGGCATCATTGGCAACCAAAATGCTCACCACCTGTTCACTCAGGGGTCTTTTCAATAGTTCCTAGCTCATAGTACCCAAAAATAAAATCACATAAGAGAATCCAGATGGACTCTCCATTGAAGATCAGCAAGATCAACCAACAAATCCATATAAAGAGCCATGGACTCATCCGTTGAGGACCAGCAAGGCCAATCAATTAGATCCATGCCCGAGTTTAGAAAACAACTCTAACTACTTATTCCATTTTCTTCCCCGATGCACGCGTGGGTATCTTCGGCAACCCAGAGCTCGAGCACCATATAGTCAGCACCCTTTAGGCTCGTTTTTGCAGGTCACCTAGTACTTCACTCATAGATCGCTTTCTTGGTCCCTCATCCACCGTATCGGAAGCTCACCATTTAAATTAAATCGAGGCTGGTCAAGACCTCGACTGACCTTGCTACGCTAGACCTCCTCCGTTGACTCTCCATCAGCTATTGCAACTTTGTCACTTAGGTCTCCACGACCTCATTCACAAGATGGTCAAAATGCTTTCCCAACATTCTTGATATAAAACAGCCATTTAAAAACAGGTCCTCTCTCCTGCTTCAACTAGATCCAAAAAGTAAGCTAAACTGACCTAAAAATGGTCAAAAATTGACCAAACTGATCTGGAAAATTCTAGAATCTGTTTGCTTGGTTAGAGACTCACTTTTTCCTATAAATGAAGCCTCCCCCTTTGTAAATTGTTAATAGTGTTTTATGCACTGTTACTCTACTCCTCCTTAGAGCCAAAAATAGTGAATTTATGAAAGATGATCAATTTTAGAGTCATTGGAAGCCTTGATTTTGTTGTTTTCAAGGTTATACATTCTAATTTTGTTGGTGATTTGCATTACATTTAAGCCCAAGAGGCTTAGATTAGGTTGCACAGAGCTAACATGTGTCTTAGCATTTGTGACTATGAGTGATTATCACTCTAAAAATATAAACTTTAAGCTCTAATTGAGTGGATTAGGGTGTGGATGTTAATTTATTTGATTTTATTCATGAATTATTTTATTAGAGCATCTAAAATCAATAAAATAAATAGAGACAATAAATCACTTGCATAATTATTCATAATTAGGATTAAGAACCTTAAAACATCCCATACATGTCCAAGAACCCTTGAAAAACCATGCCAAAGCATCTTTTGGTTTAGGAGATGAATCCATAATCACACATAAAATATGTCATATGAGCTATAACCATCGTGATGTGAGCTATAATCGACATGGTGCGAGCTATAATAGGTAAGATGTGATCCTGCTGTGCTGCAAGATGTGAGCATGAGTCTAAGGGTAGCTACACCTAATATTGTATGGACCAATTAAGACTTCCTTGAAGACTTGTAAGGTCACACCTACCCATGTCCTTAAAATATTTTCTTATACCAATTTGAATTATTCTTGTCCTTCTTAATTATGAGCATTGAAGCTCAATTATTGCTCATTGATTGCTCACATATCTTGACTTAGGCATAGGGCCTAACAACGTACCACTTAGAATCTATGTCTAAGTGTGCCTATTTCATAAAATAAAAAATTTGTGAACCTATTTCATAAAAAATCCATGAGCGAAGCTAGCCATGAGACATGAGCCCAAGAAAGTCCCCATGGTGAGAGCCTAGGAGAGTCCACAAGGTGTGAGTCCACAAAATGTGAAGTCGTGGGCTATGAGTCCAGCTCACTAGACCCAAGTAAGCCATATGGGCATAGCTAGTCTCGTGAGGTGTGAGCCAACTAATCGTGATACGCGATCCCACTAGAGATGAGTCTACAAGACATGAGTTGTGAGACTTGAGTCTATCAAGTCACATTTTTACATGATGTGAGTTATCAATCATGTCGTGTCACTAGGTGTGATGTGAGTTAGCTAATTGTGACGTGAGCACACAACTTTGTGTGAGCTAAGTTGCTCCAAATTTACAAGAGGCTACCAGACATGAGCCTACTCTATGTGAGTCGAACTAGATATGGCGTAGCTAGCTAGTTGCAAAGCCATTAAGCATAGGCATAGCATAAGCAAAGCAAAGCGCTCAAGCACAACATTGCAAGTAAGCAAGGCCACACACGTACAAACAACAAGCAAGAGGAGCACAACTCAAAGCGCATGTAAAAAACAAAAAGAAAAGGCATAGAAGAAATAAAAAGGAAAACAAATGCAAGAATAGGGAGGTAGCGAAGGAGAAAAAGGAGTAGAGGAAGAAAAAGAAAAGGTGGAAGAAACAAAGAGAAAAGGAAGAGGAAAAGAAGAACAAGAAAAACATAACGAAGAAGAGGGAGGGAGAGAAAGAAGGGGAGTTAAGGAAGAAGAAGGAGTAGTGGAGAAAATAAGGAAAAAAGTAAGAGAAGAAGAAGAGAATAATAAAGAGGAAAGAAAGAAGGAGAGGTAAGGAAGAAGAAGTAGAAGTGGAGAAAAGAAGGAAAAAAGTAGGAGAAAAAGAAGAGAAAAAGAAAGAGGAAAGAGAGAAGGAAGAAAGAAGGGAAGAAAAGAGAAAAGAAAGAGGAAAGAAGAAGAGAAAATGAAAGAGAAAAGAGAAAAGAAAGAGGAAAGAAGAAGAGAAAATGAAAGAGAAAAGAGAGAAGGAAGAAAGAAGGAAAGAAAAGAGAAAACAAAGTAGTAAAAAAGAAGGAAGGAAGGAAGAGAGTGATAAAATAAAAGAGAGAACGAGACCTGAAAAAAGAGAGAACGAGACCTGAAAAAAGTAAGAGAAGAAAAGAAGGGAGAGAAGGAGGAAGTAGAAAGAAGAAATGAGAGAGGAAAAAATGGGGTAGAAGCAAGAAAAAAATGGGTGAGAAGAAGAATAAATTAGAAAGAAGAATTGAGAGAGGGAAAAATGGGGTAGAGGCAAGCAAAAAATGGGGTAGAAGCAAGAAAAAATGGGGGAGAAGAAGAAGAAAGTAGGACTAAAAAACAAAGACGAAGACGAAGAAAGTAAAAAAGAAAGAAGAAGAAGGGAGAGAAGCAACCAAAAAAAGAAAGGAAATAAAAAGAGTAACTACATTTCTCAGGTAACCTTACCCTTTCCAAGCGTTGTTCAACATACTCGGAAACGGTGCTAGAGGCACATCCACTATCAATGAACTACAAACCTATGCTTATGATCGATAGAGCTCTTCAAGTATCTCACAAAAAGGAGAATTACAAATTGGTTAGCACATCTGAATTTGAGCTACACGTTGTTGTTCAAGTCATACAAATTTTGTGCTTGTTTGTGCGAGTTAAAAAGAAACCATACATAAAGTATGGTAGGGAGTTGGCACAGTCCTTCCCAAAATTTTATAAACATAAGGGAACGTGCTATTCCCTTATTTTTCAAACAACACTCTCGGTATCAAAAGTGGACCAAAGATATACCTTCATGGTTGAAAGTTGCCATTATTTTGTTTGAATATAAAAGAGATAAAAATAGGAATACCTTTTTCAACCCTACGATATTGAAGTTGATGATGCGGCGAGTCTTGTGTGATATTATTTCATGATCATTGATAAATGTACAGCTATAACCACTATCGGTGTGCATCAGTTATCTTTGACCTCTTAACCAAAGCCATAGTCTACAAAAAAACTTTCAAATTAGTAACAAAATTAAGATGCAGGCAAAGGGCATGCTTGAGGAGATTCTTTCTCAGGATGTTGTCTCTTGGAGTGCACTAATTGCAACATATGTATAACATCGCCAAGTGTGCTACTTTGGCAAGAGTACCACACTTGGCATACATATTAAGCATAGTCCTCTAAAGTACCATTTGTCAGTCCTCTAAAATGATTATACCTTGTCCAAGAAGGGTACAAAGGATTTCTTTGACTAGAGCTAGATCTTCCCATATACAACTTCTTAGGAAGGCCTGGTGGAAGCATGGGTAGATTGATACGACAGATTACCGTACTACATTTTTGGCAAATTACATAGGGTGCAAAGGATTTCTTTGACTAGATCTGGATCTTCCCATATACAACCTCTTGGGAAGGGTTGGTGGAAGCACGGGTAGATTGATACCATATATTACCGTACTACATTTCTGATAGGAGCCTCAAACCAGCCAAGTGACTTCTAAATAGACTTGACAATCTGCCAGACAAGCAAAGAAGTTCCTTGATGTCAACGCAAGGGTGTCCCTCAATGTAATTGTGCAATGCCTCTCTGACTTGCCGCGGATTTGGGGGTTGAACCACAAAATCAATTTATCTTGTGGCACCGTCATTGTTGCCTCTAAAGCCTCTTCAGATTTTAACTTGTGAATATGATCAATGATGACAATCAACTTGTCCATATAGAAGTTTCATGATCACCCAAGATAATAAGTTAAAGGTTTCAATTCCTAAGCTAGCCTTTCTGAAGATTATGTGCCTCAGAAGAAGTTCCTCAATGTTAATGCAAGGGTGTCCCTCAGCGTAACTATGCAGTGCCTCTCTGACTTACTAAGGCTTTGGGGGTTGAACCACAAAATTAGTTTCCCTTATGGTACTATCAATGTTGCCTATAAAGCCTCTTCAAGTTGTAACTTGTGAACATGACGGTTGTCCATACAGAAGTTTCATGATCACCCAAGACAACAAGTTAAGGATTTCGAGTCCTAAGCTAGCCTTTTTGAAGATTACATGAAAGATCCCAGCCCCCTCCCTGCAACCAATTTGGGGGTGCTAGCAGTGGAAGTAGCACTTCTTGTGCAAGACAAATATCTAGACAAGAGACTAATCTCTTGGTTCTTGCAAAACCGAACCTGGAAAAACTTCCCTCACCCAGAAGACATAGGCGATTCCTCCAAGAAAAATTATTTTAACGTAGTCAAGAGCTTTAAATTACCCTTTTTCATTCCGACTGAACCTGTAAGTCACATGGCCGGGTCATGGGAGGAACTTGCACTTGGATCATAGAGACCAATGATTTTTTCCCCGTTAAGAGGCACAGCCATTGATTCTTTTCCATAGAACAAGGTTTATCCGTGATTTACTTCAACTATCATGACTTAAACAGAAATGAGGCCTCGTAGCATGCTCATCTTCTAGCATGTTGTCATCTAAACGTATTGCTTCTTTACAACATTGATCGAATGTTTTTGGATTGGATACAATGATCAAGTTGTGTAAGCTGTTATTCTTCAAACCCATCATGAACCATCTCCTCAATTGAACATCGTTTAATTTTTCCCATGACTCACAACGTGAGTCCAAGAGCTTTATTCGAAGGATAAAATCTCTAATGGATTCATTTGGTTAACGCTCAATTGAATAGAGTTCTGTTAACTGCACTCCATTGTTGATCACCTTGTCTAGAAAAGCCATGTATAAAGGTTGATTTTAAGGTTTTGAAGTTGGTCTTAATCGCCGGCATCAATGCGATAAACCATCGACTAGATTTTCCCTCTAAGCATAAGTTCAACTCATGTACCTTAGTAGTTTAGTTGGGATTTCCAAAGGCTTCACATCTCTGTTCAAACATTTGAACGAATTGAATAGGGTTTGTTGTTCCGTCATATTTGCTCATAATTTTGGAAATTTGAACGGTTGTATTTTTGTATGAATCATTGAGGCCGTTTGTGAGTGCTCTTGTTGGAAGAGACTCAGTGAGTCCTTGGGCCACCCCCCTTCCTAGACTAGTCAATATGTCCAAGGTGTGGGCATCCAAGAAAGGGTTGGTACTTATAGGATTTGTGAGAATGTTAGGCAAGGGACCAAAGCCCGATGGGATCGAAGTCATACAGAGTGTAAAACCTGATGACACGCTTGTTATAGACATGGCCAATTGCATTGGGAGGTGAATTTGCGGCATAGATCTCAATGGCTCGAAAATGTCAGCCATTGGGTTGAGTCCTTGTGTGATCCCTGGCAATCCCTCTATTGTAGCCATGTCAGAGTGCCTAAATGCTCCTTAATGTGAGCAATCATTGTTTTTTTTTTTTTGCTTTTTATACTTTCTCACATAGCCCATTACAGCCTCAAGAGACTTGGTGTACTCTTTGGTTGGATCAAACAATTGTTCGTTTTTCCTAATTAGCTTAGGCGCTATACGCACGTGAACGACCAAATATTTTTCTGGAAAAAGTGTATGCTAGGAGCTTCCTAGATGGAAGAGGAGGTCCTAAAACCTATTTTCCATCACTGTCTCAAGATGAAAAAAAATTGAGAATTTTTTCTTTGTTTCGTAGTACGTTTTTGAGGGTGTTCCAAAAGGAACTTTGAAAAACTCTGGATGAGGGAGTTGTATT
This sequence comes from Cibotium barometz, assembly GCF_041138505.1. Taxonomy (NCBI): domain Eukaryota; kingdom Viridiplantae; phylum Streptophyta; class Polypodiopsida; order Cyatheales; family Cibotiaceae; genus Cibotium; species Cibotium barometz. The sequence goes on from NC_141072.1 coordinate 39,450,740, forward strand.
TTTGGAGTACTACAACTTTGTTTTCCTCAGTCGTCCGTGATTTTGTCGTTTAGACTCTCAAAACGTAGCCTGAATATGGCTGTCGTTTTCGCACTGTTTTTTGTAATTTTTTATAGTTTGGGGTTGTTTTTTACCTCGATTTTCGAGTCAAATTTTGAGGCTACTGGTCGGAGGCCAAAATGGTCGATTTTGACTTCGGATAACCATCGAAAGTCGAAGAGCTCAATGTTAGCTTTTCGATGAGCCTTAGAGCGCCTTCATCGGATATATGGTTTAGGAGAGATACAGGCCTCCAAATAGGGGTGTTTTCCAGAGTTTTTTTTGGCTGAAGGACCCCTTTACGCCATGAACTGGACTCCACGAAATATTAAATTTGATTTTTTTTTTTGTCAAACCTTAAGCTTTCATGCCGTGAAACACCAGGAAAATGGTTCATGCCGTGAACCGGACTCCACGAAATATTAAATTCGATTTTTTTTTTGGCGGACCTTTTCATAGGCTAAGCCTTTCACGTCCCACGCTGTTCACATGCCAAGCCATTCACGTGCCAAGCCATACGGGTCAAGCCTTTCCCGTCCCAAGCCGTTCATGTGCCAAGCTGTTCACGTACCAAGCCGTTCATGTCCTCCCAAGCTGTTCACGGGTCAAGCCTTTCAACGGCCTCCACTTTCACGTCGGACCTTTTCACGGCCTGGTCTTTCACGCCCTTTTTTTTTAGTCTAGTCGAAAATACGAATTTTCCTTTTTAGGGGGGAATATTTTTTAATTTAAAAAATGAAAAGGGTATGGGCATTTTCCCAAAAAGGTATGTGAGAGTAAAAAAAGGCAACCTCTTAATGACACACCTTACACCCTTAGTAAAAAAAGGCAACCTTTTAATGACACACCTTACACCCTTCATAAAAAAAGGCAACCTTTTAATGACACACCTTACACCCTTCATAAATGACCCCCAAAATGGACAATTTTGACAACTCATGAGCATCTACTCATTGAATGCTCATTAGCCTTAATGAGTTATGTAAAAAAGTAATTAAGTTTGAGATTAATTCTTTCACTAATCTTTCTCTCTTTTACACTAATCAAAGACTCTAATCAATCATTAATCCTTAATTAATTTACACAATTGAGCACATCATTGGATAGAGCAAGGAGATGCTACTTGTGCATCAATAATCGTGTAAATTAATCTAAATTAGGAGATTAATTAGACTCTTAATTATAGTCTTCTCTTTTAAGGCAAAATTAAGTAAAGAGTGTCAAATTTCTCCAATTGATCAAAAAATTGATGTGATTAGGTGTTTTGATGCATCTAGATGCTCTCAAAACACTCAAAAACCTCAATTTAGACTACTCATATGATCAATTTAGACCCCAATTAACACATTTTCTAAATTTTTGGCCTCTTGGATAAGATTAATCACCCTTAATGACAAAAACCAGTCCATTAAGAGAAATTAGTCAAATTCAAGGGTTTTTTTATGGTTTTAAGAAATTTTTTGAAAGATTAAGCTACTCCTAATGCTTTCTAACAATCTAACCCAAACAATCTCAACAAAAAACACACAATTAAACTAGAATTAATAATCTTAGATCTATGTTTAAACTAAAAAGAGCTAACATTCACTAAAAATTGCATTCTATTGCATTGTTTGCAATGGATGGATACTAAGCCTAATACAAACTATGTGCAAGCCCTAAGAACATGAAAAACCACCAAAACAATAACAAAAACAACAAATTAATCTTAAAATTAAGCAAGAAGTATTCTTTTCAAAAACAAAAAAGAGAGCTATTCTACACCAAATCTCACACAAATCACCATCAAATCCATATCTTTTTCATGGAAAACCATTAATCAAGATAATGGGCAATGGGTTATGCGTACATTAGAGGCAAAATGATGGAAAAAGCCAAGGGATGGCTCCCCAGCAGAGCGACGCCAAAAATGTTATGGCTCATCCTAACCCTCCTTGAAACACATCCAAAAAGAGATTACCTGGTGAATTGCAACTGTCGTGTGAGGATCTTTCCAATGGCCGAGCCCGTAACCCTTGAGGTCTTCAAGCTCTACAACTCCTTGAGAAGCAATTCCATCCTGTCTCTGGCGAGCGTTGTCACACCGCCGCGTTGCACTACGAGTCCTCCTCTCACCTCACTTCACTCACATACACTCACTAGCATGAACTAGGGAGAGAGATTAGCAAGTGGATTAGCAAGATTAAGACTCAATTGCACAATGGGAGAGTATGTTGTATTATAAGATAAATTCACTTATATACATGGCCATAAGTGTTCACACTCACTTAAACTGTGGCCAGCCGGGCACTTTAGTCTCATAAGAGGTCTAATGCTATTACAATGACTACTCTCATAATATATCCATGACGTACATCACTTAGGACTTCATCCTAACTTGCTACCACATGCTCTTGAAGCGTGAATCACCATAAATACTCCGTCACACCATTACGGGTGCCTGTCCAAGTTGTAGCTTTGGACACTGTTGCTTCATATCTTGAATGTGTGACCCTTTGGTGGTGTATCTACCATGACTCCTTGATGTAAGATAATTGTGGTAGCTCTTGTTAATCCTAGAATTGGATTAACAAGTTCATTGTGTATCTGCTCTACTTGACTAGGGTTGCATCTTCTTTTAGGTTAATTTTATGCTGGTTGAAACTAGGATCAGTCCCCTTCATGTCGAAATAGTTCCAAGAAAAAACATCTTTGTAGGAATTACGCAATTCCAAGAGCCTCCCTCTAAATTCATGATTTAGTTTGCACTAATCCTAACTATCTTGATTTCCTAATCATCCCCTAGGTTCACCTCCTCGATCTCATCTTCTTGAACTCTAATATTCCTTTTACTGAGCTCGGTTTCCTCTTGTTTTAGAGCCACCATGGCCTTTTCCTATTCTATTTGTAGCTCTTCCATATTATCTTGAGTGTCCTCTTCCTCTTTACAAGTGCTTTCCTCATTCAGTATCACTTCAAGATGAGCTACTAGGACCTCTAGATCATACCTCTGCAAAATCCTCTCTATGTCTACTTCAAACAAGGATAGTAGATATGGATTCTCCTTCAAGTCCCGATCTTCTTCATCATCTTCTACCCATTCTAGGTAGTTTAGGCATTCTAGATACATTGGTCGACTTGCCGGTTTTAGCTTGTTCTTCCTGCCCACCACTGGATGCAAACTTTCTTTTTGTCTCTTCTGATTGTGATCTTGTCCGTCTCCTAGTTATGTTTTATTCTTCCACTTCTGAGAGCCACCACCTTCCTATGAGCATGGGATTTACACCTGAAATCTAGGTCATCTTAATAACAATGAACACAGCCGTGAAGCTACAACATGCCACTTCTATTGATTTTCTCATGATTATCCGGACAAGTTGGACCCTTCTCTAGTCAACCATGCGAATATAGAACGGAGCAGGCTGCAAGTTAGTAATCCCTAGCTTTTTAGCCAGGCTATCTAATATCCTATTTACCCCTGACCCTTCGTCCCAGAAGACTTTTGTCACTATGTAACCTCGGATCGTGATGGTTACTTCTAGAACAGACATATCACAGTCCTGAACCGTTTCCACATTTTTGCATTTTGGCTATCGAGTTTTTTGGTTCTTGCAAAGGCATTTGTGCCAATTTTTCATTTGGTATTATGGCCTGCAAAACAACTTCTGGGAACTAAGTTCAACATTTGATCTGGTCACAAACTCTCTGTTGTCCTGCCCTGTTGAGAGATGTAATCATGGTGTTGTGTGTATGTGGGAAATCACCCTAGAGGTGCAAGATATTGTGGTAAGATAAGAATGCCACATATGATATTGTATGTTGTGTGAGTGTTGACCAAAAGAGTAGAAAAGGGAGTGCCACATGGATGATGATGTATAAAGTGGGATAAGGCTAGAAGGCCTATATCATTGTATGGCTCATTGTGAATGCAATAGAGATCTTGTGTTGAGTGTGCAATCTCTCTCTCTCTCTCTCTCTCTCTCTCTCTCTCTCTCTCTCTCGTGATGGAGTTTTTAGTGTGGTATAGCTCACCTTAATCTTGTGTCTATCACCATGATCAATCCCATATTAGGATTGTGAACATGGTATCGAGCTTGGATGGGCTCTTGATAATGGTTAATATTTATGTATAGTTTTCTTATTTATGAGTTTATTTGATTAAGCACTATTTTCATTTTATTGTGAAAAAATATTAGCACACTCATTATCATTAGTATTGCATTTGGAGAGAGATTATGTTTTGGTGATTGGAGAGAGTCTTGAAGCTACCATGGAAGCTAAAAATAGAGATTTCAGCAAGTATGAAGGCTATGGAGTCTTCGATGTCAACAAGGAAACTTCCAAGAAAATATTTGTGAAGGTATTTTGAATTTTGCCTCATTATTTTTTTGGTTTGAGTATGAGAGATTTCTCATGTTGAGAAGGGTTGCTATATTAGGATTTGTGAATCCTATGGTTCTTTGCTTGTAGGCAAAGATAGTGGAGGAGGTTCATGCTTGTCCATTTCAATGGCAACTGGTGATGGGCTGGTTGCAATACATATTGGAGCATGTCATTTGAGGCATGGCTCATGATATGTTCATGAAGGTGAGCATGAAGTGGTGGAAGTGATATGCGACTTTCACAAGATATTCACACCTCAAATTTCTTGGGAGAAATCCATGATGAAAGCACCCTTGAGTGGTGCATGCAAGGGGGAAGCATGAAATTTTTTGAACTCAATGAGAAGCTTATTGTAGCCATATGGATGGCTATGTAAACCTCATGGAGGAGGTTCATTCATGTAAAAAGTTGAGGCAAGTTGAGGGCATCTACAATGCACAGATGCCAATATAGCAGAGGCATCAAAGGAGGAGAAGAAGTGAGTAGTGTAGGTGACTATAATACACATCTACAAAAGAAGTTGGCATAGCCATTTGATTGTTTCATAAGTTTGAAAGGTAACCTATGGAGGCTCCCATAGCAAAAACATAGCAGCATTGCCAATGCAAGGCGACAACAGTTGTTGGCGGGAATGTTAGCTGGAGAAAATGTGTGAAAAGACCTACAAAGGAGAATATCAACTCTTCAACTTACAAGGTATGCAATATGCATTGGGAGCACACAGAGAAGAAGTTTGTGACTGTCCCTAATGAGCAACAGCAGATGACAAGATGCTTTTTAAGTGAACAGAAAAAGAAAGTAGGAACAACAGCAAACAACACATCAAATCATTGACGTTGTAGAAGCAGCGAGTAGCACAATGAATGGCAAAAAAGCTCAAGAAGAGTTGGCTATGGCGGTGGTTGCAAAGAGAGCAACCACTGACTCGAAAGAGGAAGACGACCTCGTGATACGGGTCCCTTGTGTAGGTTGTCCCCAAAAAGAACGTTGATGCGCGTGCAAAGAAAGAGGTGGCCGCATTCTTTTCTTGGCGAGTACAATTTGGAGGAGAATCTATGAAACGTCAAGTTGGATGCTTTTGGAAAACCTAATGAATCAAGGGTTTGTTCACACACTCCATTTATAAAACCTTGGTCACATGCTTGAAAATTATGCCTTTTGTAATCATCTTCCAAGCCTATTCCACACACACAAGAATGTGTCACCCTAATGACAAATATCGGCTTGAAACATAAAGCCATGGAGATTTGTTTTTTGTGACAACTTGAATTTTGATGGGTGCCCTACCCTTGCCTTGGTGCATAAACTGGATATGTATTTTTGTGACAACTTGAATTTTGATGGGTGCCCTACCCTTGCCTTGGTGCATAAACTGGATATGTATTTTTTGTTGTCACACACATCTTATAAGGCTAACCATCTTCGAGCTTGTGTGCTCAAAATGAGATGTGTATTCACCCATTGGTATGAGGGTTGCTCTGCCCGAGATCACCGAGAAGCTCAAAATGGTTGTCGTGATGTGTGCATAAACGATGCACATGTGAGGTGCATGCACATGGGTTGAGTCCCACCCAAAATTCTATGTTCAAATAGGACTAAGTGGTTCCACTATGAGCGAGTTCGCTCAAAATGGATTCGGTGTCTAAGATGGTAGACACGCGCACGCATGTTTGTTAGCTAACCATTAAGGGAAGGTTGAGGTCTATAGGAGCCCTTTAAGATGCCATGTGATTAAAAGGTTATTAAGGAAAAGAGCCAATCGTGTGATGCCAAGTATATAAAAATGTTGGGTGATTAAAGGTGGCCAAAAGATTCTCTAGAAGATGCCTTTTTGTACTTTTCATTTCCAAAAAGTGGAGGGGAAAGTTTTTAAAATTTCGGACGTCCATAACTTCTACATATGAGCTCAAAATTTGTCGGAGATTATAGATCTAGAATCTACTCATCGAGCTCTTTCCAGAGATATGTCACATGATATAGTTTTGCTCGTTTGATTTCAAATTCAATTTTGGCGGGAAACTTTGAAATTCAAACTTCTAGCCGTTTGAAGAACAAGAAGGTATCTAAAGACAAAGAAACTTCTAGCCGTTTGAAGAACAAGAATGTATCTAAAGACAAAGAAACTTAACGTTTTAACAAAAAGTCATTAAAATCATAATATGACAGCTTAAAGGGCCCCTATAGACCTCAACCTTCCCCTACTAATGACTCCAATTTCACATTAAGGGGGAGTGTTGAGAGATGGGTTGCATTTGGCATGCTACACATCGATGATGATATGTAAAGTGGGATAAGGCTAGAAGGCCTATATCATTGTATGGTTCATTGGTTGTGAATACAATAGAGATCTTGTGTTGAGTGTGCAATATCTCTCTCTCTCTCTAGTCATGGAGTTTTTAGTGTGGTATAACCCACCTTAATCTTATGCTTAATCTTGTGTCTATCATAATGATCAATCCCATATTAGGATTGTTAACATGTCCACTACTCTTGCTTCTATCTCTGCTCTGGTTCGGCATTCATGCCTGTTCCGCATTCATGCCTGTCGGCATCTTGAGAAGTCCTTGTGATCTTGTCATGGTGGCAACCACTTCTAGTGGATTTTGCTTTCCTACCCCATGGTCTATTTTCACCATATTCACAGCCGCATCATTTCCTTTCGTGTTTGCCTCCCTTGTTGGCCTCATCTTCTACAATTCTTGTTGTTGGGGGTGGTGAAATATGAGGAAATAATTACGTCTTTGCCCTAGACCATTGCAATAGAAGCATGCTCCTCTTGGACCGAATATTCCACCTCCCCCAAATCTTCCACCTCCTCTTCAATATGGTCTATTGATTCGAGGTCATGTGGTGACCTGGTTAACAAATGGGGGCTTGTTGCTCTGCTGCCTTTCCACCACCCTTGTGTTCATGTTTTGTATCTTATAGTAACACACCTGTGTAGAGTGATTGTCCCTTCCACTGATGGTGCACACTTTGATGTGTGCCTCTTAACTGTCACTCCTCTTTCGTGTGCCCTTGATTGTTGTACCTCGTGCACCAAACATCTGGTTAGATCATGCATGTCCTCTGACAATCTTGGCTAGGGCGGCCCTTAGTTCTTCTTGAACTTTCTGTGCCTACTTCCTCTCTTTCTTTTTTTGGGGATTTCGCTCTTTGGCATCCAACTCTTGATTGGATTCTGACTCCGATGTATCTTCTCCGGAATTAGATTATTCTGAAGTTTCTTCTTCTTTCTTCTTCCTCTTGTCGTTCTTCTTCTTGGAGACTTTGTTTGTTTTCCTCAAGACTCCTTCAACTCTGGCAGCTCCTGCCACCACTTGTTCGAAGGTTAGGACTTCCATGTCACATGAGGCTACTGCTATCTGAAGTTTTTCCCTCAATCCTCTCATAAACCACTGGCTCGAGGCACATCAACATTGCTTTGGATTCAGTTGTGTAGTCTTTTGTTGCCCTCTTTTTTTATGTCATCCTTTGCATCTTATCTAGCATCTTCATTATGGTTTTGTCTTACCTGAGTCATTTCAAGAAAGCCTTCTTCAGTTCTCCAAATGTTTGGAATTGTTCTAGACCTTATTGGGTGTACCAGTTGTGGTGGCTTTACCACCCAATGTTGTGGACAAATACTTCGTCTTTTGCCCCAACGGAGCTCTCTTTTCTTGGAACGTGGTTTCAAAGGAAACAATGTGTGCATCTACATCCTCCTCACTCTTTCCTTTGAATTTTGGGTACTTGAGGGGGGACATCCTTTCCATAGCTGGTGCCAGTTCTTCCCCTTTCTGAGCGTCCTACCTCCTGTTTGGTAGTTCCTACTGATGGTCTTCTTCTTGATTCCTCAATGGTTCCAGAATCAGTCTCTCCTACTGCTGTGGAATCCTGTCTAGTTCATGATGATCTTCTTTCTGATTCCTTAGTTATTATGGAATCAGTCTTTCTAGCTGTTGTGGAATCCCGTTTGCTAATCTTCTTGGTTTGGCATGGTGGACGGTGGTGTAGTGGTGGTTCTTGTTCTACAGCTTCAACCTGTTATGGCAACGGTACCACATTTCCCTATTTGACCTTCTTTCGTTATCCATGCCTGCTCCATTGTGCTCTTATGACTAGTTAGCATTCCTGACACTAGCTAGTGTATGATTTCTTTCTCGGCTTCTTTTGACTAGTTTATTCTATGACTATGTAGGACTTAACCTATACTAGCCTTTACCTTTGTACTCCCCTACCTGGCGTACCAATTCCCTAGTAGGATCGCCAAAAGTATCAGTGTCCGGTCGCGAGACCCAGCACTTGAGTGGTTCCAAGCCACCTAGTCGGTGGAGGAAACATGACTAATGCAAATGTGCCCAACACGATATCACATTGCGCCACCGATCTGCCTAAGCTAAGGGAGTTAGTTGCGATAGTGCATAGGTTAACGCTTGCATCTGATGAGATTCCAAATGCGACTAATGCAACTGTGCCCCAATAGGATAAGATAATGCTAGCGCATTGTGCCACCAATCTGCCTAAGCTAAGGGAGTTAGTCTCGCGAAAGTGCAGAGGTTAGCTCTTGCATCTAATGAGATTCCTAACATGGCTCCAAGTTCTATTTCCATAGTATGCATAAAATCAAAATTGATGAGAATAACTCTTTTGAAATAAAATAAATTCTGTATGCATCTTTCTATGCATAAAATCAAAATTGATGAGAATAACTCTTTTGAAATAAAAATAATTTCTTTATGCATATTTCTATGCATAAAATCAAAATTGATGAGAATAACTCTTTTGAAATAAAAATAAATTTCTTTATGCCTCTTTCTATGCATAAAATCAAAATTGATGAGAATAACTCTTTTGAAATAAAAAATGCATAAAATCAAAATTGATGAGAATAACTCTTTTGAAATAAAAATAAATTCTTTATGCATCTTTCTTTGCATAAAATCAAAATTGACGAGAAGAACTCTTTTGAAATAAAAATAAATTTCTTTATGCATCTTTCTATGCAAAAAATCAAAATTGATGGGAATAACTCTTTTGCAATAAAAATAAATTTCTTTATGCCTCTTTCTATGCATGAAATCAAAATTGATGAGAATAACTCTTTGGAAATAAAAATAATTTCTTTATGCATCTTTCTATGCATAAAATCAAAATTGATGAGAATAACTCTTTTGAATTAAAAATAAATTCTTTATGCATCTATTTATGCATAAAATCAAAATCTAATAAAAATCGCTCTTTTATAATAAAAAAATAACCAGTATGCATCGTTCTATGCATAGAATTTAATTTTAATAGAAATAACACTTTTATAATAAAATTATTTCTACTATGCATTTTTCTATGCATAGAATGAAAATAACACTTTTAGAATACACAGACGATGGGGATTACTCTTTTTGAATAATAAAAGATAAAACCTATTTCATAAAATTTAAGAAATATTTTGCCATAAACTCCTTTGTATGGCTGACCAATTTTTAAAATTTTCTATCCTAAAATTGCTTAAAATTTATCCCCAATTGGTCTAAAGCATTCCAAACTAATCAAATTCTACTTTTAAAAGAGAAACAATATGAAAAGTTTAATTCCAGCAATTAGATTACTTAACTAGGATAAAGAAGGGCTGAATTTAAGAAGAAGAGAGGGGAAAAGCCTTTCCAACAAGGCATAGCATCTGTTTATCATTTTAAAGATAACAAAAAATTAGAAAACCATAAAGAATAAAGAAAAAGTAAGATTTCTAACTTACATGAATTTCTGGGAGCTTTCCTTTGGCTTGATGGTTTGAGGGATCTACTCTTGTTTGCAAACAAGAGTGACCACCAATTCTTTAGAAGAGGGAATGGTCAAAAAACTAATGAATTATTAACAAATTCACAGTTTTTGGCTCTGGGAGGAGTAGAGTAACAATGCAAAAAACACTATTAAGCTTCAACGAAGGGGGAGGCTTCTATTTATAGAAAAACGTGAGCCTCTAACTAAGCAAACTGATTTTAGAATTTTCCAGATCAGTTTGGTCAACTTTTGACCATTTTTAGGTTAGTTTAGTTTACTTTTTGGATCTAGTTGAAGCAAGAGAGAGGAGAGATGAAAATATCTCATTATTTGAGAGTTTAAAACTCACCCACATGTGAAATGGGCACCTCCTTCATGAGGGGAATTCCCCCACACAGAGGTGTCATAAATGCATCATTTCGCTAAATATCTCTTCTTTTTTAACTAATACCCTTGTTCTTAGTCAACTCTTCATCTGACGTGAGTATTTACTCATTTTTTGGGGGATTTTCTTTATTTCTTCATTTATCTCCTCCTCCATACATTTGGATGAATCTGATTAGCCCTAAGAACCTTAATTTAAATTTTTTCAAAAATCTGGACTCCTAGGATAAGGCCTTTTGAACAGATTATAATTGATTTCCAATGCACCTTCTGAAAATCTTTTTGACGTTCTGTTTTAGGGGAATTTATTTTAATAAGAAGAGATACTTTCTCATCCAAAAATATCTAAAAATTTAATAACCTCTCTCTAGAACATTTTCTCTCTCTAGGCCAAAAGAGGGTAAAACACGATCTTTCTTTTATTTTAGAGAGGGGAATAATTATAAGATCAGAAGGGGAGGTTCTTACACCTGCACACCTCAAAAGACGGAGGGAGGAATCTTACATATCTAGGTGATGGCCTCTGTACACCACCACCAGGCACACAAGGAAGAAAAGAAAAGGGATTAGAACAGGGGAATGCTGAAATCCTAGCTCCAAGGGCTCCAACTAGACTTGCACCTATCCCCAAATTTCTAAACTGACTTAATGGGACACTTCTAACACCCACCTAGCCTCCCTATCTGGCTCAATTTTCTCCTGTTGCTATTCTCTCAGATCAGCCCAAGCCTCCAGAAGTTCTGATCACTCACCCAAAAGCCCCTCCTGACCACAGCTGACCAAATCCATGCAGAAAAGCCTGATTCTACCTCCGAAAGCCTACATTAGTCCCGAGGTAGAAATCTATCCTCCAAGCCTCCAGAATCTCCTCTACCATAAAAAAAATTTAAAATCTTATCTCAGGAGCTCTCTGAATCAGTCAACTGCCCTCTACTGACACTTCTCTTACTACCTTCTGTTGCTCTATCTGAGCTCTCTGAATCAGTCAACTGCCCTCTACTAACACTTCTCTTACTCCCTTCTATTGCTCTATCTGAGAGGTAGACCCGACTATCTGAAATAGAGTAAACCGACTCAAAAGACTCGGCCATAAAATATGTGCAGATTTATGACAACATTTCACATCGCTCCAAATCCAACCTTAGCAAGACTAGTGAGGGTAAAGAGGGCTTCAGATTTAAGAGGGCTCCAAATCCGGTCTTAGCAAGACTAGTGAGGGTAAAGAGGGCTTCAGATTTAAGAGGGCTCCAAATCCGGTCTTAGCAAGACAAGTGAGGGTAAAGAGGGCTCCAGATTTAAGAGGAAATTCTTTCGGGGCGATAGGGGGCAAGGGGGCTAGAGTGATCAATAGAGAGGGTCGAGTGGGTGTTGGGAGAAGAAACCATTCTTTTTTTTAAGAGAAAATCCAATCTAAATCCACTAAGAAGGAGAAATACAATAAAGCTAGAACAGAAAATCTATGCTTTAATTGTTTTGCGGCTAGACATAGCAACGCAGGATGTCCAAAGCTGGGAGTTGGAGGTAGTTCTAGCAATGCTAAGAAAGATGGTAAATCCTCTCAACAGTAATTACATACTACCTAGCAGGTTACCTCTTAGTTCCACAGAGTTTAGAGAAGTAAGTCGAACACACAGATGGTACCCACACTTGTTGTGTTACCCAGGTAATGTGGCTTCCATCAGTGGTGCGACCACATGATTTGGTCCTGTTATATATCAAGATAGGTGACTGGTTATGATAGACGATGGAGCCACTCATGATTTCCTTAAGTATGTGCTAATTAAGAAGTTACGGTTGCCAAAGACCGAGTCTGACCACCATAAGTATATAGTGTCATTAACTAATGGTCATGATAAAACTATTTGAAACACAGTGGTCTTGGGTGTACCTGTAGCTATGCAGGTCTATGAGGCCAGTTTGGATTTCCAGGTCATGCACTGGCTAGAGAAGATATTTATCTAGGTAGGGAGTGATTGTATAACCTTGGCCCTTCCCTGAGTCCTAGCTTCCAAGATAATAGCCTAGAGTTTATGCATGAGGGGAGAGTGGTGAGGCTATAGGGTGAGATAGAGGTTGTAGCTGCACCCATAATTGTGTCCCTAGAATTGTGCCATGCCATTGACATCAACATGTGATATAGCAGGTATATATTTGTACTCTCTTGCATCAATTTATTTTTTTAGATGAAATAAATGTGATTGATAAAGTTTTTGTAGCTAAAACTAATTTAAATTATGATAACTTAAATGGCCTTGGTCGAGACCACTGTTTTCCAAAACTTGTTTTGGCTTCTTTTGAACAAAACCTAAATACCAAGGCTAAAACCGAGACAATAAAACAAAGTACGTAGCTGCTTTGAGTAATTTACTATGAGAGTTTATTATGAGAGTTTAGGGATGTGTTTCTCGAGATGATCTCCCAGATGGTGTTCTGCCATCTAGGGGGACTTGATCATGGCATTGATGTAGTACTAGGATCAAAACCTATAATAAGCAAACCTACTTACAGGTTAAGCCACTTCGAGGTAAAGAAAGTGGAATGGTAGTTAGCCGAGTATATGAAGAAAGGGTTTATACACCTGAGTTCTTCCCCATGGGTATCACCCATGTTGAGATATGGAGCTCAGCTAGTTCTACGGTGGACATTGATGACCCGCCTGGGTGATAGCTTCCACATCTACACCACTGGCATGGTTGGTGCTCAAGATTATGGGTGATATGCGGCCAATGGGATGACAGGCTGTGTGACAGCCATTTTGGATTATTAGCGACTGGCATAGTTATAGTGCCTGCTCATTTAGTCGGGTTCATATTATGGACCGATCCTTCTATGTTGTAGTAGTTGTAGTACTAACCCATATAGTGCCTGCTCATTTAGTCGGGTTCATATTATGGACCGATCCTTGTATGTTGTAGTAGTTGAGTACTAACCCATATAGTGTGTACTCTTATCTTTATATTATGTTGGTTGAGTAAAGAAGAAGAATTTAGAAGAAAATTCAGCTATCCATCTCTCTCTTGTGTCGTCTTTCTCTCTCTTGTGTGTGTGTGTGTTTGCTTGTTGTTGCTACGGTTTGAAGCTTCCCCTCTCTCTTTTGTCATCTTGCTCTCTCTTGTGTCATCTTGCTCTCTGTTGTGTGTGTGTGTTTGCTTGTTGTTGCTAGGGTTTGAAGCTTCCCCTCTCCCCCGCATTCTCTTTATGGTATTAGATCCTAGTTTGTGAGAGAGCTAAGGAAGAGGCAAGAACAAGCAAGGAAGGAAGCGGTACTACACGGGTAAGAGCACCATCGTCTCTTTCCCCTTCTTGGTTTAGGTACAACATCGTCTCTTTCCCCTTCTTGGTTTAGGTACAACATCACCTCAGTAGCTCTGGGATCTATACATCTCCGATTGAGGAGCTGTCTTCGCAGGGAGAGGAGCTACAGAGTAGGTATACTATCCTATTGGACTATATTTTCTCGTTAGATTCGCATTTTTTAGGTGCATTACAGGACCCGTTTAATCCTCGAGGGTATTTCTGGCAGTTTTTTGGAAGTTCTAGTAGAGAACTGTTTCAGCTTGAAATCTAGTTATTGCAATGCAGCAGTGCATTTTGGAAGTGCAAACAAGGTTAGCACATGTACTGTTTGATACTAGGTGTATGTACATGTACTCTAGTCACATTTGGTGACACATAGGCTGTGCTAAAGTACTACTCTACTGCAGCAATTATAGGAGATACTGCTTGATTACAAGTTGCATACAGAAATTGTTTATTTTTTGCAGGTTATTTGATTGCTGCAGGAAAAAATGTCTAACAAAATTAATTAGATTGTTAGTGAGAAGCTAAATAAGAATAACTTCCATGCCTGGAAGTTCAAAATGATCAATTTCCTAATGGGTAAAGGATGCTTGGATTATGTAGAAGGAGAGAATGAGGAGGCTTCGGAGTTATCTGTGGAGAATGCCACTCCTGTAGATATAAAGGCATTTAAGGATTGGATTTAGGGTGCAAGAAAAGTCATGTATTGGCTATCCATCTCTCTCTTATGTCGTCTTACTCTCTCTCTTGTGTGTGTGTGTTTGCTTGTTGTTGCTAGGGTTTGAAGCTTCCCCTCTCCCCCACATTCTCTTTATGGTATCAGATCCTAGTTTCTGTGATAGCTAAGGAAGAGGCAAGAACAAGCAAGGAAGTAAGCGGTACTACACGGGTAAGAGCACCATCGTCTCTTTCCCCTTCTTGGTTTAGGTACAACATCATCTCTTTCCCCTTCTTGGTTTAGGTACAACATCGCCTGAGTAGCTCTTGGAGCTACACATCTCCGATTGAGGAGCTGTCTTCGCAGGGACAGGAGCTACAGAGCAGGTATACTATCCTATTGGACTATATTTTCTCATTAGATTCGCATTTTTCAGGTGCGTTATAGGCCCCGTTTCATCCTGCAGGGTATTTTCGACAGTTTTCTGGAAGTTCTAGTAGAGAACTGTTTCTGCTTAAAATCTAGTTATTGCAATGCAGCAGTGCATTTTGGAAGTGCAGACAAGGTTAGCACATGTACTGTTTGATACTAGGTGTATGTACATATACTCTAGTCACATTTGGTGACACACAGGCTATGCTAAAGTACCGCTCTACTGCAGCAATTATAGGAGATACTGCTTGATTACAAGTTGCATATAGAAGTTGTTTGTTTGCAGGTTATTTGATTATTGCTGCTGCTTTCTGCAGGAAAAAATGTCTGACAGAATTAATCAGATTGTTAGTGAGAAGCTAAATAAGAATAACTTCCATGCTTGGAAGTTCAAAATGATCAATTTCCTAATGGGTAAAGGATTCTTGGATTATGTAGAAGGAGACAATGAGGAGGGGGAGTTATCTGTAGAGAATGCCACTCTTGCATATAGAAAGGCATTCAAGGATTGGAATTAGGGTGCAAGAAAAGTCATGTATTGGCTTTCAATTAGTGTCTCACAGACACTATGATAGGACACATACAGGATGCAAACACTCCAGTAGTTGCATGGGCAGAATCTAGTTCAGATGTTACAGTCTAATACAAAGGCAAGGAAGTTGCAGTTAAAGCAAGAGTTACATATTGTGGAGAAGAAAGCATGTCCATCAATGAATATGCCTTAAAGGTCAAGGGCATTGTTGAATCCCTTGGGTCTATCAATGTATAAGTGGAGGATGATGATTTGGTGAATGTCTGTCTGAATGGGCTTGGAAAAGAGTACGTCATTCAAGACATCCATTGCAGTTAGGGAGAATAATCCCAACTTTCGGGATTTGATATCTATGCCTAAAGAATGTACCTGAATTGAAGCTACACAAGATAGAAGCAGCTCTACTAGAGCAAGAGAGCAGAGGCAAAGAGAAGAAATGGCTCAACTCAACAGCAGAGAAGAAAAAGCATTCTTCACCCAAGGAGGATTCTGAGGACGAGGAAGAGGCAGATTAGGAGGAAGGATCTTCACTTGCAACAACTGTGGAAAGCCAGGTCACATGGCAAGAGATTGCTACAGTAAACCCAGTGGGGAGAAGGAACGACATCAGCAAACTTCATGGAGGCTCCAAAGGAAGTGGAGTCGAATCATCTTTTCTGAGAGAGAGAGAGAGAGAGACCCCACAACCCAATGTAACCTGCCCCCACAAAGTAAAACCACCTCTGAGCCACTGATGATGTAGGCCACGTGGTAGATGTATGTGTGAGAACTTTAGTCAAGGTCGCAGGCAACTATAGTAGCCTAGGACACATAGAGAGAGAGAGTGTCAAGGACTATGAGTTTAGGGACTTGAGGCACTGGTCGCAGGAGGCTATCAAGTAAGAGAGAAACTTGGTATAGGGTCCAAGTGTGCTAAGATAACTTGAGGGGAGGTGTGCTAGACACTAGTCGCGCAGACTATCAAGTAAGAGGGAAACTTGGTATAGGGTCCAAGTGTGCTAAGATAACTTGAGGGGAGGTGTGCTAGACACTAGTCGCGCAGACTATCAAGTAAGAGGGAAACTTGGTATAGGGTCTAGGTGTTCTAGGAGTATTCACATGAGGAAAGGTGTTGAAATATATAAGTGAATAGGATGTGTGCAGGAATAAGCCCTTGGTTAGAGGCTGTAAAAGAGGATGTGTAAATGTGAAAGAACCTATGAAAAGGTGAGAAGAATCTACTGGGAGAGAATAAAGGGTAGCATGAGAAGATCTAGGAAGTGTGGAGATATTCTGGGAGATATTCTAGGAAAAGTGAAGAGGTGGAGAGAATCAAGCAAAAGAGGTGGAGATATTCTGGGAGAGGTGGAGTGAATCAAGGAGAAATCAGTGGGATTTGATGCTTGGATGTAAACTCTATAAATTGAGGCATTGGCCTAATGAGAATTTGCTAGTTTTTGATTATCCATGCCTACATTAAGCTATTTACTAATTTTACGTCTTAATTACTCACTAATTACGTCTTAATTACTCACTAATTATATCTTAATTATTTGCTAATCACTTTGTTAATGATATTGATTCTAGTATTTGATCCACCATAGCTCATCACATTGCTCTAATTTCAACAAAGGCTTTATGTGAGGATTCTTCTTCACAAAGCAAGAACACATCAGAACAGGCCTTCTACTCTAATTTAGGTGGTAGAGGCAAAGGTAGAGGCCATGGTCGAGGTGGTGGCCGACAAGGAAATCAAAATTCTAGATAACAACAGTCCAATGATTCATAGCAGCAATCATACACAGGTGGAAGAGGCCAGTCTAGAGGCAGGGGGAGCCAAAGAGGCCGAGGTGGTTAGCAAAGAAATCAAAATGCAAATAGCATAGAGTGCTATTACTATGGCAAACCGGGACACATGGCAAAGGACTGTTATAAAAAATAGAATGACATTAAAAGTGGGAAGTTGCAGCAAGGCAATTATGTATCATCAAGCAAACATGGAGGTGATGAGAGAAGTGAACAGCTGTTTGTGATGCAGCACATGCTTAGTTCCATAAACAGGGGATATTGGCATATGGAACAAGTGCATTGGTCATGTGAATGTACATCAACTAAAGTCTATTGCAGGCCCAAAGTATGGTTGCAAGTTTGCCAAAGTTTAAGGTTCACGGTATGCATAAGGTATGTGAAGCATGCCAACTTGGTAAGAAGGCCAAACATGCTTTCCCACATGAAAATCATGTCAATGCAAGGCCATTGGATGCCATACATTCAAATGTATGGAGACCGACCAAGACTGCAACAATTGCAGGTTGCAGGTACTATGTTACATTCATTGATATGACCACACTAGGAAAGTGTGGGTTTATTTCATGAAGGAGAAAAGTGAGGTGTTTGCTCACTTTCAGAGATTTAAAGCCTTGGTCGAGAAGGAAAAAGGCATGCAAATAAAATGACTAAGATCAGATGGTGGGGGAGAATATTTCTCCAATGAGTTTAGTGATTTCCTGAGAAAGCAAGGAATTAAGAGGCAATTTACATGCAGGTACACTCCGCAATAGAATGGTGTTGCAGAAAGGAAAAATAGGCACATTGCAAAAGTGGCACGTGCTTTGATGGCTGAAAAAAATATGCCACATTACTTTTGGAAAGAAACAGTAGAGCAACTGCTATGAATATTATGAACATGACACCCACTGTAGCTATTCATGGTATGACTCCTGAGAACAGAAGTTTATAGGCATAAGACCGGATGTGTCTCACTTGAAAGTGTTTGGGTGTATGTCATATGTACATGTTCCTACTGATGAAGTGAGAACAAAGTTGGATCCAAAGGTAGAGAAATACATCTTCATTGGTTATGCTATGGAGCAAAAAGGTTATAGATGCTTTAACCCTACCACTCGTGAGATGCGAGTAAGCAAAGATGTTGTGTTTGACGATAAGATGAGTAGCTAGTATGCACCAGTAGTGAAGGAAATAGGAGATGCCGATGTAAGAAGTGATGATGTTGCACCACATGTAGAGCAGCAATCACAAGTGCTGAGTCGACCTGGGAGTCATCGGGTAGTGGATCCAATGTTAGCCCATGGTCAGGCAAGTTGAGGAATGATGCAGGTACACATGTATCACGAAAAGGAAAGGAAAAGGTAGATCAACCTTTTGTGCCTGATATATCAGCATGTCACTCATATGTGGATGGTGACTCTAGTGGCTCTGAGCAGAGCCTTGACGAGGATCTTGGCATTCCATCTGTGGTTACTCCTAGTGTTAGGAGAACCAAGGTTGTTTTGAGGACACTTGGCAGTGATCTAGGTGTGCGCATGTCTATGAGGGTTAGATACCCTGTTTTGACAGGTTGAGATATGATGGATATATAGCCCATCGTTATGCTTACATGGTAAAAGAAATACAAGAGGCTGAGCCCACTTGCTTTGAGAAGGATTGGAAATAAGAAATGGAAAAATGCCATGGATGAGGAGATGGCAGCATTGGATGCAAATGCAACATGGGAGTTAGTTCCTTTGCCTAAGGAAAAGAAGGCAATTGGATGTAAGTGGGTGTATAAAGTCAAGCACAATGCTAATGGTTCAGTGACCACCAAGGCAAGATTGGTTGCCAAGGGCTATGCATAGACTTATAGCATAGACTTATAGCACAGACTATGAGGAGACATTCAACCCGATTGCAAAGAATGGCAATTGTGAGAGCTATCATTGCTATGGCTGCGAAGGGTTGGTCTTTACATCAAATGGATGCAAAGAATGGCAATCGTGAGAGCTGCTATGGCTGAAGGGTTGGTCTTTACATCAAATGGATGTAAAGAATGCTTTCTTGCATGTTGATTTGCAAGAAGAAGTGTACATGATGTAGCCACAAGGTTATGAGAGTGATGCACATCCAGATTTTGTGTACAGGCTACGCAAAGCCTTGTATGGCTTGAAGTAGGCACCTAGAGCATGGTCAAACAAGATCAGGGAGTATCTTGTTACCATTGGATTTCAGATATCCAAAGAATATTTTTCACTATATGTGAAAAAGACAGATAGAGGGATCATGCTAATAGTTATCTAGGTGGATGACTTGATTATCACTGGTGATAGTGATACAGACATACATGATGTCAGGATGCTTTTGAAGTAGAAGTTTGAGAGGAAGGATTTGGGTGAGCTGCGATATTTCTTTGGCATAGAGGTGGTGAGATCACCTCATGGAATCTTGCTATTGCAGAGGCAATATGGCTTGGACATGTTATCCAAGTATGGTATGACAGTCGTAAGCCTATTTCAGTGCCATTGGAGCAGCAGAACATAAAGCTTTCCACAGATACAAGTGAGCTTTTGGAGGACCCCACTACATACAAGCGCATAGTGGGTAGTTTGATCTACATGACCATTACATGGCTAGACTTGAGCTATGCTGTTGGATTTGTGAGTCAGTTTATGTAGGCCTCTAGGAAGCCACACTTGGATGTGGCTAGACGGATCCTTAGGTACATAAATTCCACAGTTGATTATGGACTTTTCTATGAGGCTAGTACAGAGATACAGTTGCATGGGTACATAGATGCTGATTGGGCTGGTAGTATTGGAGACAAGAGATCTACCAGTGGTTTTATGTTCTCAATTGGGAGTGCTGTTGTGAGTTGGAGCAGTAAGAAGCACCCAATAGTTGCCTTGTTGAGTACAGAGGCAGAGTACAGGGGTGCTGCTATGGTTCTTTGTGAGGTAGCTTGGTTTCAGAAGCTACTTGGTGACATGGGAGAGCCCGTGGATAGGGAAGTTGTCATATATTGTGACAACATGAGCAGTATATAGTTGGCCAGTAACCCAATATATCATGCTTTAATGAAGCACATTGAGGTGTATTATCACTGTCAGGGAGAAGGTTCTAGTAGGAGATGTAGATATGGTATATGTCAACACATGTGGTTGACATCTTCACGAAGGTATTGGGCACAGAGAAGCTCCACAGGTTTAGGAGTTTACTTGGAGTGCAATGTGTGGAAATGAGCTTGAGGAGGAGTGTTGAGATATCAAGCTCAACTAGTGCTGTGTGTGGAAATGAGCTTGAGGAGGAGTGTTGAGATATCAAGCTCAACTAGTGCTACGGCGGACATTCACATGACCCGCCTGGGTGATAGCTTTTGCATCTACACCACTAGCATGGTTGGTGAGATTATGGGTGATATGTGGCCAGTGGGATGACAGGCTGTGTGACAGCCATTTTGGATTACTAGAGAATGGCATAGTTATATTGCCAGCTCATTTATTCGAGTTCACATTATGGACCGACCCTTGTATGTTGTAGTAGTTGAGTACTAACCCATATAGTGTGTACTCTTATCCTTATGTTATGTTGGTTGAGTAGAGAAGAAGAAGATAGAAGGAAATTCAGCTATCCATCTCTCTCTTCTGTCTTGCTCTCTCTTGTGTGTGTGTGTTTTCTTGCTCTCTCTTGTGTGTGTGTGTTTTCTTGCTAGGGTTTGAAGCTCTCCCTCTCCTCCAAATTCTCTTTAATCCATGGTGAAGAAAGGGTTTATATGAAGAAAGGGTTTATATACCTGAGTTCTTTACCATGGGTATCACCCATTCTTTTGCTAAAAATTGAAAATGGCTCTATGCAAATGTTCTTAGACTTCCGAGCTCTTAATCAAATTATGATTAAGAATAAATACCCAATGCCATAAATTGATGAGTTGTTTGACCAACTTAATGGTGTGCAATACTTTTCTAAAATTGATCTTAGATCGGGGTGTCACCAAGTTAAGGGAATACGATATTCCCAAGATTGCATTTAGGACTCATTTTGTACACTATGAGTTCCTAGTCGTGCCATTTATTCCCAAGACTGTATTTGAGGACTCGTCTTGGGAATAAGATATTCCCGAGATTACATTTAAGACTCGTTTTAGACATTATGAGTTCCTAGTCATGTCGTTTGGCTTTATGAATGCTCCAATGACATTTATGACATTGATGGACAATGTTTTACATCCCGGTATTCAAGAAAATTCATAGTATTTTTCCTTGATGACATAATTATATATAGTAATTCGAAAGAACACTTATAGTATTTGTGCTCAATGTTCAAATTCCTTAAGGAAAATAAGCTATTTGGGAAGGAATCTAAGTGTAAATTTTTGGCTAAGGAGATCCACTATATAGGCCATATTGTCTCTCTGTATGGCACATGAGGATGGATCCTAACAAGGTGGATGTCATTTGTCAGATGTCCTGAACCTAGAAATCTCAAGAAATTGTAGATTTTTCTAGGTATATCGGGGTTCTACCGCCGATAGTATATAAAGGACTACGCGAAGATCACAATCCCCTTTACCAATTAGTTAAGAACAAAGGATAAAACTATTTGTTGGGGAGATCCTCAATGAAGAAGTTTGAGAAGCTCAAGGTGGCCATTGTGATGGCACCAATATTAAGCATTGTGGACCCCAATGAGCCATTTGTTACAAATTAGTGGTACATATTACAAACTTAAGCTTTAACAGATCCACACCTTGAGAGTTCCTTTTTCCAAATAACACATTTTTGCGACACGATAAAGAAAGTAGACTCATGTATTCTAACTAAATCGCTAGCTCCACTCTTCCCAAATTTTTTCTATATTTCCCTCTTGTGTTTGGCTCTCAATATACCAAAAGATTTGACAACATTTTGCATTCTCTCAATAAATTTAGACTAAACATCCTTCTTACATCTTACCCCGCCGCAAAGCTAGCTCCACTCTTCCCAAACGTTTTTCTATATTTTCCTCTTCTATTTGGCTCTCAATAATATACTAAAAGATTTGATAACAATTTGCATTCTCTCAACAAATTTAGACTAAACATCCTCCTTACATCTTACCTCAAGAGTAAGTAAATTAATAATTTTATTGGTATCTTGCTTAACTAGAATGCACAAGTAGTGATGATGCATTTGCATTCTCCCAATAAATTTAGACTAAACATCCTCCTTACATCTTACCTCAAGAGTAAGTAAGTCAATAGTTTTATTGGTATCTTCCTTACCTCAAGAGTAAGTAAGTCAATAGTTTTATTGGTATCTTCCTTACCTAGAATGCACGGGTATTGAGGATGCATTTTTGTGACATGTTAAGAAAGGCATCTGTGCCTATGGACTCTCGTGTACATTTAAAATGTATAATACTAAAAGGAGATGTAGAAATTTAAAAATCAAGTTACTATACTTATTAAGAAATGACTTAACTAGCCTAGTCAATGTAATCACTTGTATTACATTTAAAAATTGCACAAGTCTTTGTTAATCAATCTTCAGGCACTAACAGGTTAATGATTCATTCTTTGTGTTATTGTGTAGAAATAAGACAACTTTATGGAGAAAAATAAGAGAAAGTGATACTTGTCAAGCATGGCATTAGAAGTGTACCTGCTAGAATTTGTAGCTAATTGTTAAGAACAAGGTGGATTCTCTCATCAATAAATATAAAAGTTGTCTCCCACACAATCCTTGCACAACATGTTAACCAATGTTATTCCTTGATTAAGTTAGTTGCTTTTAATGAAACAATGCTTTCTCAATGCATATATGTGAGTGAGATTTTTAAAAAAAGAAAAAGAAAAAGACCATACACATGGTATGGTAGAGGTGGCACAATTCTCTCCAAAGTTTACAATTCTCTACCATACACATGGTATGGTAGAGGTGGCACAATTCTCTCCAAAGTTTATAATCATAGGGAAATATGCCCTTCCCTCATTTAGAGAAATACTTTCAATGTTGAAAGAGGAGAGAGTGAATCAATTTTACAAAGCTGCATAAGATGAAGCATTAAACTTACGCTGTCATTAGCTTAAACTAGTTGTTTATAATGCCACTTATTATCCTGATATCATTTATCAACTGTAAATTATCAACTGTAAAAAGCACATTAAACTGGTT
This sequence comes from Cibotium barometz, assembly GCF_041138505.1. Taxonomy (NCBI): domain Eukaryota; kingdom Viridiplantae; phylum Streptophyta; class Polypodiopsida; order Cyatheales; family Cibotiaceae; genus Cibotium; species Cibotium barometz. The sequence continues at coordinate 39,474,108 of NC_141072.1, forward strand.
TTTTATGATTTCTTTTACTATCCCCATATCATTTATCAGCTGGCAAAAAGCACATCAAGATCCATCTTAATAATAGTATATGAAGGAAATGAAGCTATAAAGCTTTTAACCATACAACCAACTATAAACCATTACTCAATGTGTGCATCAACTTAGTTTTCAAAAAGGACCTTGATCTCTACTTTTAAACAAAGAGCATGCATATATAAAAGTGGATACCGGGTGCTTATCAATCTAGTAAAAATTGATAAATTTTTGGCTTTTTTATAAAAGATCTTATAGGGTGGCGGTACCATATATGCCAATAATCTTATGGATCAATGTTAGATAATTAATGGGTTGTATATCAGTAGAGTAGTATACCTTCAACAATAATTTATGGATCCTTGCTTATATCCATCTTTTCTTATTGTAGTCATTTAAGAAAATTTCATTGGTATGGATGGTTTATTGTTTTTTCATCTTTTTCATCACATTTAGAGCAAGAATTTTAATGCAATTATGATCTCAAACATGTTGTGGAGATCATCAAAAACTTTGCAGCACCATAGAGAGCTCTGGGTTTGAGGCTCAAATAACCACTTATTGTCGCACTGGTTGAATCCATCCAAAACAGCACCCAATAACTGGCTCAATCCATAATGGTATCAACAGAATTGGTGTTACGATAGCCAAAACAAGTAGTGACTCTTTGTGAGTCTGCGATCAACCCATAAAATGGCCATAATTTCATCCATGCTTGTAAAACTAAGTAGAATTAACAAGTGAAACTGACTAGTTACTAGCACACATGATAAGTCACAAATAAGGATGCATAAAAGATTTATTTTCATTTCAAAAGTGTTATTCTCATTAAAATTGAATTTATGCATAGAAGAATGCATAAAAGATTTATTTTCATCTCAAAAGTGTTATTCTCATTAAAATTGAATTTATGCATAGAAGGATGCATAAAAGATTTATTTTCATCTCAAAAGTGTTATTCTCATTAAAATTGAATTTATGTATAGAAGGATGCATAAAGATTTATTATCATTTTAAAAGTGTTATTCTCATTAAAATTGAATTTATGCATAGAAAGATGCTTAAAGGATTTAATTTTATTTTAAAAGTGTTATTTTCCTTAAATTTGTTCTATGGAAAAGAATCAACAGATGTGCCTCTCAATGAGGAAAAAAGCGTTGTTCTCTATGATCCAAGTGTAATCTTTTCCCTGATTTGACTATGGGACTTACAGTTTGGTCAGATCAGTTCAGTTAGTTAAGGCTTTTGACTATGTTAGAGAAAAATTATCTTGGAGGAATCACCCGTGCTTTCCAAGCAAGGGAAGTTTTTCCGAGTTCATTTTAGGAATCCATGGGTGAGGCCCCGAGTGTGGGATCCTGCCCCGCGCAAGAAGTGCTACTTCCGCTACTAGCACCCCTAATTTCGTTGCGCTGTGGGGACAGGGATCTTACAGCTAGTATCAGAGCGAATTAGCTAATGTGGATCAACCGAGAAGCCCAAAATGTTGAAGAAGCAGTAAAAGGTTGTAATTGTGTGATAAAATTCATAGAAATTGATATTCACACTAGAATTCATAAATTAGTAACTAGGTATTCAGATGGAAGTACCGCAATTGCATGGAATCCTTGACGTGCTTGAGCCCTAGACATGATGGTATTTACCTTATAGTTCCAAGGACCGTGACTACCCGTATATACCGAGTGTATAACTGCAGCTCTTTACTGACAGTATATATACAAGTAAATCTAAGACTTGAAATTATAAGCATAAATGCTATCCAGATGATGAATTTGAATGTGGTTGATATGATTTTTAAATTCTGGTTGAGAACTGATGAGTTGATTTGGATTCTGATTGAAAAATGATGATTCCTGAATTTTGGTTGAAATCTAATAAGCTGAGCAAAACCACAATGAGGATGAATGGGACGAGTCCCTGTGATGATGTTCGTAATTGGAATGACGTTAATGACCACCAAATCACTACGAGATTAGTGGATTGTGCTGACAGATTGCTACTGTTAACACTTGACCCAGTGGATCAAGTTAAGGGATGTCAAATTAAAAATCTGTATAATTGAAAATTCTCATGGAGGACTGTGTTCAGATAGAAAGTTCGGTCTAATGGACCATTATTGTGATAAAGATTTGAATCTTATGATCTGAGTGAATTGTTATCTATTGATGAGTTCTATATAAGGGATCTTTATCCCAAGATTCTGTTGGGTTCACTAGACTATAAGGAGCCCCAGAATCACTTGGGTCTTAAGGAGAAGAGTTCTCCTCTAATTTTGTGAGATGAGGACATCTCGCGTTTTTTAAATGGGGTAGGATGTAAGATTCCTCCCTCCAGTGTTTGAGGTGTGGAGGTGTAAGAACCTCCCCTTCTGATCTTATAAATATTCCCTACTTTGAAATAAAACAAGGATCCTGTTTTGGCCTAGAGAGAGATAATGTCTAGAGGGAGGTAATTCAAAATTGAGATATTTTTGGATATAAAAATCATCCTAGTGTCTAAAATGGTTTCCCTTGAAGCAGAAATTCAAAAAGAACTTTCCAATGTGCAATTGGAATTAATAAAAAATTGGTATAAAGGACCTTAGCCTAAGGGTCCAGATTTTCAGAAATTTTTGAATTATGCTCCAATTAAGGTTTCTATGGACCAATAAGATTAATCCAAATGTAGGGAGGAGATAAATTGAAGAATAAAAGAAAATCCCCCAAAAATGAGTAAATACTCACATAAGATGAAGAGTTGACTAAGGACAAGGTTATTAGTTAAAAAAGAAGAGATATTTAGAGGAAATGATGCATTTTTGACACCTCAGTGTGGGGATTTTTCCTCAGTGTGGGGATTTTTCCTCATAAAGGAGACACCTATTTCACATGTGTGCAGGAGTTTTAAACTCATAAATAATGAGATATTTCATCTCTCCTCTCTCCTGTTTCAACTAGATCCAAAAAGTAAGCTAAACTGACCCAAAAATGGTCAAAATTTGACCAAACTGATTTGGAAAATTCTAGAATCAGTTTGCTTGGTTAGAGGCTCATTTTTTCCTATAAATAGAAACCTCCCTCTTTGTAAAAGGTTTATAGTGTTTATGCACTGTTACTCTACTCCTCCCCAGAGTCAAATACATTGAATTCACTTGATAATTCAATTGTTTTTGACTAAATCCTCTCCAAAGGAATTGGTGGCCACTCTTGATCCAAACAAGAGTAGAACCCTCAATCCTTCAAGCCAAAGGAAAGCTTACAAAACTCCATGTAAGATAAAAATTCTACTTTTTAAATTCTAATCTATGGTTTTTTGATTTCTTTGCTTTCTTTTGGTGATTGAAGTGAATCTTGATGTTATGCCTTGATGAAAAGGCTACCCCCTTCTCTTAAGAATTCAACCTTTCTTTATCCTAAAATGAGTAACAAATAAGTTAATTCAACTTTTCTTATTGTTTACTCTTTAGAAAGTAAAAATTAAGTAGATTAGAGTACTTTAATTCAAATTGGGATTAATTTTAAATTGATGTTAGAATGTAAAAATTGAGAAATAGTCAGCCATACAAAAGGAGGTTATGGCAAAATTTTCTTAAATTTTGTAGAACTAAAGTTTATCATTAAGTTATTCTAAAAGAGTAATCCCCTTCGTTTGTGCATTCTAAAAGATTTATTTTTATTTCAAAAGTGTTATTCTCATTAAAATTGAATTTATGCATAGAAGGATGCATAAAAGATTTATTTTCGTTTCAAAAGTGTTATTCTCATTAAAATTGAATTTATGCATAGAACGATGCATAAAAGATTTATTTTTAATGCAAAAGTGTTATTCTCATTCAAATTGAATTTATGCATAGAAGAATGCATAAAAGATTTATTTTCATCTCAAAAGTGTTATTCTCATTAAAATTGAATTTATGCATAGAAGGATGCATAAAAGATTTATTTTCATCTCAAAAGTATTATACTCGTTAAAATTGAATTTATGCATAGAAGGATGCATAAAAGATTTCTTTTCATCTCAAAAGTGTTATTCTCGTTAAAATTGAATTTATGCATAGAAGGATGAATAAAAGATTTATTTTCATCTCAAAAGTGTTATTCGCGTTAAAATTGAATTTATGCATAGAAGGATACATAAAAGATTTATTTTCATCTCAAAAGTGTTATTCTCATTGAAATTGAATTTATGCATAGGAAGATGCATAAACGATTTAATTTTATTTAAAAAGTGTTATTTTCCTTAAATTTGAATTATGCATAAATAGATATATAAAGAATCTTTATATCAAAAATTAGAATTCTCTTAAATTCTATGTTTAAATTCTATGAATAGAAGTGATAAGAATGTGAGGTGAATAGATGTGATGAGATAAGATGTGAATCAGATAGATGATTGGATGGATGGGTGTGATGATGTGAATAGAGGTGATGAGATGTGAGGTGAATAGAGGTGATGAGATGTGAGGTGAATCAGATAGATGATGATTGGACCGATGGATGTGATGTGAATAGAAGAGATGATGATTGGACGGATGGATGTGATGTGAATAGAACAGATGATGATTGGACGGATGGATGTGATGTGAATAGAAGAGATGAGAATATAAGGTGAATAGATGTGATGAGATAAGATGTGAATCGGATAGATGATGATTGGATGGATGGATGTGATGTGAATAGAAGTGATGAGATGTGAGGTGAATAGATGTGATGAGATAAAATGTGAATCAGATAGATGATGATTGGATGGATGGATGTATGTGATGTGAATAGAAGAGTTGAGAAATTGAGGTGAATAGATGTGATGAGATAATATGTGAATCAGATAGATGATGGTTGAATGGATGGATGTGATGTGAATAGAAGTGATGAGAATATGAGGTGAATAGATGTGACGAGATAAGATGTGAGTCAGATAGATGATGATTGGATGGATGGATGGATGTGAATGTAGATAGAAGTGATGAGAATATGATGTGAATAGATGTGACGAGATAAGATGTGAGTCAGATAGATGATGATTCGATGGATGGATGTGATGTAAATAGAAGTGATGAGAATATGAGGTGAATAGATGTGAATCAGATAGATGACAAACAGACGGATGGATGTGATGTGACAAACAGATGGATGGATGGATGTGATGTAAATAGAAGTGATGAGAATATGAGGTGAATAGATGTGAATCAGATAGATGACAAACAGATGGATGTGATGTGAATCAGACCAGCTTAAATTTTGGCAAGGGCATTTGAAGATTTTGAAGACTCACCAAAATAGACAAAAAGCAGCTCCCTCATGCACTTTGAGGTCCCTATCCCCACTGCGCCGCAATGAATTCAGGGGTGCTAGCAGTGGAAGTAGCACTTCTTGCACGGGGCAAGGTCCCACACTTGGGGCCTCGCCCATGGATATCCAGACAAGAGACTAATCCATCGGTTCTTCCAAAACCGAACCCGGAAAGCACGGGCGATTCCTCCAAGATAACTTTTGCTTAGGGTGTCCCGGGTACCAGGGAAAAGAGTTCCCAGGCCCCCTAGCCGGATATTTATGCAAACTTAAAACTAGTCACACCACTTACACACCCAATATGAAATTGCCTTTTTCACAGATTCAACAGTCTTTAAATAATCATTTAATGAAACCATAGTGTCACTGATCATAATCCTCTAATTATCCAGTTGAATCCTTATTTTCAAACATTCCTTCATCGGTGTACCTAGCTCATACCGGCAAGTATTCACTTTAACAAAAATTGAGTCTCCGTTGAAGATCAGCAAGATCAACCAACAGATCCATATAAAAGAGCCATGGACTCATCTGTTGAGGACCAGCAAGGTCAATCAACCAGATCCATGCCCGAATTCAGAAAACAACTCTTACTCCTTGTTCCAATATCTTCCTCGACGTATGTGTGGGTATCTTCGGTGACCTAGAGCCCGAGCACCTTACGGTCAGCACCCTCTAGGATCCTTCGCAGGTCACCTAACGCTTCACTCATAGGCTGCTTCCTTGGTCCCTCATCCACTGTACCAGAAGCTCACCATTTAAATCAAACCGAGGCTGGTCAAAATCGGTTTGATTTAAATGGTGAGCCAGCCTCCGTTTGATTTAAATGGTGAGCTTCTGGTACAGTGGATGAAGGACCAAGGAAGCAGCCTATGAGTGAAGTGCTAGGTGACCTACGAAGGATCCTAGAGGATGCTGACCATACGTGCTCGGGCTCTGGGTCACCGACGATACCCACATGTACGTCGGGGAAGATATTGGAGCAAGGAGTAAGAGTTGTTTTCTGAATTCAGGCATGGATCTGGTTGATAAACCTTCTCAACGGATGAGTCCATGGCTCTTTTATATGGATCTGTTGGTTGATCGTGATGATCTTCAATGGAGACTTAATTTTTGTTAAAGTGAATACTTGCCGGTATGAGCTAGGAACTATCGAAAAGGCCCCTAAGTGGACAGGGGGTGAGCGTCGTGGTTGCCAATGATGCCATAGGTACACTGATGAAGGAATGTTTGGAAATTCCAAATAAAAGTAAATCTTTTATGCATCTTTCTATGCATAAATTCAATTTTAATGAGAATAACTCTTTTGAAATAAAAAAAAATTCTTTATGCATCTTTCTATGCATAAAATCAAAATTGATGAGAATAACTCTTTTGAAATAAAAATAAATTTCTTTATGCATCTTTCTATGCATAAAATCAAAATTTGATGAAAGTAACGCTTTTATAAAAAAATTTCTTTTATGCATCTATTTATGCATAAATTCAATTTTAATGAAAGTAACACTTTTATAATAAAAAAATTCTTTTATGCATCTATTTATGCATAAAAATTAATTTTGATGAAAGTAACACTTTTATAATCAAAATATTCCCAATATGCATCTTTCTATGCATAGAAATTAATTCTAATGAAAATAACACTTTTATTATAAAAATATTTCTAATATGCATTTTTCTATGCATAGAATAAAAAATAACACTTTTAAAATACACAAGCGGTGGGGATTACTCTTTTTGAATAATAAAAGATAAAACTTATTTCACCAAATTTAATAAAATTTTGCCATAACCTCCTTTGTATGGCTGACCATTTTTCAAATTTTTTCATTCTCAAGCTACTTAGAAATTATCCCAAATGGTTTAAAGCATTCTAAACTAATCAAATTTCACTTTTTAAAGAGAAACAATATGAAAAGTTTAATTCTAACAATTTGATTACACATCTAGGATAAAGAAAGTCTGAATTCAGGAACGAAGAGAGGGGGAAAGCCTTTCCAATAGGGCATAGCATCATTTTTTCTTTTAAAGAAAACAAAAATTAAAAAACCATTAAATGGAATAAAGAGAAAGTAGGATTTCTAACTTACATGAATTTTTGTGAGCTTTCCTTTGGCTTGATGGTTTTAGGGATCTACTCTTGTTTGCAACAAGAGTGGCCACCAATTCTTTTGAAGAGGAAATGGTCAAAAACTAATGAATTATCAATAAATTCACTGTTTTTGGTTGTAGGGAGGAGTAGAGTAGCAATGCAAAAAACACTATCAACAATTTACAAAGGGGGAGGCTTCATTTATAGGAAAAATTGAGCCTCTAACCAAGCAAATTGATTATAGAATTTTCCAGATCAGTTTGGTCAATTTTTGACCATTTTTAGGTCAGTTTAGCTTACTTTTTGGATCTAGTTGTAGCAAGAGAGAGGAGAGATGAAAATATCTCATTATTTGTAAGTTTAAAACTCAACCACACATGTGAAATAGGTGCCTCTTTCATGAGGGGAATTCCCTCACACTGAGGTGTCAAAAATGCATCATTTCTTCTAAATATCTCTTCTTTTTTAACTAATAACCTTGTCCTTAGTCAACTCTTCAGTCAACTCTTCATCGTATGTGAGTATTTACTCATTTTTGGGGAGATTTTCTTTTATTCTTCAATTTATCTCCTCCCTACATTTGGATTAATCTAATTGGTTCGTAGGAACCTTAGTTCAAAAATTTTAGAAAATCTAGACCCTTAGGCTAAGACCCTTAGGCTAAGGTCCTTTTTACCTGATTTCAATTTATTCCAATTGCACATTGGAAATTTCTTTTTGAATATCTGTTTCAGGGGAAACCATTTGAGACACTAGGAGGATTTTTATATCCAAAAATATCTCAATTTTGAATTCTCTCTCTCTAGACATTTTCTCTCTCTAGGCTAAAACAAGATCTTTCTTTTATTTCAGAGAGGGGGATAATTATAAGATCAGAAGGGGAGGTTTTTACACCTACACATCCATTCTTTCACATATATCCACATCCATTCTTTCACATACACATCCACATCCATTCTTTCACATACATCCACATCCATTCTTCACATACACATTCACATCCATTCTTCACATACACATTCACATCCATTCTTCACATACATGTTCATATCCATTCTTCTCATACACATTCACATCCCAAATCATTCATTTACATCCCGATTCCCATCACATTACATCTCATCCATTCATTCACATCTATCTGATTCACATGACATCTATCTGATTCACATCTATCTGATTCACATGACATCTCATCACATTTATTCACATCACATCTCATCACGTTGTCGAAAATTTCGGACACGGAATCACCTGCCTCTATAGCTATCCACTCCAACAGCCTTGGAAACACAAACACCAATGGGGGCACCACCAGCCACCGGCTGGAACACTTCTCTCAAAATTCACCACACCACCCACACCAAAAAGAACAGCCAAAACAGGGGCACCATAGACCAAGATAAACACCGAGCAATTAAATTCCCAATCAACACTTCATACAAGCTTGACACAGAAGCCTCACTCACACAACTTACAAACAGTCAGGCCTGGATTTACTGCCAAGGGAATTCCACCACGGCCTCACAACCTCAGGAATTAAACCTTGTGTCTGACGACCAAGCCTTTGCAACCACAAACACATCAACACTTTGACCTACCAAGGATACACCACATCCTCAATCGGCATATGATCCACTGCCTCTGCCCACAGTCAGCTTTTTCAATCGCCACGAACCTCTTGCCTGGGTGCTGTGCCAACCACACCAGAAAGAACCCGGCCACTCTCTCTCTTCAGAGGGCACCCCACCAGCAACCCTCAACTCTCTCTGCAGCCCATCACTTCTGTGTGTGTCGCCAGCACAGCAGCTACTCCAACACCTCTCTCTCTCTCTCTCTCTCTCTCTCTCTCTGTGTGCTGATCCTTGCCAACCTCACAACAAGCACTTCCTCTGCCACCACAGGCAACTTCTCTGCAATGCTACCGGCCCCACCAGCCAAGCAGCAACACCTCTGTCCTTCTCTTCCAGGCGGCCCCCTCTCACACAGTGGTCACCGCCAGCCAAAAAACACTGTGTCGGCATCTCCCAGCCACCACCAGTCTCACCTCACACGTTCCTTTTGTGGTGAACCTGCCCTCTCACATGTTGGCATCACCAGCCACCACCAGTCTCACCTCACACGTTCCTTTTGTGGTGAACCTGCCCTCTCACATGTTGGCATCACCTGCCACCACCGTAGCTACGGCCAAAACCATCAAACCAAAGAACCCTGCGCATCCAGCAGCCGCTTCCTCTCTTGTGCTGCCAACCCGACCACCTGTGCTTACTGCCCCATCTCACCCAGTGCCTGCTGGCCCTCCTGCATCCGGCGACAGTCCTCAGGCGCGCGTCGCCCACCTCACTAGCCTTAGCCATAGCACCTTCCTCTCTCTGGTCGCTAACCACCAGCGGCCTCACCTCACTGACGTCCCCTGGCTACAGGGCTTCACCAAAGCGGCTCCCCTCTACAAGTCGGCACACACTCCAGTCACAATCAACCACGTTATCCAGCTCCTGACTTCAGCACCCGCCAGCCTCTACAGCCGTAGCAAAGCTGCTCCCTCTCCTGAGGCGGTCACCACACAGCGTCTCTTGCTTCAGCTCCTCTAGCAGACCCCTTGCGCCTGCAGCTGCGTTACCACTTCAAAGGCGGCCTCCCCTCTGTGTGTGCCTGCGGCGGCTGCGCCAACCTTGCCAGCGCTTCAAAACCCTGGGCCTTCTCCTCTCACCTGCAGCAGTGGCTGCGCTACCTGCTCTTCGCCCGAGAAGCCCCCAGCTCTTCACAAGGCGGCCACCAAGCACCTTTTTCTCCTCGCCAGCTTCTCGCGTATTCTTTCACGTGCTGGCCGTTGTGCTGGCAAATAAGCAAGCCTCCATGTGGTCATTGCTTTGTTGGCCACGTTGATTATTATTATTTTTTTTTTCCTAAGGCCTAGAAGATAGCCACAATCACTCTCCTTTTCATCCAATGCAATGCGACATTGGCCCCTTCAACTTTTAATTGCCCATCATGCTTCCACACGCCTTCAAATACAATCTTCTAGTACCCATTCTATTTTTGGACGCGTACACAAACAAGCGGCCGAACAGCCTGATATCATCCCCAGCAAACAATACTCCGAACAAACCTGTACAAGCCTATAGCCAAACCATCCACCTTGTACATCTGCCAACGCATTCCAAAGCAAAACTCTCCACATGCCATGCATTCCATATGTACACAAGCCCAAAACACCTTTCAGAAAAATGCCTGACAACGTCTATTCACATCACATCCCATCCATCCATTCATTCACATCTATCTGATTCACATGTCATCACATAAAGGTAAAGAGAAAGTGGTTGAGCCCCTTGGTATGCCTAATATTTCTATAGGGCATTCTCTTGTTGATGGAGAGTCTAGTGGCTCGGAGATGAGCTGTAAGACCCCTCTGCCCCTTCCAGTATTCTGGCATAAGACAGTCCTTTAAGAAAACAGGGTTTCTATGCAGTTTGATTTTCTTTTGAATACAAGAGTATTTCTTGAATCAGTATCCCCAAAACTTCTTCATCGCAATTCTGAATTTCATACCAGAATTCCTCGAATTCTATAACCTTGATCCACATATCAATTCGAAGGGTCTCAAACTTAGTTTCATATTTGGTGCAAATTTTGAGTGTATTTTTCTAAACTGGTCACAGCTTCTTTCCTCGAAACTGAGGAAAGAGTTTGGTCTTGGTCATAGTTTGATTCAAGGTTCGAATCGGATAAGATTTTTCCTGACCAATCTTTCTCAAAAAGGTTTGATAATTCAATTACTATTTTACTGAATTCTTTTCTCTTTGAATATTTACTTAACTGATTTCTAAATTAGATATGAATTCCAATGAGGATTAAATTAATCATTTATATGAATATTTTGATCTCGATAGATTTCCATGAATTTTCTTTTTACAATCCGTGTTTGTGAATATAAAACGAGAGAAATTTCTCTCTTAGAGTATTTGATTATTCATTTATCAAATACTCATAGAATTTAAACATAGAATTTAAGAGAATTCCAATTTTGATATAATAATTCTTTATGCATCTATTTATGCATAAAAATCAACTTCAATGGGAATAACACTTTTATAAAAAAATTCCTTTTATGCATCTATTTATGCATAAAATAAATTTTAATAAGAATAACACTTTAAAAATAAAAAGAATTTCTTTACGCATCTATTTATGCATAAAAATCAAATTTTATAAGAACAACTCTTTTATAATAAAAAAATTCCTTTATGCATTTTTCTATGCATAAAAATCAATTTTAATAAGAATAACAATTTTATAAATAAACAAATTCCTTTATGCATCTTTCTATGCATAGAATCAAATTTAATAAGAATAACACTTTTATAAATTAAAAACATTCCTTCATGCATCTTTCTTTGCATAGAATCAAATTTAATAAGAATAACACTTTTATCATTAAAAAAATCCTTTATGTATCTTTCTATGCATAAAAATCTAATTTAATAAGAATAACACTTTTGTAATAAAAAAATTTCCTTTATGCATCTTTCTATGCATAGAATCAAATTTGTTAAGAATAACACTTTTATAATTAAAAAAATTCCTTTATGCATCTTTCTATGCATAAAAATCAAATTGAATAAGAATAACACTTTTGTAATAAAAAAATTCCTTTATGCATCTTTCTATGCATAGAATCAAATTTAATAAGAACAACACTTTTATAATAATAAAAATTTATTTTTGCATCTTTCTATGTATGAAAATCAAATTTAATAAGAATAACACTTTTATAATTAAAAGAATTCCTTAATGCATCTTTCTATGCATCGAATCAAATTCAATAATTAATATCATTGATATACATGCATATTCATAGGTGAATATGTACATGGAGTAATTAGAAAATTTCTTTTGGATGCAAAAATGGTGGGAATTACTCTTTTGGAATAACATAAAAACAAACTTTCTTTTTCACAAAATTTTAGAAAATTTTGCCATAATCTCCTTTGTATGGTTGACCATTTCTCATTTTTATCTTTCTTTATTTTACTTAATTAACCTAATTTAGAATTATAGAACTCTAATCTACACAATTTTCTAAATTCAAGAGAGTAAACAATAAGAAGAGTTTAATTAATCTCTTAGTTAATCTTTCTAAGATTAAGAAAGGTTGGAATGTAAAGAAGAGAAGGGGGTTGCCTTTTCATCAAAGGCATAACATTTTTAATTCAATCATTTGCAAAACATAAAAATCAAGAAAACCATAGATTTTTCATTAAAATTTATAAACAAAGTAAAAAAATTAGCTTACTTGGAGCTTGTAAGCTCTCCTTTGGCTTGAGGGATTGAGGGTTCTACTATTGTTTGAAGCAATAGTGGCCACCAATTCACTTTGGAGAGGATTAGGCCGAAAATAATTGAATTATTAAAAAATTCAATGATGACTCAGGACAGGAGAGCAGAGTAACAGTGCATAAACACCATTAAGCTTTTACAAAGGAGGAGGCTTCTATTTATAGGAAAAAGTGAGCCTCTAACCAAGCAAACTGATTCTAGAGTTTTCCAAATCAGTTTGGTCAAATTTTGACCATTTTTGGGTCAGTTCTCAGCTTACTTTTTGGATCTAGTTTTGAAATAGGAGAGATGAAAATATCTCATTTTATTGATTAAAAATTGGGGATAATGATGAGAAAAAGGTGCCTACTTCATGAGGGAAAATCCCCACACTGAGGTGTCAAAATTTAGTTTTTTAATTCTTTTCTTTGGTCCTTAGTCCACTCTTCATCTTATGTGAGCATTTACTCATTTTGGGGGGGGGGGGGTTTCTTTTACTCTTCAATTTATGTCCTCCCTACATTTGGATTAATCTTATTGGTCCATAGGAACCTTAATTGGACCATAATCTAAAATTTTTCTGGACCCTTAGGTTAAGGTCCTTTATACCTATTTTCAATTAATTCCAATTGCACATTGGAAAGTTCTTTTTGAATTTTTGTTTCAGGGGAAACTAGGAGGATTTCTATATCTAAAAATATTTCAATTTTGAATTACCTCCCTCTAGATAATTTTCTCTCTCTAAGCCAAAACAGGGTAAAACAGGATCTTTTTTATTATTTCAAAGAGGGTAATAATTATAAGATCAGAAGGGGAGGTTCTTACACATGTACACCTCAAAAGCTGGAGATAGGAATCTTACATCCTACCCCACTTAAAAAATGCGAGACGTCAAACTAGAGGACAACTCTTTCCCTTAAGATCCAATTGATTATGGTTCTCCTTATAGTCTGGTCAATCCAATAGAATCCTGGAATAAAGATCCCTTATATAGAACTCATCATTAGATAACAATTCATTCAGATCATACCATTCATATCCCTTATAAAGATCCCTTATATAGAACTCATCATTAGATAACAATTCATTCAGATTATACCGTTCATATCCTTAACACAATAATGGTCCATTAGACCGACATTTCCATCTGAACATTCCTCCATGAGAATTTCAATTATACAGGTTTTTAATTTGTCATCCCTTAACTTGATCCACTGGGTCAAGTGTTAAAAGTAGCAAGCTGTCAGCACAATCCACTAATCTCATAGTGATTTGCTGAAGTCATTATCGTCATTCCAGTTACGAACTTCATCACAGGGACTCGTCCCATTCATCCTCATTGTGGTTATGCTCAGCTTATCGCTTTTCAACCAAAATTCAAGAATCATCATTTTTCAATCAAAATCCTTATCAACTCATCAGTTCTCAACTCATCAATTCTCAACCAAAATTTTAAAATCATATCAACCACATTTGAATTCATCATTTGGATAGCATTTTTGCTTATAATTTAACAAGGTCTTAGATTTACTGATATATACTGCCAGTGTAAAGAGAGCTATAGTTATACCCTCGTGTCTAGGCCTCAAGCAAGTCAGGGATTCAATTGCAGTACTTCCACTTGAGGACCCAATTGTAGTACTTCCATTTGAGGAGCCAATTACCTATTTCTGAATCTTCATTATATGAATATCAATTTGTATGAATTTCATCACACAATTACAACCTTTTACTGCTACTTCATAAATTTTTGATATTTCTGGTTTCTCGGTTGATCCACTTTAGCCAATTTGCTTTGATACCAGCAGCTGAAAGATCCCTGTCCCCACCGTGCAGTAACGAAATCTGGGGTGCTAGCAACGGAAGTAGCACTTCTTGCGCAGGGCAGGGTCCCTCACTTGGGGCCTCGCCCACGTATATCTGAACAAGAGACTAATCCCTTGGTTCTCAAACCCGAAAAAACTTTCCTCGCTCGAAAAGCACGGGCGATTCTTCCAGGATATTTTTACTCTAATGTACTCTAATATTTTGTACTCTGATCTGACCAAACCCAAAAGTCCCATAGTTAGATCAAGGAAAAGACTTGCACTTGGATCATAGAGACCCAACGCTTTTTTCCTCATTGAGAGGCACAGTTTCCATAGAACAATTTTTATCCGGGATTTATATCATCTATCGTACCATAATAGAATTGAGTCTCATTTTAGGGATCCATTAGTCCAGCCTAACCCCATCCAGTCTTGTGGACTAGCCAACCGTCCAACCACTGTAGTGATGGGATCCATTTAAGAATTTGGTTAGGTTTTGTCTCGGGTACCAGGGAAAAGAGTTCCTAGGCCCCCCAGCCAGATATTCATGCAAACTTAAAACTAGTCACACCATTTACACACCCAATATAAAATTATCTTTTTTTCACAGATTCAGCTATCTTTAAAATAATATTTTAATGAAACTATAGTATCACTGATCATAATCCTCCAAAATATCCAGTTGAGTCCTAATTTCCAATTCTTCCTTCATCGGTGTACACACCTATGGCATCATTGGCAACCAGAACGCTCACCACCTGTCTTGATAGTTCCTAGCTCATAGTACCCAGCAATATATTCACTTATAAAAATCAAAATGGAATCTCCGTTGAAGATCCGCAAGATCAACCAACAGATCCATATAAAAGAGCCATGGACTCATCCGTTGAAGACCAACAAGGTCAATTAACCAGATCCATGCCTGAATTTCAGAAAACAACTCTTACTCCTTGATCCAATATCTTCCGCGATGCACGTGTGGGTATCTTCGATGATCTAGATCTCGAGTACCGTATGGTCAGCACCCTCTAGGATCCTTCCCAGGTCACCTAGCACTTCACTCATAGGCCGCTTCTTTAGTCCCTCATCCACCGTATCGGAAGCTCACCATTTAAATCGAACCGAGGTTGGTCAAGACCTCAACCTTGCTATGCGAGACATCCTCTATTGACTCTCCATCAACTATTGCAACTTTATTAGATAAGTCTCCAGGACCTCATTCACAAGACGGTCAAAATTCTTCCCCAGCATTCTTGACATAAAACAATCATTTAAAAACAAGTCATAAATAGAGTTTCTATAACGAACTCTCGTCTTTCCACATTGTTCCACATCAATCCACATTATTTAATCCACATCCATTTCATATGTATTCCCATTCTCATCCAGTCACATCATTTTCATCTCATCACATCTTTCCTCATTTATCCTTATCAGATCTCATCCACTCGCATCTACCCATATCCACATCTCATCCATTCGCATCTACCCATATCCATATCTCATCCATTCATATCTACCCCGATCCACATCACATCACATCACATCCATTTCACCTCACATCTCATTCATTCATATCCATCATATCACATTCATTCATATCCATCACATTCATTCTCATCTATCCCGATTCACATCTCATATCATTCATTCACCTTCTGATTCACATGACATCACATCTCATTCACTCACATCTATCCATTTCACATCACATCACCTCCATCCATTCACATCCATCATATCACATTCATTCATATCCATCCCATTCATTCTCATCACCATCCCATCACATACATTCTATCCACATAACATCACATCACATCTATCCACATCATATCTCATTCATACACATCTCACCTCACCTCATCTCATCCACATTCATCCAATCGTTCATATGTACGACTACCCACATCTATCCATACATTCATATCTATCACTTCACATACATTCTATCCACATAACATCACATCAAATCTATCCACATCATATCCATACATTCATATCTATAACTTCACATACATTCTATCCACATAACATCACATCACATCTATCCACATCATATCTCATCATTCATACACATCTCATCTCATTCATCCACATTCATCTAATCGTTCATATGTACGACTACCCACATCTATCCATACATTCATATCTATCACTTCACATCCACATATATTCATGTCACATCACATCACATTCTTTTACATACACATCCACATCCATTCTTTCACATACATCCACATCCATTCTTTCACATACACATCCACATCCATTCTTCCACATACATCCACATCCATTCTTTCACATACACATACACATACACATCCATTCTTTCACATACACATACACATCCATTCTTTCACATACATCCACATGCATTCTTTCACATACACATTCACATCCATTCTTCACATACACACCCACATCCATTCTTCACATACACACCCACATCCATTCTTCTCATACACATTCACATCCATTCTTCTCATACACATTCACATCCATTCACATCCCATATCATTCATTTACATCCCGATTCACATCACATTACATCTCATCCATTCATTCACATCTATCTGGTTCACATGACATCTCATCACATCTATTCACATCACATCTCATCACCTCTATTCACATCACATCCCATCCATCCATTCATTTTCATCTATTTGATTTACATGTCATCACATAAAGGTAAAGAGAAAGTGGTTGAGCCCCTTGGTATGCCTGATATTTCTATAGCGCATTCTCTTGTTGATGGAGAGTCTAGTGGCTCGGAGATGAGCTCTAAGACCCCTCTTCCCCCTCGAGTATTCTGGTGTAAGACAGTCCTTTAAGAAAAGAGGGTTTCTATGCAAGTTTTCAGTTTGATTTTCTTTTGAATACAAGAGTATTTCTTGAATTAGTATCCCCAAAACTTCTTGATCGAAATTTTGAATTTCATACCAGAATTCCTCGAATTCTATAACCTTGATCCACAGATCAATTCGAAGGGTCTTAAACTTAGTTTCAGATTTGGCAGGAATTTTTGAGTGTATTTTTCTAAACTGGTCACATCTTTTTTCCTCAAATTCTATAACCTTGATCCACAGATCAATTCGAAGGGTCTTAAACTTAGTTTCAGATTTGGCAGGAATTTTTGAGTGTATTTCTCTAAACTGGTCACACTTTTTTTCCTCAAAACTGACGAAAGAGTTTGGTCTTGGTCATAGCATGATTCAAGGTTCGAGTCGGATAAGATTTTTCGTGAACTATCTTTCTCGAAAAGGTTTGATAATTCAATTACTATTTTATTGAATTCCTTTCTTTGAATATTCACTTAACTGATTTCTAAATTAGTTACGCATTCCAATGAGGAATAAATTAATCATTTATCTGAATATTTCAATCTCGATAGATTTCTTGAATTTTCTTTTTACAATCCGTGTGAATATAAAATGGTAGAAATTTCTCTCTTAGAGTATTTAATTATTCATTTATAAAATACTCATAGAATTTAAACATAGAATTTAAGAGAATTCTAATTTTGATATAAAAATTCTTTATGCATAAAAATCAACTTCAATGGGAATAACACTTTTATTAAAAAAATTCCTTTTATGTATCTATTTATGTATAAAATCAATTTTAATAGGAATAACACTTTTAAAATAAAAAGAATTTCTTCATGCATCTATTTATGCAGAAAAATTAATTTTTATAAGAATAACGCTTTTATGATAAAAAAATTCCTTTATGCATCTTTCTATGCATAAAAATCAATTTTTATAAGAATAACACTTTTATAATTTAAAAAATTCCTTTATGCATCTTTCTATGCATAGAATCAAATTCAATAAGAATAACACTTTTAATAATAAAAAATTTCTTTATGCATCTTTCTATGCATAAAAATGAAATTTAATAAGAATAATACTTTTGTAATATTTTTTTTCCTTTTTGCATCTTTCTATGCATAGAGTCAAATTTAATAAGAATAACACTTTTATAATTAAAAAAATCCTTTATGCATCTTTCTATGCATAAAAATCAAATTTATTAAGAATAACACTTTTGTAATAAAACAAATTCCTTTATGCATCTTTCTATGCATAGAATCAAATTTAATAAGAATAACACTTTTATAATTAAAAAAATCCCTTTATGCATCTTTCTATGCATAGAATCAAATTTAATAATTAATATCAATGATATCCATGCATATTCATGGGTCAATATGTACATGAAGTAATGAGAATATTTCTTTTAGTTGCAAAAATGGTGGGAATTACTCTTTTGGAATAACATAAAAATAAACTTTCTTTTTCACAAAATTTTGGAAAATTTTGCCATAACTTCCTTTGTATGGGTGACCATTTCTCTTTTTTTATCTTTCTTTGTTTTACTTAATTAACCCAATTTAGAATTATAGAACTCTAATCTACAAAATTTTCTAAATTCAAGAGAGTAAACAATAAGAAGAGTTTAATTAATTTCTTAGTTGGTTGGAATGTAAAGAAGAGAAGGGGGTGGCCTTTTCATCAAAGGCATAGCATTTGAATTTAATTCAATCATTTGCAAAACATAAAAATCAAGAAAACCATAGATTTTTCATTAAAATTTATAAACAAAGTAAGAAAATTAGCTTACTTGGAGCTTGTATATATATATATGTGTGTGTGTATGTATGTATATTCTCTCTCTTACACACACATAATATAATATTAAAATATATATAGGTGTGTGTATGTGGAGGGTTGTGGGCAATTTGCTTTCTAATGTATTGTGTGTGTGTATATATATATATATAAGAAACTCATTCAATGAGAAAATGACTTGATGGGGTGACAATTAATTGTGAGCCCCAAGGCATCTAGGCGTGTGGGAAATAAACCCCTAAAGGTTGTCTTGTCTTCTCCTTTCTCCTTTTCAAGAATTCTCCCTCTCATTTCTTTGCATGGCAACGAGGAAAACTCATGGATAATATGTTATAGATGATGAGCCTTTTATTGATGTGGCTAGAGAGAGTCTACACGGCTGTGAGGTGCTGGCCATAGGCCATGATATGGGGAGATGTAGGCCCAAGCAAAGGGGGCGAGAAGTGGCGAGCGATGAGGTGGCAAGTAGTTATGAACGGTAGGAGGCAACAACTAGCCATGAGAGGCAGGAGGTGAGGCTGAGAGGTGGTGATGAAGATGCGGCATGGCCTTACAATGGTTCAGTGATGGTGCCTGTGAGAGTGATGGTGGTGAAGAACAGCGTGAGGCCACCAGGTGGCACGTAAAACAAGCATGGTCTTGCAGTGGCCATGGAGTGCAGTTTGTTCGTGAGGTGGAAGGTATGTGGGAGGTGAAGAAGGTTTTCTGTTTAGCCTCTCAAGTGAGGAAATGTTAATGTTTTTTTTCTAGGGCTATATGTTTCATTTCTGCTAAATACTTTAAAATTCTAATTAGCTAATGTGTCAAAATTATGTGGCTTTCAAATTCTTGCTGATGTGTATTAGTTTTCTGATTTTTACTATATTCTAAGTGTTGAGTTGGCATTGTTTCCTTAAGAGTTGTGTTTTTTAATATTCCTAGTGATGATGTGTCAAAATCATATTGAATCATCACTAGGCAAAATATAGACTCTCATTTTTGCCCCTTAAAGATTTCCACATCTCCTCTCTCTAGAAAAATGGGATCATGGTGAAATTTTTGCAAATCAAATCAAAAGTTGACAGAGATTGCGCATTTGGAATCTACTCATCAAGACATTTCCAATGATTTATAGCATGATGGGAAATTTTGATTATTCAAAAGGTCCCCAAATTGTTGATAACATGGCAGGTTACTAACACGGGTGAACAAGTAGGGTATACTAAGGTGCTTGAGAGAACCATGTTGAAGGAACTCGACAAAATGGCCCCATAACTTCGGGAGAAGGGATGCTCTCCTATCAAAGGATTGGGAAAGTGGCACGTACCAGGGGTAGCGACTATTTATTAAAAACACAGGACTCCGCTAAGTGGTAACACGATGTATAGAGTCCAGATGACACCTGCCCGACGCTGGAAGGTAAAAAGGAGAAGTGGTATAAGCTTTAAATGGAATCCCCGATAAATGGCAACAGTAACTCCAACTATCCTAAGGTAGCGAAATTCCCCAACAAAGGGGTGTTTTGACAGAGATGTTCGACAACACAATCGGGCAATATGTTGGGACATCCATCCCAGTTTCAGTATCCAACACTATGTTGGTCGGGGCATTGTACATTTCCACAACTAGGCGGACACAACTTATTCTAACACTAGGGGACCACAACGATAAGAAGCATCTCAGGGAACAAAGGGAGGAGACTAGAGCATGTCATGAAAGGAGCACACTGAGTGGTGGTCGATGCTTTGGGTGAAACTAATTCCCAGGGTGTGGGGCAGTGTGTACGGGGCTTGGGTATATATTCACTACGACATGCTGATCTGTGATTCCTAGCGATTCCAACTTTCAATGTTTGATTTGGTTTGCAAAAATTTAACCATGAGCCCATTTTTCTAGAGAGAGGAGGTGTGAAAATCCTTAAGGGACAAAAATGAGAGTCCATATTTTGCCTAATGCATATTATTCCTTCAAAATACTGGTTGCTAATTGAATAGCTGAGATCTGCACTCCAATGACCTTGGACCATGACAAGCTGGAGGCTATATGGTGAAAGGTACTATGAAGATAACCATGATATAGTCGGGTTGTGGGAGGTCGTGAGGAAGTTAATGACCCCCTCGTGAGGTTGCCTCTGTAAGCTAACATCTATATGTGAGCCTGTCGTGTCATAGGCTACTCATCTGTCTATGGATAAGGTAATGTGAATCAAGGCAAGGCCGTGTAGATAAGGTGCATATGGTGGACGACAATTTGATTCAGCGAGCCACCAAGCATTCAAAGTGACCACATGCACCCCTCACATGGTGACATTTGCCCCCCAACCGCTAAATCTTAGAACCCTTAATGCACCCCACATGTAGTTGTTGATTGGTATTAATCAAGATCATAATGATGTTTTTAATAGAGATTAACAACAATTTGAAGGATTATGAGCTCTCACCTTGAAAGACCTCATTTTTTGGTTAATTGAACTACACAAGTTCTCTTGCTTATGGCTAGTCCCTAACTAAAGAATAGAGTGTTAGTTGGGAAATCAAAAGAAGAAGATGGAGGATCACTCTCAGTTTTAGTGGTGTGTTAGTACTGTAAGATTCCTCCCTCCAGCTTTTGAGGTGTAAATGTTTAAGAACTTCCCCTTCTATTCTTGTAATTGTTCCCCTCTTTGAAATAGAAGAAAGATCTTGTTTTACCCTATTTTGGCCTAGAGAGAGAAAATATCTAGAGAGAGATAATCCAAAATTGAGATTTCTTTGGATATAAAAATCCTTCTAGTTTCTAAAATGGATTCTCCTGAAATAGAAGTTCAAAAGGAACTTTTCAATGTGCATTAGGAATTAATTGAAAATGGTATAAGGGACCTTAGCCTAAGGGTCTACATTTTTAGAAATTTTCGGATTATGGTCCAATTAAGGTTCCAATGGGACAATTGGATTAATCCAAGTGTTGGGATGAGATAATTCCAATAGAATAAAAGAAAATACCCAAAAATGAGTAAATGCTCACATAAGATGAAGAGTTGACTGAGTACAAGGTTTATTAGTTAAAAATTATGAGATATTACCAAAAAAATGAGATATTTTGGAATAATGATGCATTTTTGACACCTTGGTAAGGAAAGGGGGACTCTTGAGGTATGCGCCTCTTTCATATATGTGGAAGGGTTTTATTTCAAAAAACTTGTTATATTTTTATCTCTCCTCTCTCCTAGATCAAACCAAATAAAAAAGGGAGCCAATGGTAAATGCTTTTAGATTATTTATGAGTAGTTGAAAACTACTCTAATTCATTCTAAATGAGAAATGGATTATCCTAACAATTTGGGAAAAGAGGAATGTTGAAATTCGCTTAATCTAGTGGGATAATCATAGTTATGTTTAATTTTATGGTTAAAATTATGATTTAAATTCATAGTTTGATTTTAAGCATAAAAGAGGAACTACTATCATATTTTCATTACAAGCTTTTATTCTCTTAGAAAAAATTAAAAATAAAAAATTAAGAATTATTAGTATAATAGCAGCGAAGCTATGGCAAAATTTTTAGAAAATAATACATATCTTATTTCTTTGCATAATTCTAAAAAAGGACTTCCTACCATATTCTAGGATTAGACATCCTATGCAAAAAGAATGATTTTCATCATATGCATAATAATTGATTATGAGAAAAGAGTAATTTTTTGGTTAATTTATTTTTGTACAAAAAGAGGAATTCCCATGATATTTGAGATCCAAGTAATTAAATGGTAAAAGAGGAATTTTTGGTAAATTTACTTTTATGCAAAAAGAGGAATTCCCATGATATTTGAGATCCAAGTAATTAAATGGTAAAAGAGGAATTTTTGGTAAATTTATCTTTATGCAAAAAGAGGAATTCCCATGATATTTGAGATCCAAGTTATTAAATGGTAAAAGAGGAATTTTTGGCATAATTCAAATTATGAGTATTTATCAAAAAAAGAATTTTGAGTATTTTAATTTTTATCGAGAAATATGGGTAGAATTGATTTTTGTAAATCCCATGAATCTTTTATTCAAAAAGAAGAATATTGAATATATTTTACTTGAGAAATTTGAGAAAGAATATGAAAATATCCATTGAGAAGACTTGGATAACTCTTATTCAGAAAAAAGAGAATCTGGAATCCTTGGGAGGATCGAGGATTCAATGAGTAAACAGAAGTTTAGAATTAATTCTCATTAATGAAGCTTAAGGAATGAAATACAATACTTAAATGCTCTTTCTGAGTTTTACTATTCAATTCTGATAAGGTTTATTTTCCCTTTTTAAACCTTCAGCAACACTCTGATACGTAGATTCAATGGCATTGAGAAAAAGTACCTTTAACTAGGCCAAGCAATTGACAGAAACTTAGAAAAGTCATATTAGTATCGAAAGTAGAAACCGGTACTAAAAGCGGATGTGATAAGATGTGATGTGGAGCTGAATGAATGTGATAGGATGTAAATGGATGCGATGTGATTCGATGAGATGTGAATGTGATAAGAGGAGATGTGAATGTGATAAGAGGAGATGTGAATGTGATAAGATGTGAATACTATGTGATAAGATGTGAATGTGATGTGAGGAGATGTGAGTGGATGTGATGAGATGTGATGTGATGTAAATAGATGTTGATGTGAAAGTGATAAGATGTGAATGATATGTGAATGGGTGTGATGTGATATAGATGGAAGAGAACGAGTGAATGAGATGTAATGATATGTGAAAGTGAATGAGATGTAATAATATGTGAATGGGTGTGATGTGATATAGATGGAAGAGAACGAGTTGTGAAGTGATAGTTGTGCATGTGAATGAAGGGATGAATGTGATGATATCTTAATGGATGTGGTGAGATGTGAATGGATGTGATGTGATGTGGATCTGGTTAGATATAAATGGATGAGATATGATGTGGGTAGATGAGATGTGATGTGATGTGGACCTGGGTAGATGAGCATGGATGTGAAGTGATATAAATAGATGTGAACGTGATGTGATGCTATGTGCATATGATATGGATCTGAATAAATATAGATAGATGTGATGTGATATGAATGGATGAGATGTGATGTGATGAGATGTGGATCTGAATGAATATAAATGGATGTGATGTAATGTGAATGGATGGATGAGATGTAAGGTGGATAAATGTGATGTGATGTGGATCTAGGTAGATATGAATGGATGAGATGTGATGTGATGTGATGTGATGTGGATCGGGGTAGATGTGAATGGATGAGATGTGATGTGAATGGATGTGATGTGATGTGATGTGGTTATGGGTAGATGTGAATGGATGAGATGTGACTTGATGTGATGAGGATCTGAATAGATGTAAATGGATGTGATGTGGACGGATGTGATAAGGAAAAATGTGATGTGATGAGATGTAATATGACGTTGGATGAGAATGGATGAAGGATGATGGAAATAGATATGTCTGGATGTGGAATAAGCAAGGTGAATTGATTTGGAACAATGTGGGAAGATAAGAGCAAAAGAATTGGTGGCCAGTCTTGTTGCAAACAAGAGTAGATCCCTCAAACCATCAAGCCAAAGGAAAGCTCACAAAAATTCATGTAAGCTAGAAATCCTACTTTTTCTTTATTCCATTTAATGGTTTTCTAATTTTTGTTTTCTTTAAAAGGAAAAATGATGCTATGCCTTGTTGGAAAGGCTTTCCCCCTCTCTTCATTCTTGAATTCAGACTTTCTTTATTCTAGATGTGTAATCAAATAGTTAGAATTAAACTTTTCATATTGTTTCTCTTTAAAAAGTGAAATTTGATTAGTTTAGAATGCTTAAAACCATTTGGGATAATTTCTAAGTAACTTGAGAATGAAAAAATTTGAAAAATGGTCAGCCATACAAAGGAGGTTATGACAAAATTTTCTTAAATTTTGTGAAATAAGTTTTATCTTTTATTATAAAAAAAGAGTAATCCCCACCGCTTGTGTATTTTAAAAGTGTTATTTTTTATTCTATGCATAGAAAAATGCATATTAGAAATATTTTTATAATAAAAGTGTTATTTTCATTAGAATTAATTTCTATGCATAGAACGATGCATATTGGGAATATTTTGATTATAAAAGTGTTACTTTCATCAAAATTAATTTTTATGCATAAATAGATGCATAAAAGAATTTTTTTATTATAAAAGTGTTACTTTCATATAAAAAAAATTTATGCATAAATAGATGCATAAAAGACTTTTTTTTATTATAAAAGTGTTACTTTCATGAAAATTGATTTTTATGCATAAATAGATGAATAAAAGAATTTTTTTTATTATAAAAGTGTTACTTTCATTAAAATTGAATTTATGCATAAATAGATGCATAAAAGAATTTTTTTTTATAAAAGTGTTACTTTCATCAAATTTTGATTTTATGCATAGAAAGATGCATAAAGAAATTTATTTTTATTTCAAAAGAGTTATTCTCATCAATCTTGATTTTATGCATCGAAAGATGCATAAAGAAATTTATTTTTATTTCAAAAGAGTTATTCTCATCAATTTTGATTTTATGCATAGAAAGATGCATAAAGAAATTTATTTTTATTTCAAAAGAGTTATTCTCATTAAAATTGAATTTATGCATAGAAAGATGCATAAAAGATTTACTTTTATTTGGAAAGTGTTATTCTCCTTAAAATTGAATTTATGCATACATAGATGCATAAATGGATTTTTATAAAAGTGTTATTTCCCACTCAAGTTGTTCTTATGCATAAATAGATGCGTAAAGAATCTTTACATAAAAAATAAGAATTCTTTTACATTCTATAAATAGATGTGATAAGATGTGATATGAATCAGATAGATGAGAATGAATAGAGGATGGATGTGATGAGAATAGAAGTGATGAGAATGAAAGGTAAATAGATGTGATGATATGTGACGCGAATCAGATAGATGGGAATGAATGGATGGATGGATATGATGAGAATAGAAGTGATGAGAATAGAAGTGATGAGATGAGAATGAGAGGTAAATAGATGTGATGAGATGGGATGCAAATCAGATAGATGGGAATGAATGGATGGATGGATGTGATGAGAATAGAAGTGATGAGAATAGATGTGATGAGAATAGAAGTGATGAGAATGAAAGGTAAATAGATGTGATGATATGTGATGCAAATCAGATAGATGGGAATGAATGGTTGGATGGATGTGATGAGAATGAGAGGTAAATAGATGTGATGAGATGTAATGCGAATCAGATAGATGGGAAACAATGGATGGATGGATGTGATGCGAATAGAAGTGATGAGAATGAAAGGTAAATAGATGTGATGATATGTGATGCGAATCAGATAGATGGGAAGCATTTTGACCGTCTTGTGAATGAAGTCGTGGAGACCTATCTGTTAAAGTTGCAACTACTGAGACAGAGAGTCAACAGATGACGTCTCCCGTAGCAAGGTCGGCCGAGGTCTTGTTGTCCCGGGTACCAGGGAAAAGAGTTCCCAGGCCCCCTAGCCGGATATTTATGCAAACTTAAAACTAGTCACACCACTTACACACCCAATATGAAATTGCCTTTTTCACAAATTCAATAGTCTTTAAACAATCATTTAATGAAACCATAGTGTCAGTGATCATAATCCTCTAATTATCCAGTTGAATCCTTATTTCCAAACATTCCTTCATCGGTGTACCTATGGCATCATTGGCAACCTGGACGCTCAGCCCCTATCCACTCAAGGGCATTTTCGATAGTTCCTAGCTCATACCGGCAAGTATTCACTTTAACAAAAATTGAGTCTCCATTGAAGATCAGCAAGATCAACCAATATATCCATATAAAAGAGCCATGGACTCATCCGTTGAGGACCAGCAAGGTCAATGAACCAGATCCATGCCCAAATTCAGAAAACAACTCTTACTCCTTGCTCCAATATTTTCCCTGACGTACATGTGGGTATCTTCGGTGACCCAGAGCCCGAGCACCATATGGTCAGCATCCTCTAGGATCCTTCGTCTCGCAGGTCACCTAGCGCTTCACTCATAGGCCACTTCCTTGGTCCTTCATCCACTGTACCAGAAGCTCACCATTTAAATCAAACCGAGGCTGGCTCACCATTTAAATCAAACCGATTTTGACCAGCCTCGGTTTGATTTAAATGTTGAGCTTCTGGTACAATGGATGAGGGACCAAGGAAGCAGCCTATGAGTGAAGCGCTAGGTGACCTGCGAAGGATCCTAGAGGGTGCTGACCATACAGTGCTCGGGCTCTAGGTCACCGAAGATACCCACACGTACGTCGAGGAAGATATTGGAACAAGGAGTAAGAGTTGTTTTCTGAATTCGGGCATGGATATGGTTGATTGACCTTGCTGGTCCTCAACGGATGAGTCCATGGCTCTTTTATATGGATCTGTTGGTTGATCTTGCTGATCTTCAACGGAGACTCAATTTTTGTTAAAGTGAATACTTGCCGGTATGAGCGTCCTGGTTGTCAATGATGCCATAGGTACACCGATGAAGGAATGTTTGAAAATAAGGATTCAACTAGATAATTGGAGGATTATGATCAGTGACACTATGGTTTCATTAAATGATTATTTAAAGACTGTTGAATCTGTGAAAAAGGCAATTTCATATTGGATGTGTAAGTGGTGTGACTAGTTTTAAGTTTGCATAAATATCCAGCTAGGAGGCCTGGGAACTCCTCCCGGGTACCCGGGACACCCTAACCAAATTCTTAATTGGATCCTATCACTACAGTGGTTGGTGGGCAGTTGACTAACCCATGGGACTGGATGCGGTTAGGCTGGACAGATGGATCCCTAAATTGAGACTCAATTCTGTTCTGGTTCGATAGATGAAGGAAATCCCGGACAAAAATTGTTCTATGGAAAAGAATCGACGATTGTGCCTCTCAATGAGAAAAAAAGCATTGGTCTCTATGATCCAAGTACGTTCTTTTCCCTGATCTGACTATGGAACTTTTGGGTTTGGTCAAATCTGTTCAGTTAGTTAAGGATTTTGACTACGTTAGAAAAAAGTTATCCTGGAGGAATCACCCGTGCTTTCCGGGTTCGGTTTTTGAAGAACTGATGGATTAGTCTCTTGTCCGGATATCCATGGGCGAGGCCCCAAACGTGGGACCTTGGCCCGCACAAGAAGTGCTACTTTCGCTGCTAGCACCCTTGAATTCGTTGCGCGGTGGGGATAGGGACCTCAGAGTGCATGAGGGAGCTGCTTTTGCTGCCAGCTATACCGGGAATCCGATGTGCGGAGGGGCAGTGGGATCCTATAGTTGGTATCAGAGCGCTGTTGTTAATTTACGTAACAGCGACAAAAATTGCTTAAAAATTTAAAGTAAATCTGGGAAATAATGTTCTCACTTGTTAATATTATGTCGAATGAACTTCAAAAATTGAAAACTCATAAATTGAATCGGAAATTTATAGATGGATACCCGAAATCTATCTGGCATTCCTGAACTCTCCCAGAGTCAGGATATGATAGCCTTTGCATTCGAGCAGCAGAGTGAGATTCGCACGTCATTTTGAGAGTCTTTACTTTCCTGATCCTATTGAGCGATGTCGGTATATGTGGTTCTTTGGAGGGCGATGTATTAATGTCAGTTCAGTCAGCGTCAGAGGCTCAGGAAAAATATTTCCTTAGCCATGATTGTGATAAGGCTAGAGATTGTTCAACTCTTTGATCATTCACCCAGGAACTTCAGAATTTCATGCCGAGTTTTTAGGCTTCTTAGCTGCTTTATCCCTAGAAGTAGAATTACAGCACCTCTTTCTGTAATGAATCATGTGTACCATGGTATGTCTCCTTCGCAGTTTCGCTTCTTTATGCATACGCGATTGATGCAGTGATCTTGGGAGCCGTGATGCTCTATGTATATATCGAAAACTTTTGATAATAAACGATGTTTTGCAAAGAAATTCCAAATTGTTTTCATGATTGTGAATATGGTTAGTAAAATTATCAGAGAAAATCTTGTTTCATGAAGTATAATGAAATAATTATATGTTTAAAGAATAAATTGTAAAAATTAAATAATCATAAATCTGTTGTTAAAGTTAAGTTGACGAAAATCTCATTTTGTTGGAATCATGAGACGCACGGCTCGTGCAAGGCAACCAGATCCTCTAACCGATGAGACGAAGAGCTAGATCTGGATGTTTGAAAAGCCCTGCAGAGATCCCAACCTAGTCCCTTCAAGGGTGAAGGGGAGCAGTTAGGTGAAGTAGTGGAGAAGTGGATTGAGGCTATGGAAGAAGAGCTAGATCTGGATGTTCGAAAAGCCCTGCAGAGATCCCAACCTAGTCCCTTCAAGGGTGAAGGGGAGCAGTTAGGTGAAGTAGTGGAGAAGTGGATTGAGGCTATGGAAGAACACTTTGATGTAACTGGCTACAATGAGAGAAGCAAGATGGCTCTCACCAGGTTAAAGATTGTGGAAACGGCTAGGGTCGCTTGGAGGAATCACTGCGAGACTAACCGTCTTGACCAGAATTCCCAAACCTATACCGATCTGAAAGCTTACCTCAGAAAGAGGTTTTGTCCTCCGGGCTTCCTTGAAACTAAAATGAATGAGTTCTTGGAACCAAATCAGGATAGCCGGACAATTGAAGAGTACCATCAAGCTTTTGCCCTTCTCCTCAAATATTCCCCGCAATTGGATGAAGAGCAGCTGATGGTGGCCAGATTCATTCGAAGAATGAACGAGCCATTGGACACCTTAGTGAAGAATGCCAAACTTGTCTCAATGACCAAAGCTATAAGAGTGGCAAAGGACTTTGCCAAAGCCTTTGTTGTTAAGGTCCCGACAAAGCCTGCACCCTCTAACTTTAAAAGATTCCAAACCTCAGGAAGTACTTCAAACTTTCCTCCCCCAAACAGAAAGCAAGGCCAAAATCAGAATCACGATACTGGGAGATTCAAAAGTGAAGGAAGACCCTTCCCACAAAACACTTTCTCAGGAGCCCCACCTCTTTTAAGGATTCAGAGGGATGAGCTCAGAAGTGAGAACCGGTGTTTTGGATGTCAGGGTTTTGGTCACCAGCTGAAAGACTGCCGACTCTTGCCATGTCAAAGGAACAAGGAAGTCAAGGACCGAGAGTGCAGAGGCCAGCCCCTTCCTATCAGTAAAATCAAGGTCCATCTTGTTAAAATCAGGGCAATCCCAGGAGAACTCCAGCTCAGCCATCTTCCTCTGTCCAGAGTAGCCTCAGAACTCCTTCCCAGAATTGGGGCAACCAAAGAGAAAGAGTTCTGCCTCAAACTGCAGTAGCTAGAGCAGTCACAATAGCAGAAGTAGTGGAAGAGGAAAGAGGATAGATTTATGTAGCAATTGAAAACCAAGGGCCAAAATTGCCAATTCTCCATCATCCATACTCCAGCTGAGTATTAGGGTAAGCATTTTAAGATTTTGATTGATTCAGGCAGTACTCATTCTTTCATTTCCCCAGGATGCTTGTGTAAGCTAGTCTTAGAATAGAAATCAGGGAAACCTATGCAAGTTGAATTGGCCAATGGGAAGATTCTTTTCACTCACCTTGAGACATATTGTATTCAGTTCAATCTAGATAGGAACTTAACTAACTGTCAATTCAGAGTTATACCTTTGGGAGTTTTTGACGGGATCCTTCGAATGGATTGGCTCCACAAAAATCAAGCTGACATTCACTGTCAATGGAACCATTTCCTTCTGTGACCTTCATGGAAATAAAGTTCAAGGAATCAAAATTTCAGGATCCCCAAGTCTGGAGTTAGTAAAGGCTTCTAAGTTACTAAAAGGACTTAGAAAGAAGCAGCTCATTTATGTTGTCAAAATGAATCCAGTAGGCTTAAACTTAAAAGCTAAAAAACCTGAATGGTTAAGTGATTATGATGATTTATTCCCAGCAGAATTAATAGAGATGCCTCCAATTCGGGAAGTAGATCATGTGATAGAATTGACCCCCGGAGCTCAGCCTGTAGCCCTGCGCACGTACAAAATGCCAGTTCTTGAAGCCATCAAACTCAAGGAACAGCTTGAACAAGGGTTTGTAAGACCCAGTGTTTCACCTTGGGGTGTGCCAGTTCTCTTTCAGAAAAGGAAAGATGGAACGCTAAGACTCTGTGTGGACTACAAAGGTCTCAATCAGCTCCAACAAACGGATCCATATAAAAAAGCCATGGACTCATCCGTTGAGGACCATCAAGGTCAATCAACCAGATCCATGCCCAAATTCAGAAAATAACTCTTACTCCTTGTTCCAATATCTTCCACGATGCACGTGTGGGTATCCTTGGCGACCTAGATCCCGAGCACCGTCTAGGATCCTTCGCAGGTGATCTAGCGCTTCACTCATAGGCCGCTTCCTTGGTCCCTCATCCACCGTACCGGAAGCTCACCATTTTAATCGAATTGAGGCTGGTCAAGACCTCGACTGACCTTGCTATGCGAGACATCCTCCATTGACTCTCTGTCAGTTGTTGCAACTTTATCATATTAGGTCTCCACGACCTCATTCACAAGATGGTCAAAATGCTTCTCTAGCATTCTTGACATAAAACAGTCATTTATAAATAGGTCATAAATACGGTTTCTATAACAAATTCTCGTCTTTCCACATAGTTCCATCATCAATCCCCATTATTTAATTCCACAATCATTTCATAATTATTCCTATTCTCATCCAGTCACATCATTTTCATCTGATCACATCTTTGCTCTATTTAACCTCATCAAATCTCATTCACTCGCATCTACCCATATCCACATCTCATCATATCACATTCATTCACATCTCATCCATTCAGACCACATCACATTCACTCACATCACATCTCATTCATTTTACCTCACATCTCATTCATTCACATCTATCCCAATTCACATTCCATCACATCACATTCATTCATATCCATCACATCACATCACATTCATTCATATCCATCACATTCACATCCACATATATTTATGACACATCACATCTCTTTCCATCACATCACATTCTTTCACATACACATCTATATCCATTCTTTTACATACTCATTCATATCAATTCTTTCACATCCATTCTTCACTAATACATTTACATCCATTTTCATCACATATCATCCACTCATATCCCATATCATTCATTTACATTCTGATTCACATGACATCACATCTCATCCATTCATTCACATTTATCTGATTCACATCACATCTCATCACATTCATTCACATTTATCTGATTCACATCACATCTCATTACATCTATTCACCACACATCTCATGACCTCTATTCACATCACATCCATTCATCCATTCATTCCCATCTATCTGAATCACATCTTATCTCATCACATCTATTCACCTCACATTCTCATCACCTCTATTCACATCACATCCATCCATCCATCATCTATCTGATTCACATCACATCTCATCACATCTATTCACCTCACATTCTAACCACCTCTATTCACATAACATCCATCCATCTGTTCGTCATCTATCTGATTCACATCTATTCACCTCATATTCTCATCACTTCTATTTACATCACATCCATCCATCCAATCATCATCTATCTGACTCACATCTTATCTCGTCACATCTATTCACATCATATCACTTCTACTTACATTCACATCCATCCATCCATCCAATCTGACTCACATCTTATCTCGTCACATCTATTCACCTCATATTCTCATCACTTCTATTCACATCACATCCATCCATCCAATCGTCATCTATCTGATTCACATCTTATCTCATCACATCTATTCACCTCAATTTCTCAACTCTTCTATTCACATCACATCCATCCATCCAATCATCATCTAGCTGATTCTTAGCAACAATCCAACCCTCTTGCTCAATATAGTGAACATAAACAACAAGGCTTACTAGTTAAATCTTTGTAGAGCAACAACCAACAAGCTTAAGCTCATCCTTTGCTTTCGGTTCAATAATTTGAGCTTGCACTCTAATGTGTCTAGACTTGATATTTGTGTAAAGCTCTTCTATGCTTTCCATCCAAGATGCCGTACGATGATTTCCTTCCCACACGAAGAACATTTTGTTTGATAGAAAGCTCCATGGTGTGCCAATTATCTCTGATTCAAACTCATCATTAACTAAGCTCCAATTCTTGTCCCAACGTTCTCTTGTGACATCATCAACATCCTTGGAAGACTCATCAGGGATTTTGATAGATAGAATAAAAGACCCTTTTGTCGGAATGTATCCCTCTGTTTCAAATGCTCTTTTCAAAATGGTCAAATCATTCCTAATTTGATGCACAACTGGGTTTATGAGACAACGACACAAGGGAATTCGAGGAGGTGGAATTTCTTTAGTTACTGTAAGAAGCTCTAAAATATCTGCACCTAATGGTCTCTCAACACACTCTAGAATGATATCCTCCACATCATCTTTAACTCCTGCTTTGTTGGATGGATCATCTATAGTTTTATCCTTGTTGTCCCCAGGATCCTCAATATCATTTTCAATGTCAACTTGCTCAAGCTCCTTCAGTTCATTATTGACCTCTGACTCTTGCTTCTTCCTTTTGCTACCTTTCCTAGACACATCACGTTTCTTTCTCTACATGTTTGAAGAACTCAATTACAAGATTTGCAAAAATGCAAAGGTGAAATGCAACTAGAAAAAGAAAAAGAAACCAAACTTATTAGAGGCATTTGTTGCACAACTTTCAATAAGCTCACCTGCACAAGAAGAAAAACAAATAAATGACACAGTGAAACCATCTTTGAAATGATTAAATTAAAAACGACAGAGTGAAACCATCTTTCAAATGATTAAATAAAAATGCCATTCATAGTTTTGCCAATGGAAACATCTTTTAAATGATTGAAAAAAATGGAGTTTCTCAATACATTATTCTGATAACAGAATGCAAGTTAAGAATAAACATTTTGTGTTAAGGGTGAGGCTCCCTTCAACTATAACTCGCAGTGTGTGAAGAAGGCAAGATCATAGTTTCACTGGCGAAACCATATCCAGAGGTATGAACCGATAGCTATTACATGTGTAATCCACAAGATTTTGAAGAAGTTTGCACTATATAATAACTGCGCTCTAGCTCTCGGTCGGCCTAAATAGGCCTTAAACACTACGCCTAAAAAAGAGGCTTACACAAGTTGAGCGATGATATTTTCATGAGATTGTTGTGATATTCATGTTTGGATCCCCAGACATGTGCAAGCGTTTTCAAAATCCTGCTTGGAAAAGCTTCCCCCAAAGACATCACCATGAAATTGACAAAACTAACCATGAAAGGATATCCAAAATTGACCTTAGGAGAGCCTCAACTAGGAGTAAGATTTAACGTTATTGAGTCACATTGGTCGTGGGAAGGGTAAACGGTCTGAAGTTGGGAGTTTGATGAAGGGCAAAACTAGAAGAAAAGAGAGAGGCAGGAACTGGGCAAGGGGGGGAGGAGCCAGAGGAACGAAACAACAAAAGGGGGGCACGAAACGTTGGATAGGAGGCATAGGGTAAAAGGCTGACGATATAGTTTCGTTGGTGAAACCATATCACTATAGGAGTGAGAGTCTCTGGTAGTATGCCATTTTTGTGTTTAATGATGGAGCGAAGGCAGAGAAAAGAAGGCTCCAAACTAGTTTTGCCAAGCGAAACTAGTTTCGGGACAGTTCTGGTCAGAATGCATTAGGGCCTTGCATTTCGGAAGACTGGAGAATGATGATTCTGGGCGTGGAGGCCTGGATGAGGAAGAAAAATGTGGAAGGCACAATCCAGGTGAGCTGGCAGAGCAAGATGTAGGAGGTAGAACTTCCGGCAAGGAGAAGGGTGAATGTGAAATTCGGCAAGAGGCATTCTGGGGGGGAAACAAGGGAGTGGTTGTCACTCATGACCTTGAGGGAGGGAGTCAAGAGGAAAGTGCAAGAAACCAAATCGTTGGGAGGGAAGGAAGGAAAAGATTAGGGAGGAAAGCAGGGGTAATGCAGGGAGAGGAATGGGGAAGAGGAGAAGAAAGGGAAGGGGAAACCCGTGAGAGGTCGGTGATGGCAGCAGCAAGGAAAGCAAGAAGAAGCAGCAACTGCTGCTGCTGCTGCTACAGAGTTGCAGGCATCGCAAGACGAGGCATGCTGAATTGACATCTTTACTAGAGAAGATTACTCCAACTTTGGACAAGAGAAGGTATGTGCATACTTGTCCTTTTAATGTGATTAAAAGTACTCAAGTTTTTATGAAAAATAAGTAATGGGATTTTGATGCTACATGTTCTTAACTGTAGGCTCGCACGTTGGAAAAGGGAAGCCCAAATTGAAAGTGGATCCTTTGCAGATGGTTATGATGATCTTTTACAACTGAAAAGAAAGTGTGTATATGATTATTTTCAGAGCATGGTGTTCCCTGGACAACTTGAATTTTCTTCATTTGAAAGATGTCATGTTTTCAAGATGTCTACCAAGGGACATGGTAGTGGTGTTGATCTAGTGAACAAGATGAGGCCAAGTGGAGAGTTAGGATCGTGCTGGGTTTGCTTTGATTTTGTCAAACGTATGCATGGTTGGAATACAATGGCATGCCATGTTTACAACCCTTTTGTTCAAGAGCTACAAACTATTGCTATTGGGGATTTCAAGGTTGAGGATACAGAAGCCCAGATCCTTTTTTGGGAACTGTTAACTAGAGTCATGGAGAAGGAGGGATTCCCAAAGTCTCCATTTCAAGGGTTTATGGGGCTGATGAGGCACAAGCCAATTGGCGTGAATGGTATTCAATGGTGATACCAATAAGGTGCTCAAAGAAAAAGAGAGATCTTGCTTATTCCATTGGGAGCAAAGCTTGAAAAACCATGCTAAGGTCCTTCCATCATGTGATCGTGAGGAGTTCAAGCTAAGGTGTAGACAGTGGAAGAATGCTCCATCTCAAGAAGCTGCAGACATTGAGTTGAAAAACCTCCGTTCATGGTTCAAGCATCATGCACATAAGAAGGACATCTCCATTTTAGAAACATGGATTGTGTGGTGGCATGCAAGAGTGGCACATTGGGGAGAATACATTCTCAAGGTAGGTCTATTGTTATTTCATTCACAACTTTATTGTTTTTTGTTTATTGGAAACTAATCTATGCTGTGACACAGGGCATGGAGGGATCAGACCATTTTTAGTTCCTAGAGCCAACCTTGCAGAGTCAGTCCATGGAAGTTGGTTGGCATCGAATGATGGAGTGAAATATGTCACACTAAAAAATGCTTGTGAGACGGATATGACGGGTGCTTTGCTGCAAACTGCAAGATACACAGAATATCTAAAGGGACTACATTTGGGTTGTGGACCTAGTTTGGAAAAGCTATCTCGAAGGCACTCTTATGGGGAAATAGGGAGCAACTCATGCAAGTTCATTGATCTCAGTAAAAGGAGGTGGCTAGCAAGGTGGATGCAACTATTGGAGGTCAAGATTGTATGGGTGATTTGAAGACTGTGAGAAGGAAGCAGTCAAAATCTCTCTCTCAGAAGCAATGTATGCAAATGATTCACATCGTCCAGAATATGAGTATGTAAACCAGCCAAGAAAGAGAAAACAAAATACCACACCAATCTTGAAAACAAATCAATATGCTGAAGAAGAGGTAGTACACAAGACTATGTGGGCTATAAGAAGAACTAACGCAGGTAGTGAGGTGAGGTGTCAAGGATACTTAGAGGACAAAGGAATCAAATGCCACAAATTGATAGATCACAGGGGTAGGACATGAAAGAGAGGTGTTCCTGCACCTAGCTTTTTTGGGAGAATCAACACCAAAGCAGGCATTCAAAGGCAATTGATTTGGTTTTGTGGGGATAACATGGACCACACATGGACACCATCAAATTGCATTGAAGGAAAACCACCTGAGGTG
Organism: Cibotium barometz; assembly: GCF_041138505.1. Taxonomy (NCBI): domain Eukaryota; kingdom Viridiplantae; phylum Streptophyta; class Polypodiopsida; order Cyatheales; family Cibotiaceae; genus Cibotium; species Cibotium barometz. The sequence continues at coordinate 39,511,087 of NC_141072.1, forward strand.
CCGAGGGAGTGGCCTATTGAGAAGGGGACAAGCCTGGATGAGGAAGAAATGAGGTTATTAGTAGCTGGAGGATTTAGATTAAAAAAGCAATGCACTAGGGCCAAATCTGTTGATTTAACAAGTAGACCGAGCACAAGGGATGGCATGGTTGTGGAATGGGTAACTGAGGTGACATGTGAAATGAGAACAAGGATAGCTAAGTATATTTCCTTGGAATGTGTTGTTCACAACGTTAATATAGTTGTCCCTAGAGAGCATGTGGAGTACCTAGTTTCCACTCCAGGATCACGTAGAAAAGGGAGCAAGTACAATGTTGTGGTTTGAGTGTTTCCTTCATGCACATGTCTGGACTTTATGGGCCATTCTCAAAGGCAAAACAGATATATCCCATGCAAACATCTGTATTACATTTATATGCAATACTTGGGTCTAGATGAGAAGATACACATGTTCATTCACCAATCTGCGCGCTAAGTAGGCAAGAACTCTACCAAGCTCTACCTTCTTGCTGAGATGGGCGTTTATCTCTACTTGTGGTTATATCAAAGGAACTTGCATAGGTGCATACAAATATTGTATGACCACAGTAGCTTGTGTACATTTATATGCAATACTTGGGTCTAGATGAGAAGATACACATGTTCATTCACCAATCTGCGCTAAGTAGGCAAGAACTCTACCAAGCTCTACCCTCTTGCTGAGATGGGCGTTTATCTCTACTTGTGGTTATATCAAAGGAACTTGCATAGGTGCATACAAATATTGTATGACCACAGTAGCTTGTGTTGTCTTTTTGGGTGCATTTTGATAGTCATTTGCTTGACACAATATAGCTATATGTATGTAAACAGTATTTTGTTGCCCACAGCTTCTTTAAGACTTGTATATGAACAATGTATTACCCACCACACTATAGGTTTTGGTGACCTTTTGGTGTGTTTTAATGGTCCTTTTATAGAAATCTATCCATGTCTCTCAATTCAATCTTCCTGAGATTCTAGACCATTTGACTATAAATTGTTTGAAAGAAATATTATTTTTACTTTATTTTTTTGCACATGATGTTTATTGAAAAAATATATATATTGAAGGTATCAAATTAGACTTGACTAAAGGTCCACTGCTCAGATCGCTCGTACGTTTTTGCTCGGAAAATGCTCGTCCCCCCACCCTATCTTGATCCACCACCAAGAGTCACTCCAATCCATCAAGTGGAAGCAAGAACAAGGAACCACAAACAGAGACCTTTGTGCCAGAATATACTTATAAATTACATGTTGAAAGCTCAGATACCCTTGAGTACTTTGTCACATCGCCAGGCTACACAAATGTTATTGTCTGCTTTGATGAATATTACGACATCAACCATTGTGTTACTAGGCAACATGATAATGGTTATACACTTATTTGATTGATATTATAGCTTCAATGCGAGGAAAGGACAAGCATGACAAAGAGAGCCCTTCTTTTGTTATGCTTGTGTATAACTATTATATTTGCTAGGCTACTAGTTAATAAACTTCTCTGATTATTATTGTGGCACCCACCAAGGAAATGATATAAACTTTATGACAGGGATAGCCCTTCTCTCTTGTTATTCTTGTGGAGGGCCTCACATAGAAGCTAAATTTTCTAACATAGCTTACAAGGATGCTTCACACCATTCCATTTTTGTCTACTATGTTTTTGAGAAGTACAAAGTACCCCTCCATCAATAAACGTTCAAACTAAGAAATCCTTAGATTTTTTGAGCCCACTTTGTGGAAATCCTAAATTTATAAAAATGGCCCATGCTCATGTAAAAGTCCTTCGATAGGTGTAAACTAATGTCATATCAAGTTTGAACCAATTCTAGGTGGTGAAAGTGGGTCAAACTAACCAATTAATGATTTTTTGGACATGATGCAAAATTTGGAGTGAAGAAGCACATCGTGGCTAGTTTTCCATGCTTGGTTTTAAAAAAAAACTATAGATGTCAATTTACTGCATGTCTTAGGCATTATGTTCTAAGGTGTTGCCTAAATACATGCCTACCAAGTCTCATTCCATTCCATCACTTGTAGGCATGGTTACCGGCATGTCATAGTACCCCATTTACATAGGACACATAAGAGGCCAAATTCGCCCCACTAGAATTCCATGCCTACTATTCTAGGAAACTTATAGAGATGATGTCTGGTTTAAGAATGGATTTGCAATAATGAGACCCAGGTAGGTCACTCTTAAAAAATGTATGACATCATATGAGTTAACCCGATAAGATATTTTTAAATCATGCCATATATAGTGTATACAAGGGATATATTTATAGGTCTCCTTTGTATTATTTATACATAGGAAGTGTAAAAAATACAGAAGGATACACGTATACATACGTTAGACCCTTTTATAAAAAGGAGTTTGTATACAATATGGGGTCCTTTTAAAACTTAAAAATGTAAAAAGGGGGTTTATATATCCCTTGAATGCACGTGATATGGGCATCCCTTGAAGAGTGGCCACACCGAGTAATGAGAAATACCACTTGAAGTACCTCTATATCAAATCTTGACTAATTATGCCCATCTAGACTGATCAAGCTTCCCAAGGTAGGTTTCAAAAATTTATGCAAAATTTGGACCACAATAGCCATCTCTGGCTTCTCAGGTTGCATGCTTTGTTGAAAGTGGGGAATAACAGTGCCAGTTCTTTGCAAGGTCTTACATAGTATCATTGATAGCCCCTACCTCAGGTGTATCAAACCTCTACCAATTCTGGCATCATTTACATGGTTTTTAGGCAAAAAGCTAAAGTGACCTTGAGACGGTTTTTAAAACATGGTCTCTCAAAAAATTAAAATTTCTCCATCCGACCTAGAGAAAGTCTTCTAATACGCAGATTGACACATGCTTACATACAAGCCTTACTCCAGCTGAAAGCCTCTAGAATATGATCCAAAGCAATCTGAGCACTCTACCTAACTAGCAAAAGACTAGGGAGAGAGATGGGGCCAGGCCTAGGAGTGAGAGAGAAAGAAAGAGAGAGATGGCTGTAGAAAGGGAACCAGTTCTTTTCTAGAACCTTGGTTGTTGCTGAACCTTGGTCGCCGGCAGCAACGCACGGGTCCAATACTAGTGTATATTATTTAATGGCGATAGAGTGGAAGCCAGCGAGCACGAAACCTGCTCTTCGAAAAGAACTGGTATTATTTGAGCTTTTGTGAGAACAAAGCATAGAGAAACACTCAATCACACAAACAGTAATGTCTACAGCCCACTAGTCTTGGCAGCAAATTGACTTTTGGCTCCAATGCATGTTCTCCTCGATGGTGTTTTGTCCCCCATTCCAGCAGCATCACCACGCCTCCTTCTCTCTCTCGGTTTGTTTTCATAATGGCAACGCGCCGGCTTCTTTCCTCTACTTCCAATTCGAGTTCTCTATGGGCTTCTCTTTGTAGTAGTGTTTCTTACTTCCCTTCTGTTCTCAGGTCTCTGTTCTATAATGTGAGGAGTGCGAACGACTTGCCAAAGACAGTCTCTTCCAGCTCCTCTGTCTCCACACCATCAGCCATCTTCTTGCCGTTTCGGCTGTTCGTACGGCCATCAACTTCCCATATTCTGGCCACACACGCTTTGAAGGTTAAGAACCTTGTTTTTTTATAAAAAATAGCCCTTGTTCATATGCCATAAGTAAGAAACAAATAAACACATCTTCCTCCTTAGCAAAAACCCATTCCCACCATACCCTCAAGCCAAATCCGGAGCCACATGCAAGGCCACCCAACTATACCTAAGCAATGCCCTATGATAAGTCCTTCACGAGAAGAGCTTTGACTTAACCACCGGACTACGATGAAGAGCTTTGCCTTGGTAAACACATGACCAATGACTGTACCAAGGCAAAGGGCATGAGCCTTGGCCACTCCTATGCACGATTCTGGGGTTTACTAATTTCCCTTAATAGCGTCCCCCCCGTATCTCTCCTCCTCCTGACTCCATCCACACTACTGTTGTCCTCTCGGCTATATATATGTGTGTGTGTGTGTGTACATATATATATGTATATATATATATATATACACATATAAGTTATTTAAAAAATCTCTACACCTTCCCTCCCCCCTAGGTGTAGCCTACGTGCACCCCCTCCCCCTGCGTCCATGTAGACCCGCACGTTCTCCCCCTTTTTCTACACAAGCCCTCAAATTCCCCCTCTCCATGCTATCTAGGCATTCCCCCACCCCAACCCCCACCCATCTCTCTCCTCTCGACTCCAACCATACTACTGTTGTCTTCTCGACTTCATCTCTTGATATTCATGGCCATGAAAAACCAAGCTAGTTTTTCATGCTAGAAAAATTGTGCTAAATTTAGATGTTTTATACTAATTCCATGTTTTCAAAGCTACTGATTCATCCTAAAGCATTCTCAATGATAAACACTAACATTCTTTAGGCATGAATATCCTAGATATTCACGACCGTGAAAAACCACGTGGGTTATTCAAGCTAGAAAAATTATACATAACATGTTTTGTACTAATTTCATATTTTCAAAGCTAATTGATTCATTCTAGAGCATTCTCAATGATAAACACTAACATTTTTTAGGCATGAATATCCTAGAGATATCTATTCACGACCATGAAAAACTAGGCTAGTTTTTCAAGTTAGAAAAATTATACATAACATGTTTTGCACTAATTTCATGCTTTCAAAGATAGCTAATTTATCTTAAAGAATTCTCAATTTGATAAAAGCTAACATTTTTTAGGCATGAATATCCTAGATATTTATGACCGTGGAAAATGAGACTAGTTTTTCACGCTTGCCCAAGCCCACAGTCCAGAGAGCAGCTCAGAGTTTTCAGAAAGTTGCATTACCATACTTTAGACTCTTAAGGAAAAGGCAGATGAACTGACTGGACGTGCAGTGTCCATGATTGTGTAGATCAAGCTAGTGGATAGGTACAATAGAATTCGCCTCCACAAACTCCACAAGATTCATATGAATTTTAACACTAGTATTGTTTTAAAAAGCCACTTTTGTGGCTTTTTGAAGGTTGTTTTAGACATTCAAATCTCTTAACACTAGTCTTAGCGGAGCCAACACAAGTTACCCAAGAAGATATCTTGGAGGATTTGGAGGACGCTATTGCAACCACAAAAGAGATTCTGACAGGTATGGAGTCAGAGAAGTAAAAGGGGACCAAAATGAAGAAGACCCTAGTCAAGCCAAGCCCTCAAGAAACTAAGTCCTGTGCCAAGAGGATGTAGGGGAAGAACAAATGGAATTTCCTCCCTCCCAAATCATGGTCCCTAGACTAGATCATGCTATAGAAATTGAGTTTGTTACATTTATTGAGCCACAAGCCACACCATCTATCGAGCCATTAGAATCTATGCTGGAGCAGGAACCAGTCTTGTTTTATGCCAAACACAAGTCAATAGATGTGCTAGAGGAGATACAAGAGGACGCAACAGAGCCTAGAAAACATGTGGGAAACAAGTACCTTGCCATAAGGGCCATTTATGGAAGTACAAGTAGCAAAGGAAGAGAAGAAGAAAGCTGAAAATGAGGTATCATAAGAAGGAACACAAGTTGAAAAACGGAGACATATTCCCCTTCCTAGAAGAGGTCAAAGACTCAACCCCAATAGTAGTAGACAAATTTGGCCCTTCAAAGAAGCATGACAAAACGGAGGATGAAGAGGAAACAAGACCAAGCAAGATGCAAAGAAGGTTCCAGCTAAAGGTTCCCACCTTGCAAATGCCTACTCCAGAGAGCTTCATAGGTCTACATATGTTATCTCCATGTCAAATAGAGCCAAGCCTGCTAGGCTACATGTCTACCTTAGTGCATTGTTTGGGAGGAAGGTACAAGGATGTAGATTGATACAAAGGTAAGACACATGAGAATAAAGATAGTGAGAAGCTGGTATTAGAATGTCACATGCTAACCATTTTCATCCTCAGTCACAACTAGGATGTTTCACACAAACAAAGGTTAGCAAAATGTGAAGAAGAGATCCATAAGGCTAAAAATAAATTGATTGAGGAAGTCACAGCCGAGCTTGCTAAGCTACATGTCTATCTTAGAGTAGTGTTTGAGGGAAAGGTATAAGGATGTAGACTCATACAAAGGTAAGATGCATGAGGATGAATATAGTGAGAACCTGGTATCCTAATGTCACATGCTAACCGGTTACATCCTCACTCATCAACCAGACATTACAAGTGAAGCATCTTCTTGGTGGTGAGACGACAACAAGGAGAACACGAGCGCTTGGAGCTAGGATCCCACTCGTAGTGCTTAGAGGCTAATAATCCCAAGATAGAAGTAAGGTAAGTACCCCATGACGGTTGTTACTTATTCCACATATTGCTAGAATGCTAAAGTTCTTATGAGGTTAAGAAAAACCCATAACATAACACCAAGGTAAGTACCCCATGATGGTTGTTACTTATTCCACAGATTGCTAGCATGCTAGAGTTCTTGTGAGGTTAAGAATAAGCCTTAACATAGCACCAAGGAAATTCACTTAAACCTTCAGATTTAACACTAGCAAGCTAAGGCCATGTTAAGCATTAGTGCAAGGTAGCATGATACATGCAACTCATATACCAACCACCATAAATAAATAATAATTGAGAACAAAACATTAAAAAGAGTAACATGTGGAGATGCCAAGGGCATATGAGAGTATGTAGGTGATGTGAAAGGCATAAAACATAGGACATTCTTTAGATATGACCCCCCAATTGGAGGTGGTGATTTGGGAAAGGTTAGAGTACCATGTAGAAGAGGTGGAGCTTGTTGTAAGGGTTTATTGTGGTTAGAGTAGTCCATGCCGATGATGGTTAGTTTTTTGGATAATTATAAGATATTTTATTGACCACACAATATAGTGTACACTTGGGACATGGATGGTCTTTCTTGTTCCCTTATTTGAGTGCACCAAAGGGCCACATGCACTATGTGGATCACCTCCCTTACATTCACCATGCCTATGTTCCCCAACTTTGTATCCATAATCTACACTTGTTGTTGCCTCTCATACAATGCACATATCTACAAAACATTAAGATCAGGAGCACTTAGAGCTTTTACAAAATAGAAAGGTAATGAATTTATTTTGCAAAGAACAAAAATTCTTACACATTCCAAAAGATGTTTCTTTTCTAGTTCCATACAATGCTCAATGACCTTTCTCCCATTCACTATCTCAAAAATTACTAAACCAAAGTTGTCAACATCTGCCTTTTGTGTTAACTCTAGTGAAAAATAACCCCTTATCAAATGCAAAAACAAGTCAGTTTGTAGATAAGCAAACATTAAAATTTATCATGTTTAAATTTTATAAAATATCAAATTTGGAAGGCCCATTGAGGTACTTACAAGGTTCCTTCCACTCTTGTGGTGAAATAGTGACATCATTTGCAAAAAATCTTGCTAGAACAAAATATACAATCTTTGGGTTTAAATTATTGTCTAAAAGAATATTGCTTGTTTTGATATTTTGATGCACAATGAGTACATGGGAGTCTTCATGAAGGTAGCCTAATACCCTTGCTATGCCAACTATTATGTTGAATCGAGTATGCCAATCTAAGGCACTTTGATCATTATTTTAACTAACATCTACATTACACCATGCAAGAAAAGAGAAAGAATTAATTTTAAAACATAGCATTTTATTAGTTGTGGTACGATGATTTTATTGGTTGAATCCATTAAAAAACATGTAATATTCTTGAAGGAGAATATTAAAAGAGGATTCAACAAATATAGCGGAGATTTCTCTATAAATCTCTCTCTCTCTCTCTCTCTCTCTCTCTCTCTCTCTCTCTCTCTCTCTCTCTCTCTCTATATATATATATATATATATATATATATTGTCCTCTTCTTTAAAGTATCCTTTTGGGTTTTGCATCTAATTTAAAACCATAGTAAATTTTCTCTTCCCATTGAAACTAATTTATGTGATAAGTATTGAAGATCATTAATGATTAAAATAGTTACTGAATAGGACTAAATCTAAGCTTCGAATTGGAAGATACTCGTATACTAGAAGCCGATTGGATTCTTCCATGCATTATCCCAACAATTGAATCAAGTTTTGATGTTTTACGATGATCCTTCTTTGGATTGGGTTCACCCAAACTTTGGGTTTAGTTTTGTGGAGCCTTATGAGACTTAAACTTGTGTTTACATCTGGAAGCCTGCTCGGAGTTTTATGTGGTTTGAGTTTTCTGAGGGACTTTCTTTTGATTCTAGCTAGCCACTGTCTCCTCATAAATCCTAGCATACCGGATGGTATCCTCCAATGTTTTTCTATGGTTTTTCCTCATGTGGAGCTTAGCTAATCCTTAGATAAAAAATACACACAAAGTCATAGCATCCATATGCCCTACCCGAGACTAAAACTCCCTAAAGTGTTGTACATATGTGTCAAAAGGCATATTCTTCATGTCCAAGTCCATAAACTTGGCCACTATATCAAACGCAACCTCGACCTAGAGGAACTCATCCCAAAACTCTCTCTCTAAATCTTCCCAAGGACTAGGTTTGTTCTTCAACTTCCGCCACCAAGTCAAGGCCTTCCCCTTAAGGAGACCTCAAACCGTCTGAATCTTCCAGGCATCCGGAAAAGAATGAAACTCAAAGTGAACATTCCATCAAGTCAATCATCTCTTAAGTCCGCTCTAGCATACTGATTTTTTATTATAAATAACGTGTAGGTGTTTTTAAAAAACAATGTGTGCTTTTATTAACACAAAAAATATTTTTACATATTTCACCAAGAAAGCACATCCGTTTTATAGAAAAATAGCCCGCATAATTTTTTTCCTTCCTGTGGGTAAAGGCAACTTGTACATGCAAAGAAAATAATACCATGCGTGTGCTTTTTTTTTAAACATCTATGCTTGTTGCAATGTTCGAGAAAATGCAAGTTCGTCTCAACCTAAAACCAATTCAACTTGGCACAAATCCATCTCCATTGGATGGGAAGAGGAAGGCTAAGCCTTCTCAATGTCAGGCCTAGATGGATTTCAACTTGAACAAGTAAAAGTGTGAAGGAAAATATTTATATTATAATGAAAAGGATATATATATACACATATTTCACTTCAAGCTTCTATGCGTGCTTGAAGCCTATACGTCCATTGTCTAATCACTTTTAAGTTCTCTCTCTCCCTCTCCCCTCACCCTCTCCTTGGGGCCTGGTGCCAACACTCTTCTTTGCGTAAATATGTACCACGAAAGTTCTTTGCAGCACTCTCTCATGAGTCCTAGAGTCTAGAAAGTGGCAAATTAATCTTCAAAGTTCATATCGATTAGAGAATCTCAAAGCAAGTCTTGGTATCGAATATCAAACCAGATCCAAGGCTACTAGCTAATCTCAAAGCAAGCCTTCAAACCAAGCGAGTCTCACTTCTTTTATAATGAATGTGGCAAATCTTAGAAAATTACTGAAATGAGAAAAAAAACCTCAACTATAATTGATAAATCACCATAAGTTGAGATATATCGAACATTATAATCCAAATAGGTTACGAATTTACAAAGTAGATTTCTACATGCAAGAAAAAAATAATCTTGACTCATTATAGATTTCTTCTAAAGTTTTTTCATGACAAAAAAAGTATTGCATTAATAATTAACTCAATTAAATTTCTTTCTTAGAATTTCTTTTTTGTTGTTGAGTCTTTGACACCCAAAATACAATAATAGTGTGAGTTTATATGGTGATTTATTTTAGTTATACTAATAAATCAATATCTTCACTAAAGTAATCAATCAAGAATTCATATCTAAACATTTCAATTTAGTTAAAAAACAAGGTGATGGTCTCAACTTTCAAAACTATATTGATAACAAAGCAACGCATATGAACCCTTGCTTATATTTGGATCATCTAGTGAAAATTTTATGAAAATAATATTTATCATTATATAAAACAATTACATATTCCACTTAAAGCCTTATGTGATGTTTAAAAATGCATGAAGTAGTCTCTTCTTCTATAGTAATGAATATGGTTCAAAATTTGTAAACTTTTATCTAAAACAAAGTGGTTAAAAGGATAGGTGTATATGTGATTACCTCTCACAAAATTCACCAGCAAAGCATAACATTACATAGAACATGTGCATAAGATTTGTTCCTAGTCTATGATTATTTAATTAGCTATAGAAATCCTCAAAGTTAAAATTTTGTAAGACAGCTAAATACCTTATAATTTTCATTAAGACATCAATTTTGGACTTCTAATTGATTTTTGAGCTTAAGATGGGTTGTATTATACCATAGATATTTTTACAAAGCAATGTACATCCAAAAACTTTGAAAAGCAATGAGAAATTAGCTAATTAAAACCTTTGATCCAAATATAGTCCAAATAGCTCTGTATTATGACTGTAATTTGTTCTATGAATTCTTATGGAATTAAAAAGCCTAAAGGTAACCAATGCGATCTTACAAAATCCTAATTTTCTTCACTATATACTACCTAATGATATGGAAAAAGGAAGCCTTTTATTTTCACTATCCATGTGTTCCAAATAATTCCATAAAGTTGGTGTAATGAGAACATAAATATGTCCACGGACACATTTATGTCCTGTTACCAAACTAGTGTTAACACTAAAAAGTAACGAGTGTTGCATATGTTTGAGCCTTATGGCTTAGGAAGCATTTTGCAAAAATGAAGGATAACTTGTAAGCTCCAACCCAGAGTCCCATGTTCAAGATCCAGCCTTACAAGTTACAGGTTCACTTTCTTTTATGAAAAATCATTTTCTTGTAAGTGATTTGACACTAGGCAACTTTTGGCCTTTTTAAAGTATTTAGGGATATAATCATATCCAATAATTGTATTGATTCTTAAGTTTTTTAAAATTCTTATTCAATAATGGTCCCCATATGAAAGGATAAAAGGTAAGGAACACTACTTGCATGGGATGGTATTGATTCCAATAAGGTTTCTTTGAAGAAATCCAAAACAAATAATTTGACTAATGGTGTGCATGTTGTATCTTCAAGTAGTTCATTATAAGATCTTTCTACTCTATCACATGAAGAAAGAGTTGAAAAGAAAACAAAAAGACAAAGGAGGTTGGTCTACAATGAGAATGAGATGAAAATGTACTGTGAGTATTACTTGAAATATCCCCCATCACCAAAGTGCATATTCAAGGGAAGGTTCCGTGAATTTCAAAATTAGTAATCTTAAAGCTCATTGTCGCACTGATTACCATAGACTTGCCATAAATACACTTTGCCATGCAAGGTGCATTTATGGAGGGAAAAGAATGCATAGAAAAGAACATTGAAAAGATAAATGAGATAAAGAATGAAGCATTGCTAACATTATTTAGAAATGCTTACTTGATTGCAAAAAAAAGAATCTTTCTTTTCAAAATTTCATGATATTATTCTCTTATGCAAGATTGCTCGGTTTCTTATACAACATCATTGTATAATGATAATAAAGCATGTGCTGAAATAGTTTTTTGCAAGGCTACGTATTTAATGGACTTTACATCGAAAAATGTTGCTTCTAGTCCTTGGTTTGGAGTTATGAAAGATGAATCAGCAAATATCTCAACTTCATTTCCACATGGTGATTTATTTATCATACCTTGAGGATGATTGTGTCCCTAAGATGAGCTTTTATGGTATTGTGTGGATATACGATGCAACAACAAAATCTCTATTCAATGCAATTATAGTGGAGTTAAAACTATACAAACTTGATTTGTCAAAGATGATTGCATTTGTCTCCAACAAGATGTTCGACCATGATTAGTAAGGATAATGGTGTTACTTATTTATTTAAAAAGAATGCTGATCCATTTTTAACCTCTATTCATTGCATAGCACATCGTAATGCCCTAGCCGTCTCAAGTGTTGCTACGAGCATGGATCATTGTAAAAAGCTAGATAAGCTAGTGAATGCTTTAGCAAGCTTTTTCAATGCAAGCTCAAAGCGATTAGAGGAGCTTCATAATACTCGAGAAGACTTAGCTTATCCAATTCAATGATTACATCGCACTTACAATGTGAGATGGCTAAGTTGATACTCTGCAATAAGTAGCATTTGCAAGTCTGTGGATGTTATCTTGAAAATGACCAAGAAAGTTGATTTGCAACTTTATCATGGGGTTTATGATTTTAAATGCATTTTATGGCTAACATTTTAAGAGGTTTGATTACACGAAGCCAGATGTTTTAAAAAGATTATGTTGATGTAACCACTGTACAAAGTCTTGTAAAAATAAGATTGTGCATATATAGGAGTCCTACATTGATCCACGCTAACCGGATTGTAATGCATTCACTCATAGCATAGATGGGTATGAGAATATTCTATATTATGGATCTGAGAAAGGTTACTTGTTTACTTTACGTGAGGCACTTCATGACAATATGTTTTTTGGAGAAGAGATTAAGCGTGATATTTTTGGTGATGATCTGCATCGTGCTATAAACTTTCAAGTTTCATTTTCTTCTTCTATCATTACTAACTTAGAGTGCAAATTTGAGATCAACTCAATTTTTAGTAATATGAAGTTCTTGGTGCTAATACAACATCCACTTCATGAGAAAGCGTCGAAAACTCACGAAACCATTGAAGTAAAAACCTTGGTGACATTATATGACATCAAGAAGACCTTGGTAAGCATGATTTTGATAGTCTCATTAATGAGGATGATATTAAGAAAGAGTTTCAATCTTCTAAGAACCAAGCATCAATAGATTGGGTGCGTTATAGCTTACCAGAAGTGACCTCAACCATCTTAAGCAACTCCATGTGGAGAGAAGCATACACAAATTTACTAAGAATGTGTTAAATTGCTTTAATACAATATTGGAACATTGCAATTTGTGAAAGAGACTTAAGCGTAAGAACTATCATCAAGACAAAGGTTCGTAATAGATTGGAGATAAAGAGTTTTGATGTGTTGATGAAGATTGTAACTAAAGAACCACCTAAGCTATTCGAACCAAAATTTCTTGAGAGCATAAACATTTGGAATGCAAAAGCCCATCGTCACTTATTTACATCACAAGATATTTACCCTCTCATTGTAAAATAATGTTTTGGAGGCTAAAAAACCTTCTACAAGTACGTCATTAGAGGTTTTCTTTTGCTTTTACTTTTTGTTCTTGTTATTGTATATGCTAACTAAGAATTTCTTAAAGATGGCCGATAATGACTTATAAGATTTGCCCATAGTATGTAATTTTTAGTTCATTCTTTTATATATTTTTAATTTTTTTCTTGAATTATTACTTTTTCTATAATAATTTTCTATAACATTTATAAATCTCTTACACAATGTATATATATATATATATATATATATATATATATATACGACACTTCTCATTCTTAAAGAGATTTTAATGATAATGGATTAGGATGAGAAAAATAGCTTCAACATACTAGTAAGATATTATTTCTTGTACTAAATTTTTTATATAATAATCTTTCCCTTCAATATGATGACTTTTAGAACTCGGTTTATGAATTCAGTATGCTAGTTTACCTTTTGTGTATTAACACTTCTTATTATCAAAGAAGGCTCCATGATAATGGATTGAGGGAACAATGACGACTTCAACACAGTGGTTAGTTAATATATCATGTACTAAAATTTCAATATAACATTCAATTGATCAAATTTCAAAAGAAAGATAAGCTAGATGCTATAGCATGTACACTTCCAAATCCGGATTCTATTTACTAAAGTGTTTATTTATGCTTATAATCAAAATGTAAAGTGATTATGTCATGTTTGAAATTGTAAGCCATATATTTAACCTCACAAATATTTAGCATGAACTTTTCAGCTTTAAAGATGAAACTAGAGTCTAGAATTTGAAATTTAGAGTAAAACCAAAATAAAATTTCGAACTTCAAACTTCAAAGATGAAAGTAAGGACTAGAGTTTGTTTGTTTTTTTAATGAGAAGTTTAAAAAAAAAACTCGATTGACGAAAGGCGTCCGTTCACGAATTTAGCTTTAGAACTTTAGCCTTTTCGCATTAGAATGAAGAGGAACATACCGATTCATTGCATTGAAGTCCTGCTCTTCCTAGCACGAAGAGGATTCATATATAGCTGCTAAAAAATGATTTCCAAACACTGACATGCTATTTGTTAACAAAAACAATGCCCATTTCCCCAACCTGCACATACTTTTCTGGAAAAAAAAAAGTGTTTTTTTTTTAATGCGAGATTTTTATTTGTACCAAGTAGTGTCCTTACCAGCATTGCGGCATTGCGGTAGAGCAATTGGTGAAGCGTGTGCGTGTGTTTGGGGTAAGGTCTCGTGATGATCAAGTCTTACTTGCAGCTAAAATAAAATAAAGTTATACACGATGTCTCTTGCTTGGTTAATTAATGAATTCGATTTTTTCATCGTTATTAGCCCCTATTAAAATAAAGTTATACACGATATCTCTTGCTTGGTTAATTAATGAATTCCCCCTATTTCCAGCTCTCATCCGTAAAAGTGTTTTTACTTCACGTGAGCAAACTGCGTGTTTTTGTTTACGTGCGCATAAATTTCTCGCCTGAGTGGCTCCCATCCATCCAGCCCTAGCTGGCTGTACTTCTCCTATTTCCGCCTGTAAAGACCCGCTTCATAGCACACGTGCGGCGTGTCTGCGACCCTCCACACACACAACCCTATCAGACGCGACTGTAGAAGCTTGTGCCCCTGCCTGTAAGCAGCCCTACATAACATGGAGAAGCACCCCACGCACACGCCCAGGTTTGCTCAAGAGAGAATCCTACACAAGGGTTTTACCACACGCTTTAAGCCCACATTTCTGCATATCCAGAAAATCAACATACACCCTTCCTTCTCTCTTCACACATTCCCCATACATGACAAAGAACCCTCATTTCCCTTTCCATCGACCATCGAGATCCTAAGCCTCCAAGTGGGCATATCCCTAGCCTTTATCCGTCAGGGCCTTCGTTTTTCAGAGCCCTGGACACACAACAATGGACATTCTGTACTTCCCTGGCTACACCTGACTTGCTGAGCAAGATGCAACCATGAAAAGCACCATCAAGAGAAATACCTGGGCTTCGCGACACAATTTCAGACACAATTTCATACAATGTCAAAGACACACAAACCTCACTTTTGCTTCCGCGTTCGCGATTAGGTTGGCTTTGATACCAAGTGTGAGATCCTCCCATAGACCAACCCCAATAAACAGGCCAAACAAGATTAGTACAAACCAAATTGAAGGGGTGCCAGCAAGCTCCGTAGGTTCGCGACAGCAAACCTCCCGGCTAAGGTTCCACTCCCACAAGTCCATGATCCGCCGTGTCCATGGTAGGAGTAGGCCTCTTGGTCAAAGTCCAAACCACAATAAATCAATAATAACCCAAGACTCACTTACACAGTGCTTATTGCTGCTATAAATAACAGTCCAGTCATATATAGCCAATAACCTTGGATTTATTAAATCTGAACCCTAGCCACCTGAATCTTCCTGCTTTTCCCTAATCCCATGGCTCCCCTAACCCTATTGGATTAGTTTCTAACCCCCAATGGTTGGTGCTACGCACGTAACAAAGGTGTATTTACTTGTATTGATGAATGTGTATGGGGCTGCAATCAGCACCAAACAACTGATGTTGGACTCATGCAGAGCACCCAAGAAGATGGACAAACAGACCACCTTTGCTGTGCTGTTAAACAGTACCCTGATGCTTGCATCAATCCTCCTCGAGACCTTATAGGCTGTGTTTTCTTCCCACAGCAGGTCACTTCTTTCCAGCACTCTTCTTTGCGTTTCCTTGTATTGTGGACTGCCCAAGGCATGTGCACAAGCAAGGGATCTTGGCAAAGATCTAAGATGAAGAACACAAGGCTGGAGCACTATTATAAAGAAGATCTGGGGCTGGCTACTGGAGGACACGACTTCACACATATATGATGCGTTTTTCTCATTTGTGCCTCCAGATGCTGGGCGCCCCTATGCTTGGGCGCACCCAATGGCCTTCTGCCCACCCAATAGCCTGGCCAATGGACTTTCTAACCCCCAACTAGCCACCACAAACCCAAAAGTATGTTGATTGTTACCATGTCAATGATGGATTCAGGTTCCTCTACGTAGACCTATGACCCTAACAGATGCCCATTCACCCGGCTACTAGCCTAACAAGTGCCCAGAACATCGGTTACATCGGTGTGCAGGACAGCACAACAGACAAGTGTAGGACGTGCACTCATGACCCTGACCTTCCTGTGGAAGCAGACTAGCTGACACATCCCAGGACAAGGACTCACAAGTGGCCAGGTGTCCAGCCACAGGGCTTGCACTTTCCTGTACATTCATGTCAATGATGGATTCAGGTTCCTCTACCTAAACCTATGACCCTAACAGATGCCCATTCACCCGGCTACTAGCCTAACAAGTGCCCAGAACATCGGTTACATCGGTGTGCAGGACAAGCACAACAGACAAGTGTGGGACGTGCACTCCTGACCCTGACCTTCCTGTGGAAGCAGACTAGCTGACACATCCCAGGACAAGGACTCACAAGTGGCCAGGTGTCCAGCCACAGGGCTTGCACTTTCCTGTACATTCATGTCCATGGCATCCAAGTGTAGGATGCACGTGACAATTGATGTCTAGCATCATGGACGATTTTGAAGGCTTGCCTCATCTTCCAAGGGAGGAAGTACCATTTGTCGTTGTTGCAGATACTCAGAAACTGTTTAAAGTTAATGGAGCAGTGCAGATTGAGGAGCTGCTTGAAATAGCACAAATTAGCAGCAGATTTCCTACACAAGCTGTTCTTATCATCCTTAGCACTGTTATTCCAGATGAGAAAGTACCTGTATCTCAGTTCGCACATGTACCAGGCTCCATCCAACCAGCTCCGTCCGATGCTTTTGTGGGGTATCTGCAACGGGGCCCAATGCCGTAGGTCACTGTCCGGCAAACATCACTGACGGAATGCTCAACGCAAAACGATTCTGGCGCCATGCCCAACTGCTCTGGCTGCGAATGAGAAAGGATCGTCCTGAAGGAAGCAGTTTGTCTTTCGCAAGAGCTACATCCTCTTGCAAAGAAACTTTGGCATTCTCTAGACTCAGCTTGCGAAGCCGTACATGAATCATGGCACACGTTCACAATATTTGTAGATTGTGACTAGCCTACGCATTAACACTCTAAGAAGACAGCATATGGAATAAGGGTAACCTCTAGACATCATTTATCACAAAAGTTTCTCCGAACCTACCTCCCAATGGTTTGTAACACCTTACCTTAGCTACATTTTCTCTTGCTTATAACTTTGTGTGAGAATAAGGGCTTTGATTACAATTTTGTGTGGGATGTTATGTTGGCATCAAAAGTGTATGTGAGGCCTCTCATGAGCTAGCAACCACTAGGGGTATTTATCACATGCTATAGCTAAGTTCCCAGCCATGTTTGGTCAATCTTCATGATTAGTATTATTAGAAGGCATTACTCCATGTGTTAAATTGCATAATAACATAGATAGAGAAGAATATTGTATTATTGAAGTGATACAATAGATGGCAAAGCCCCACATCCATGTACTCCAATGAAGGGATCTTTGATGGTTTATCTAGAAGTGTTAGGATGAAGGTTATATGCTCGTAGAAGCTAGGTGGTAAACTCATAGAGTGATGATTGGTGATGAATTGTATGGAGAAGGGGATGGCCATGTATCTATATAAGCTTGTATACATGGGGTAGCCATAACATGATCACGTAGGTCCATGGTCATAGTTGATGCCACCATCCACGGTGGCATCAACTATGACATCATCCATGGTGTTGGCCCATAAAGATGTTCTAGAACTACTATACAATTTCCCTATTTCTCACTACCATCCGGGCTCAACTTGGGACCCGCAATGTTAGGACAAGGTATCCAGGAGTAAAGTCCAATGAAGTTATGCAAAGTTAGGACAAGGTGCCAAATCTAATCTAAGCCATTTTGTGAGAGGTTTTTTGTGACCAATGAAGTTATGACATAGAAAAGCCTAGAGGAGGAAAAGGCAAATTGTCGAAAGATGATGTGAACATGTCCTAGTTTGGAACTTAGGGTGTAGCGGGCATAGTATGAAAAGGATAAAAAAGAAGGCTATGCAATGGCTAGAAGGAGAGACGGTGCATGAAGATATGGGGAGATCCAAGAGATCTAGATGATGAAATAAATGTGCATGGGGGGTTTGAATGCAACGCATGGCAGTTTCTTGTTAGGAAGGTAGGAGAAGTAGTGTGTTTGTTTCTCTATGAAGGAGGATTTTTTTGGTGGGCTGAAGGTCACAGAATAGGAGGAAGGCTTTTGGATAACCCACCATTAGAGAGAAGGACGAGAGAGTACGTAGGGAGAAAAGAGAAGGAAGCAGTGTGAGTAGGTGAGGGCTAGACCAGAGCAGAGGGAGCGCATGTGAGATAGAGGAATTGCTGAAGGTTGCTAAGGCAAGCCCTAGGATCTCTGTTTGTAGATTCTGTTGGAACTTAGTGCTACCCAAGACTTTTCTCAACTCCAATTTCTGTTTGAAGAAGAAGATCTGTAGAGGTGGTTGCAGAGTTCATCAAGGAGGTTTGAAGCTCTGGAGGTTCTCCTAGTTTCCATGTTTTTTAATCTTGTTTGAGCCCAAGGTCTCAGGGTTGTTGAGACTGTTTTTTTCTTGCAAGTTTGAAGAAAAACAGAGTGCATGGCTCTGAGCATGTTGTGAGTGGATGATGATAGAGTTTTGAGATATGGTGCTTTAATTGTCATGGATATGTTATTTTGATTGAAATTGTTGAGAAAATCAATTATGAGTGAAGATTTGAAGTCGCTAAGTCAAGGGCTGAATCAAGTGGTGTCAAAAACTGAGAGTCAGCAGTGTTAGATAGGGTTAGCTAAGTGCCATGACAACTTAGTTAAGGGTGTAGAAGGGTAGATATAGTCTTTTTTGGACTGAGAGGAAGCTAATTAGAGCTAGATCTGATAGTCAGAGGTCTCTCAGAATTAGTCAGAGGTTTTTGTATGCTAGAGGGTGTTTAAAAGAGTTAGCTGGAGGTCAACTGAGATCAAATAAGAAGCTGTAGTGTTGAATCCTTGTGGTATTTAGGGTGTTTGGGGGGTCTGTAAGTGTCAGAAGACACATGTATGGAAAGTTCCATGTCAGCATAGCCAAGACTGAATCAGATAGTTAGTTGATAGTAAGAAGAAAGGTGTTGACATGTTTAGTAGAGTTCTAGAGCAAGAGATTTGAGGATTGCTAGATCTAGAGGATAACTTGGGAGTCAAGAGGAAAAGAGATTGCTTGAAATTCTAACAGAGTGTCGAAATCAACCAAGCGTTAGCAACAGTCAGCTCGGGTCATTTTAGGTCAGCAGGTACTCTGAGGAGGTTAGCTGAGGTGATAGGACTCAAGATTAGAATTGCTGAGAGATAGATTTGACCCAGGAGGTTGAGAGGTTCAGGTGTTCAGTTGTATCAACAGGGGAGGCTTAGAGGATAGCTGCAGAGTTGTTGGATGTCTTGTGCTAGATGTTTTCAGTGATTTGATGCTATAGAAGCAGATATTATTTTCGCTTCCCATGTTTTGGTGGCCCCACTGAGAATCATCGGAGCGTTCTTGTATAGGGCTTTGATCAACACGTTGGAGACCACTTGAAGATCTGCTGAAGACCTATGGCTAGAGCAAGGTATGAGTTGTTCAAAGGAGAAAGGGGTGAAGATGTAGACCAATTTTGAAGGAGGATTGAATTGGTAGCCCTTAGCAACAACGGGATGAAGATGCTTACAAATTGAGAATGGTGGGATTGCTTTTGAAAGGAGTAGCGAGAGAGTGGTATGAAGATGTGGCTATAGAGAATGAAAAAGGAAATTGGGACAGGTTGAGGGGAGATTTGAGAAGGAGATATAGAAAAGTGGACAGCCGAGAAGATCTTTGAAGATAATTAAGTAGGTTATATCAAGGGGACGGAGAAGAAATTATAGGTTTTGCAAATAGATTTGAAGTATTCCGGAGAAGAATTTTGAAGGTTTTAGGAGAAAATCAGGTGCCACCAGACTTCATAAAGAAAGAAAGATTTATAGGATTGTTGCATGGAAGCATTAAAGAAAATGTGGAACTTAAGGATCTAGATTCTTATGTAGAGGCAGTGAGGATGGCTACAAAGCAATGGAGGAAGAAGATGAGGAAACAAGAGCTGGCAACAAGAAAGGAAAGGGAAGCATGCAAGCATGTGATAGAACCTTTCCCTATGGACATGCATGTAGAAAGGGAGCCCCATGTGGAGGCTCCAAGGGTTGTAGAGCCAAATAGAGGTTGATTGAGCAGATTGGAAAATTGAATCTTGCTATGTAGGATATTCAAAACCAAGTAAGAAGACCACAAGGGGAGAGACAACCCAGAAATAGAATGGATCATCTCCAATATTATAATTATGGAGAGAGGGGTCATATAGTGCCTCAATGTCCTCAACCAAGAAGGGAGCCAGGAGGTATATATCCTATTATTCAAAGACCATAGGGTAATAGGGACTAAATGCAAGCCTATCTTTTAGGTGTATTTAGGCACCCTAGGAGTTAATGGGAATCATGTGCCCATACAAGGACAAGTGCAGCCTCAAGAACCTTTGGGTAATGTGAATATGATTGAAAAAATTAAGGAAGAGGAAGGTGAGGCTGATGCGTTATGGCCAATAAGAGGACGAGGATGCAAAGGCCAGAATCCGAGGATGCAGGTAAGGAAACAAGAGCCATGGAACAAGTAGAGTCTAGCCAAGCAAGGAAAATCTAGGGCTAGAAGAAGGAAGATTGGCATGGATGACTTCCATTTGGGAGAGGGACAGCCCCCGTATAGTCTCAGGTTGATATCAGGTATGGTCAAAGCTAAATTCTAGCATAAGGAGACAATGGCACAAGCTTGCAAGTGTTAGGAGAGTTAGATTTAGAATACCTAAGGCCTGCCTGAGGCTAATGTGGTTCAGTTGAGCAAGGTTTCTGATATGATGCCTATTGTGGATGTTTGGGTTCATCGTAGGAAAGTGAGCAAGGTTTAAATTGATGGGGGATCCCAAGTGTGCGTCATTACTGAAGAGGCTATGTATGATCTTGGATTGGAGGTCATAGGGAAATTCTCTTTTCAGTGTAAAGATGGACAATAGTTCAAAGGAAAAGTGTCCTGGTGTGATCAAACATATGGAGCTGAATGTTCTTGGGAAAAAATTAGTGATTGATATGCATGTGATGCCAGCAGGGGTTGGGGCATACCCCATCATTTTGGGAAGACCAGGTAGCTGATTGCTATGAAGTCAAGGAAGGACTGGTACAAGGATTGTATTGACTTGTTTGTTGACAGGCCTAAAGAGAAGAGGATAAGGTATGACTTGAAAACACACAAGATTTTAGAGATTGGAGAGAAATTAGAAAAGGATACAGGGGCTGATTAAGCCTCGTTTGATAGCTATGATGCTTATTCTACAGGATCCTCAGATGAAGTTGATGATGACATGGATTTAGATCAGAGCTTGTTGAAGATGGAGGTGGACATGTGTGGGGTGCATATAGGTGAGGCTAAAGGGGATGGTATGGCTAGTCATGTGGCTAAATAGGATCATGTTCAAGATGTAGAGCCCAATGTACCAAAATCTGAGCTGATGGAGATGCTTGCTCTAGTAACCTGACTAGTGAGGAAAGAGAGAAGTATAGGGCTTTGTTTGACAGGTATCCAAAGCTATTTGCCAAATATTACAATCAAACGAAGGGACCTTCAAGTGTGGTCCATGAGATAAAGCTGAAAGAAGGTGCAAAACCAGTAGCTTAGAAGCTAAGGAGGCGAGGTGTTATTCAGAGACAAGTTTTGGAGATGGAAGTCACCAAATTGTTACAAGCTGGTTTTATATACCCGATTGATGATGCAAAGTGGGTTTCCCCTGTAGTCATTGTACCTAATAAGGGTAATAAATGGAGGGTTTGTGTGGACTACAAACCTCTTAATGCAGCCACAAAGAGGCATCATTATCCTCTCCCATTTCAAGATGAGATACTAGACCAAGTTGCAGGGCATGAGAGATATTCAGTTTTTGATGGGTTGAGTGGCTATTTTTATATTAGGATAGCCCCAGAGGACCATAAGAAGACCAGTTTTATCACTCCTTTGGGGGGTGCTTTATTACAGGGTTATGCCCTTTGGGCTTTTTAATGCATATGCCAGTTTTCAAAGTTGGGTGGATAGGGTTCTTGGGCCCATATCTTGGCTCCTTTATTAGAATTTTTATGGATGATTTTTGTGTTTATAGTGATAGAGATGAACACATGTGGAGAGGTTGGACATGGTGTTTAAAAGGCTTAATGAAGATGGAGCCCAACTCAATCTTGCTAAATGCAAACTAGCAAGGGCCAGGGTATTACTTTTGGGTCATGAAGTTAGTGAGAATAGCATAGCTCTAGATCTTGCAAAAGTGGGAAGTCTATTGCAGATGGAAATCCCAAATTCAACCAAGGAGCTTATAAGTTTTGTCCAAAAGCTCAGGTATTTGGCTAGACCTTTTTATATGTTTGCAGAGCATGTTTACCCTTTACAAAAAGCTAGTCATCAAGATCCTTTCATGTGGATTCAAGTGGATGAGAATGCTTTTGAGAACATTAAGAATATGCTTTCTACTCTTCCTATCATGATGCCCCTAGATTGGAGCTAGGTATTCTACTTGAGCCTTAATGTTGGAAAGCATACATTGGGAGAAATGCTTATGCAAAAAGGCACAAAGCAATCATACATGAGGCCTATCTACTACATTAGTAGGTCGATGGGTGATATTGAGAGGTCATAACATGAGGTTGTTGAGTTGTTTATTTGAACTCTTGTTTACGCTACTAAAAGGATGAAATCTTATTTAATTTACAGATCTTTTGTGGTACTTATCTCTTGTAGTCTTTTGCCCCATGTCATGAGATACGTAGGTGATAATTCAAATGTACAAAGTTGGATTATGGCTCTTCAAGAGTTTGATATGAGTTTCATCAAAGAGGATAGTGTAAGAGTACACATGGCTGATACGCTCACCTATACAGGGAAGCTCAGGTAAAGCCTAGGTCTGTCAAGGATGTTGAGATGCAGATTGTACCTAGTCCTAGCCTGCATGAGGGGTTACAAGACATTGATGATGTATTGTTTTTTGATGGATATTTTAAGAAAAGTGTTGGCAAAGGAGGAGCAAGGGTTGTTTTTGTTGATGAGCAAGGAAAAGAGCTATGGTATAGATGCCAAGAGGTAGAGGTAAAGCGCAACAATGAGGTTGAATATTTCAGCCTATGTTTGGGTTTTGAAGAATGCAAAAGAAGAGAAGAAAAAGCCTAATCAAAGGTGATGCCATGCTCATCATAAGACAAGTACATGGCACTTGGAAGGTCAATAAAGATGAGATGAAAGGCTGGTTTTCAAAGATAAGACAAGTACATGGCACTTGGAAGGTCAACAAAGATGAGATGAAAGGCTGGTTTTCAAAGATAAGAAGGCTTCTTAACCGTTTTTAAGCTTTTCAAATATGACATGTATCCATGGATGACAACAAGAGAGCCCATGAATTAGAAGAGCAAGTCTTTATCAAAGATGTATATGCTATAAGAGTCCAGGAGCCTTTGTATCAAAGTAGAGAGACAGTTCATGAGGAAGAGCATGTTCTTCTTAAAGGTTTTGCAAGAAAGAGCTTGGATGCTTCAAAGAGGATAGAAATTGTCAAGAGAGCCACGAGGTATGCTCTGATTGATGATTTCCTTTATCACAAAGGGATTGATGTTGTTATGCGAAGAGTTTTATGTCATAATGAGATTCAAGACTATTTAAAGGCTTATCATGAAGAGGGATGTGAGGCCATTATGGAGTTAACATCACAAAGAGGAAGATCTTGACAGCCAAGCTTATGTGGCCAAGCATGAACCGAGATATTAATCATTGGTGCATGAGTTGTCATGAATGTCACGCATTCCACAAAAAGGATCATGATTCTAGATCCTATGCACTATATCTTAAGTTATGGGGATTTTGAAAAGTGGGGTATGGATATTATAGGACCTCTTCAAGGACCAAAAACAAGAAACACTATATTATCACTACAGTGGATTATCTAACTAGGCAGTCAGAAGCAAAGGCAACAAGCAGTGCTACAACAAAACAGGTGTGTAAATTCCTTTATGAGATGATTTGTTCTCAGTTTGGAGTCCCTTTAAAGCTAGTGATGAATAGTCAAGGAAGAGAGTTTAGGGGCTGATGTGATGAAGGATCTTACCAAGATGTTGAGCATAAAGCATAGGTTTACTACTCTTTATCATCCCGAATGGGCTTGTGGAAGAACATCCAAGGGATTGGGATATATATTTGGATAGGGCTTTATAGGCATATAAGGTGTTAGAAAAGAATGCTACAGGATTCACTCCCTATCATTGTGGAATCCTCCCTTTCAATGGATTTTTTGTGTACAAGGAGACTCAGGAGAACTCTATCTAAGAACCTACTGGCAATCAAAGGAAGGCCAATGTCTTGTGTGCATACCAGTATAGACCACCCAATAAAGTCCTCCCTTACAAACGCACAACTCCAGAACTGTAGTTAGTCATAAATAAGACACACACACAATTCAATTCCATCCACCTCAATAATATCAATTCCATCCACCTCAATAATATCAATTCATTACTCCACAAATGAGATTTAATATAGTTTAATATGTAAAATTTCATAAGATTTGACATATTCTCGTGAAAAGAAGGCGATAAGAGATCTCCCTTAGAGAAGTGTGAAGGAGGTGAATTCATTTATAAATTTCACCTCCACTTTCAAGGCATATAGTTCAATGCACATAATCCTAGGCATGCAAAAAATTGTAGTGGGTAACTACCCTCATATCCCAATCCCTACCATTTCTCTTACTCTCTTGGTGGACTTCAACCCCTCTCCAGGCATGTGCTTTGTCTCCCTCTCCCTCTATCTCTCCACCCATCTCTCTTTCTCTCTCTCTCAGGAGCTTTAAGCGGATGCAGTGCCCTTCGAGGGGTATTCCGGTGGCAGAATACCCTAGGGGCCCAACAAGGACCGGCCTTGATGCTTGGAGAAAGCTGGGCCGGGGAGGAGTCCTCGACCACCGCGCCGGTGGCACAGCAGTTGGTGATGGTGATAGTTCCAAAGGGCAGCTGGCAGTAGAGGGGTCTCCATCTCAGCCCAGCACAAGCTTAGATCAGTGGAAGGCCCAATTGGTGGACATCCACACGACAACGTTACCTGTTTTTGAAAATGACGACGACAGGCGGCTAAGCAGCACGTTCAGGATGTCCGTTACCAGCACCCACTGGCCATGGAGGGACGCAACAGTAGGGGGGAGCCCTCTCTTCCACACTCGCTAAGGAGGTGCCTTGATGCCTGTAGAAAGCTGGGAACAAGAGGCCGGGGAGGAGTCCTCGACCCCCGCAGAGAGTTGGTGGTGGTGATAGTTCCAAAGGGAGTCCAAAGGGCAGCTCGTAGTAGAGGGGCCTCCATCTTAGGCCAGCACAAGCTTAGATTAGTGGGAGGCCCAATCGGTGGACATCCACAAAGACAACGTTACCTGTTTTTGAAGATGCGGCTGAGCAGCACGTTCAAGATGCACTGTGAGGAGTTTTGGTTGATGATGGGAATTAATCTTTGAATGCTACACATTTTGGTTGTGTTTTAGATTTGGTCCTTCCATTATGTTTTCTTGGTTTCTTAGTAGCTCCTTGGGTCTTCAGTGCTTTGGGAAGCCAAATCTAGGTATTTCTTTGTAGAAGCCTTAGGCCTTTAGGAATCTCTCAATCACTTGGTGTTGTTGACTTTTGTAAGCTTGAGGTTGCCATATCTTGGGCTTTTGGGACTTTTGAGGCTTTCGTTAGATGGTTGTCTAAGGTGAATTCTGAGAGCAAGGATGGATGTCATTCTTTGGGAGCCAAATGAGAATGTTGTCCTTGTAATATCCTTGTGCAGTTATTGGTACCTACCATCCTTGAGTGGTAGGTTCTTCTTCTTCTTTTGGCATTACCATTTGGATGACTTCTTAGGTTATTGAGGAATCCGAATGAGCTAGAGCAGGCCAGCAACAAAGTGAGCAATGTGTGGTTGAGCTCACCTTTGACCATGCAGAAAGGGACATTGAAAGGGAAACATGCCTTAGTAGGGATGTAGTTCATTAAGCAGACAAAATTAGAAGGGAGGTGTAGATTACGTTGGGACACGTGGACCACCACACTGGGACACATGGACCACTGCGTTGGGACAGGGAAAGACAGAAGTGCCCATGGTGGATTGAGATGTGTAAAGGTACGTGCCTAGAGGAGGAGAAGGAGACATATGCTATTCACCAAAAGGGGGAGTGCAAGTTTAGCTCGGGTTCTTTTGGAAACTTTAATGAGAAGAAAAGAAAGAAATTGGAGCAATAACAGAAGAAGCCTTAATGAGGAGGAGAAGGAAATGCTATTCACCAAAAGGGGAAGTGCAAGTCTAGCTCGGGTTCTTCTGAAAACCTTAATGAGGACCAAAGAAAGAAATCGGAGCAAGAACAAAAGAAGCTAGCGAACGAGCATGTAGCGGCCGTTGGAAAACCTGATCCCTCCTGTGTAGGCATAGGTAGGCCAAAGAATCAACAAATCAATGATTTGGGTATGTGCCCATGTCACATCTCTACTATTTTTATTCGTTGAATTTTTTGTTTGCATGTGGGCTATTTTTGTTCGTTGAGTTTTTTGTTCGCATATGGGCTTATTTTGACTTGTGTGATTAGATGCTTTTGTCACTACATTGGAGACCTCCAAGACATAGACAATAACCTTTGTTTGGGCTCCCTTGACATCCATAAGCCAGTGTAAGAAGGGACCACCATTGCGAGACGAGGTGTGTGTTTGGTTGTATGACGACATTACTTTGGAAAGAGAGATAATGTTAAGCAAGCTTGGGGAGGGATTCAAGGAGTTGTGGGAGTACTTCTCTAACCTCAAGAAAGCAAGTAGACGAAGCAATGGGAAGGTTGTGGGATGGAGTGTTGACTTTTTTTGTCGTAGACCTTTCTGCGGGTGCTTCTGTGAGTGATTCTAGTATCGCCTCTAGGAATTGCATTCATGATGATCATGTCACTATCTCATTGTCCATCGCCTCTGCCATCATGGATGATGCTGAGTGGACCTTAGTTCTATGCTCCCCTCTCCAGGTTGGCTTGATTGAGCGCATTGCTACTCGCACTAGGTTGGAGGTGGTGTACATGTATGTTCAATTTGTTTTTTCTTTGTTGAGACTATAACTTGCTCAAAACAACAATAGTAAAACAAATCTCTAGCTTGGTATTACACAAGAATATTAAACTACCAAACCAACTTCCTGTATAAGGCCTCATCCACAAATTCTAAAGTATCTTTAATGTATAGCTTTAGATCAATCTCCATTGGGCTACTAACTACCTTCAATTTAATCATGTTGAATGCCTTAGTATCTCACTTGTATATTGATACTCAAAGATAAAAATTCTCTGTGGCCTTTGCTAGACCTCAATCCCCAAACAATAATGTATAACCCCAAGGTCTGTCATCTTCACTAAGAATCTACTATGTCTATGAGATCTTTTTATAGTGATCCCCTATCAAGATGAGGTCATCTATATTCCCTCTGCTCAAAAAAGATATAAAAATTTGCATCTGAAGGGTTGCATAATAGACTAATACTCACAAAATAAGCATCAATCATCTAGTACCATGCTCTTGGGTCCTATTCTAGCCTATAGAGTGGCAACCCGTAAACTTTTCTTTTGGAATCGAGAACCACAAGCCCTGGTGGGCTGGTTCACATATACCTCCTCCTCAAGGTTACCATTGCCAAAAGAAGATTTTACATCCATTTGAAGAACAAACCATCCCTGTGTGCCGTTAATGTAAGGACGACTTGGATTATGGTTAACCTTGCTATACGAGAAAAAGTTTCCTAAATTTCAAAACCTTCCTGTTGTGTAAACCTATTTTGCAACCAGTTTACTTCTCTAAAGTACCGTCAAACTTGTATTTTACTTTGTAAATGCAAATACCTTATACCTTGGAGGTTGATGATCCACAAGATTCCAAGTGTGGTTCCTTAGGATGCAGTTATATTTTTCCTACATGGTTACCATCCAATTTGGTGCTTCAGCAAGGGTGGCTATTACGAGTTGTCCAGCCATGGATTTATTGGAGCCATATTCTTTTAGTATTTGACAAGGACGTTCATGTGTGAATCATGTCAATCAACACCTTTAGTATTTTTGTTACCATGTGAATGATCAATGATGTGGATGGATTTCCATATGTGGGTGGACTCCTATGTGTTGATGTTGACATTTTGGTATTTGGTTTGCATTTTATTTGTATTGTACCTATTTCTCATGAACTCGTTGTTGGAATTGATTGATGTGAATTCAATTGATTGATGTGAATTCAATTGATTGCTTAACTGATGTGGTTTACATTTGGGAGTTTTAGGTTATCAGTTGTGCGAGGGTATCGATAGAGATATCGCATAATGCGAAGGTACTGATTGAGGTATTGCCTAGATGGTAGATTAAGCAGGATTGAGCGGTGCTGTGAAGGTCGTGATCTTAATATTTAATACGATATTTTATGGTCGTGTGCTAGCATTTGAGTATTTAATTCATGCAGTATTTGTAATGTGCATAAGTTAATTTATTATAGCTAGGCCCATTGTACATAATTGTTGGGAAAAGATTTTATTGTTAATACCTTAGACTTTTGGACAAAGATTACTTTTTGTAAAAGAAAAACCCAATTTTGGAAAGATACTCCTATTATTGGCTCCGAGGGCTATTTTTGATAATATAATTTAAAGGGAGAAGGAGGAGTCACACAAGGTCACGGGGAGATTGCACCCAATGAGTTAGTCTCCCATTTGTCTTTGTTATCTCTTTAGTTTTAGTCTTGTTATATGGTTTGTGGTGTAATTTGTTGAATTCTAATTCAAGCTTTTACAAATTGAGAGAAGAATGTAATACCTGGATTAAAGGTGTTGTTTCAGTGTTATTAGAGCAAGGCCAAGTATAAGAGATTTTGATATGATTTGGAAAAAGAAAATTAAAATTTTTGGAATTACTTACCAAGGCAAGGCAAGCCTCTTCTCATAATAAGTTTTGTTAACTTGAATTTATAAAAACATGTAAAATACTTTTGAATATGCAAAGCCTGTAGGTTTTTCAATCGTGCATAGTACAAATAATTTCCAAAGCTTTGTCGACAAAAGGAAAAACATCTTTGTGCCCTTTGGTTAAAGAAGAGAAGCTTTGTCCAAAAGTTAAAATCCCAAAACAACGCTTTAATCTATTACGCTTTAATCTATTTAAAAGCTTTCAAAACCATCTATCAAAATCCAAAACCACCATCACCTTCCAAAAACCATGCCTATCCCACCAAAAGTGGTTTTCCCTAGAGATATTCTTCCTCGAATCGGCCTCCACATATGTGTTTTCCATTGTGCAGAGGTTCTAGCCTCACCATCAGAACTTGGTGACGTTAAGTTTTGCTTCCTCCTCTCATTTTGACGGATAGTGGTGCATCTCTTTTACTTTCATAGTCCACATGTTGGTTTTTGATTTCCCGACTGATGGTTTAAGATTTATGATATTAAGCTATAAGGTTTAAAAAGCCTAGGCTACTAAGGCTTTTTAATAAGCCTTAACTATAAGGTGTATAAAGCCTTTATGTGAGCTTTATGCATAGCTTTTTTGTAAAAAGGCATGCAAGGCCTTATAAAAGCCTTAAACAAAGGCAACTAAAGCTTATAAATCCTTTTTAGTAGACAATATTAAAAAAAAAGCTATTAGGCTGCCTTAACTAAAAGGAAAAACAAAAACAAAAACAAAGTTATAAGCTTAAGCTTTAATCTTTGCTTATTATTTTCACATCTTTCAGAAAAGGTCATTTTCATACCCTTTATAACCTTTAACAAAAAAAAATTAAGTTTCTTATTAAAGCTTTTCTCTTCACAAGTATAACTTTTATTTTGGGGTGACTATAGTAAATCCATGAGTCCTATGAACTCATAAAAAGCATTTGTAAAAGGGTTCTACATTAAACCTTTAACCCTATATAAGAGTCATTTCCTTGTAGGTTTTTGGCAGATTATAAAAAGTAACCATATATTTGATTGGAAAGCCTAGCTAAAGATTTTTTTAAACATTTGTTTAAAAAGTTCTGTTAAATTGCTAGTGGTTAGCATATAAATATACATATATAGATGTAGTTTTACCACATAACCTATAAATGTTTTCTAAAAGCCTTTCTTTTAAAGTGCCCAAATAAGCGCCTTTAAAATTACTTTTTTTCAAAAAGCCATTCTTTACTTGAGCCTAAGTGTTCAATATTCTAGCATCATGTGACCCATAGGTTTGTGTGTATTTTATTTTTGAGAAAGTTCTCCATTAGCTTGACGTTTGTACACCAGGAAACCTACTAGCTTTTCCATAAAAACCATGTTGACCTTCATTTATAACACCAAATTTCAATTAATCTTTAAGATAATATCTCCTCACTCATAATACTAGTTCCCATGGTTTCACCAAATCTGTTGACTCTCAAAATTAACATGGATTGTCAAATTGAATTAACATTTTTCATTTTGCTATCTAGAGTTTTGAGTGATACTATGTAGTTTGAAAAATTACTACTAAAATTTTTAAAATCTAGTTTGAGATTTTTGTTTAAACTTTGGTAACTCCAAGGTAAGTTTTTTCGTGCTCTTTGCAACATATTAATTTATTAACTTTGTGTGAACTTTGGTAATTTCAAGGTAAGATTTTTCCTTAATTTATTTTTTAGGAAAAAAAACATGAATGGATTTTAGTTTGGAATATATGTTTTCTCTTGTGTGGTGTGAAGCTAATTTGACAAGCTCTTTGGACTAACTGTACTCATTTTGGAGTCACCAGCCCATATAAGATATGTAAATCTTCACACTTTATTGTTTTTTTTTCTATTATGTTTGAATTTCAAATATGGGTGAATTTTCACAATGTCCCACTATTCAAGACTAGCTCGATTCTCTCCAAGAATTGTTGTAAAAAGAATAAGAACTTCGAGAAGAATTTAACCGAAAGGTCTTAGGACATTTCTCTAGGATGAGCAAGGATATTACAAAGAAAGTTAAAAATGTTGAGAAACCCGACACATGTAATATGATTAACAGCAATGTATCCAAGCAACATGTCATCAAGTGTTATAGGTGCCAAAAGAAAGGACATTACGCCAAAGTTTATCCATCAAAGATCAAGAACAAGGTCGCAACAAAGGGCATATCACGCAAGCAAAAGGAAAACTACCTATTGATTACGATTTTCTCAATTTCAAAATTTAGATCTACTCAAGTTCCAAAACTTAGGACTGTCAAGTACAAGATCTGTTCAAGTTAAATTTGATTTTTTTTTTTTGTCGCGTGAACGAAGGGTCTCACGCCGTAAAGCGGACTTCACGAAAAAATTAAATTTGATTTTTTTTTGCCATGTGAAAGGGTCTCACACCATGAACCCTTAGTGTTTCATGCCGTGAACTTCGCGAACTTCACGAATTTTTTTTTCTTTTTGCCGCATGAATGAAGGGTCTCACGCCGTGAACCCTTAGCGTTTCACGTCGTGAACCAGACTTCATAGAAAAATAAAATTTATTTTTTTGGGCGCGGACTCCTAGGGTGTGAAACCTTAGGCCATGACATTACAGAAATGGTTCACAATGTGAACCATTTTTTGAAAAAATTAAATTTTAGAGTCTAGTGAGAAATACGAAATTCTTTTTTTTTAAAGGGGGGTATTTTTTAGTTTAAAATGGAGATATGGGCATTTTCTCAAAAAGATATGGGCATTTTCTCAAAAAGATAAGTGGGAATAAAAAAGTCAACCTTTTTATGACACCCCCTACACCCTTCATAAATGACCCCTGAAATGGACAATTTGACAACTCATGAGCATCTACTCATTGAATGCTCATTAGCCTTAATGAGTTATGTAAAAAAGCAATTAAAATTTAATCTAAGATTAATCATTTCACTAATATTTTCCTCTTTTATACTAATCAAGGACTCTAATTAACCACTAATCTCTATTTAACTCACACAATTGACCACATCATTGGATAGCGCAAGGGAATGCTACTCTTTGTGTATCAACAAATGTGTAAATTAATATAAAATAGGAGATTAATTAAACTCTTAATTGTGGTCTCCTCTCTTAACATAAAATTAAGTAAAGAGAGATAAATTTCTCCAATTAATGAAGAAATTGATGTAATTAGGTGTTTTGAAGTATCGAGATGTTCTCAAAACACTGAAAAATGCTAATTTTGATTTCTGATATGATCAATTTAGACCCCAATTAACACATTTTCAAATTTGCCTCTTGAACAAGATTAATCACTTTTGACAAAAACCAATTCATTAAGAGAACTTAATCAAATTCAAGGGTTTTTTTTATGGTTTTAAGATTTTGTTTTGAAAGATTAAGCTACTCCTAATGCTTGCTAACACTCTAATACAAACAATTTCAACAACAAATACATAATTAAGCTAAAATTAATGATTTTAGTTCTAGGTTTAACACTAAAGAGAGCTAACATTCACTAAAAATTGCATTCTATTGCATTGTTTGATGCAATGGAGACAAACTAAGCCTAATACAAACTATGTGCAAGCCCTAAGAACATGAAAAACCACAATAATAACAATAAAAATAAAAAATTAATCAAAAAGCATTCTTTACAAAAACAAAAAAGAGAGCTATTCTACACCAAATCACACAAAAATTACCATCAAATCCACGCATTTTTCATGGAAAACCATTGGGCACTGGGTAATGCGTAGATTAGAGGAAAAACGATGGAAAAAGCCAAGGTATGATTCCCCAGCAGAGCGGCACCAAAAATGTTATGGGTCACCCTAACCCTCCTTGAAACACATCCAATGAGAGATTACCTAATGAACCGCAACTGTCATGAGGATCTTTCCAATGGCCGAGCTCGTAACCCTCAAGATCTCCATGCTCTAAAACTCCTTGAGAAGCAATTCCACTATGCCTCCTGCGAAGAGCGTTGTCACACCGTCGCATGTTGCTACGAATACTCGTCCCTCCTCTTACCTCACTTCACTCACACACACTCACTAGCATGCATTAGGGAGAGAGATTAGCAAGAGCAAGACTCAAATGCACAATGGGAGAGCATGATGTATTATGAGAGATATTCACTTATATACATGGCCATAAGTGTTTATACTCACTTAAACTGTGGGGCAAGCCGGGCACTTTAGGCTCATAAAAGGCCTAATGCTATTACAATGACTACTCTCATAATATATCCATGAAGTACATCACTTAGGACTTCATCCTAACTTGCTACCACACACTCTTGAAGCAAGAATCGCCATAAATACTCCGTCACACCATTACGGGCGCCCATCCAAGTTGTAGCTTTGGACACCATTGCTTCATATCTTTAATGTATGACCCTTTGGTGTATCTATCATGACTCCTTGATGTAAGATAATGGCGATAGATCTTGTTAACCCTAGAATTGGGTTAACAATTACATGGATGGCATATTAAGAAATGGTACGAATACCGCGATCTCTATATTTAATATAGTATTTTGTGGCCGTGTATTGGCATTTGAGTATTTAATTTATGCTCTATTTATATAGCAAAGACACTATAGTGATGTGCATATGTGAGTAAGTTAACTTATTATAGCTAGGCCCATTGTACATAATTCTTGGGCAAAGGTTTTATTATGTTAATACCTTATACTTTGGACAAATATTACTTCTTGTAAAAGAAAAGCCCAAATATGGAAAGCTACTCTATTATTGGCTCCAAGGGCTATTTTTGATAACATGATTAAAATGTACCGTGTGTGGGAGAAAGAGTCACACCTATCCGGGGGAGATTTCTCCTAATGAGTTTGTCTTTGTTCTCTCTTGAATAGTTTTAGTCTTGTTCTATGCTTTGTGGTGTAATTTGTCAAAGTCTAATTCAAGCTTTTATAAACCGAGAGAATTACGTAATACTTGGATTAAAGGTCCTATTTCACAACGACATGCTCCTAAATCTTCATTACCTCTATCCACCATAAGGGCATGGTTCACAAGATTCTCTTGAGCCCTATTTTTATCCTCTAACCTTTTTGGATATTTGAACATCTTGAGGTGCATACTTGATGGTTTTCATCCAAAATTTTCTTATATCACTTAGGGAATGGCTTACCCTTTTGTGGTACATAATGTCTTTGTCTTCATCATCTGAATCCATTTCTTTAAGAAATGGTATAGGCTACCCTCTAATAGGATGCAAGGAAGTCCGTGTTACATTCTAAGGTTTGTTACTTTGGTGATCTCCCTATTACCAAAAATGAGGAGGAAGAAAGCTCCTCCTCCATCCAATGTGGTTGCTCATGAAACACCACATCACAACTTACTATGATCTTCTTTGCTTAAGGGTCATAGAGTTAATATCTTATGTACTCCATGTTGTAACCAAAGAAGATATATTTCTAGCTTTTGGCATCCAACTTGGTTCTTTGAGCATTTGGAACATGCACATAGAAATCATACCCAAAAGCTTTCAAGTGTATAGGTGAAGGTTTTTTACTCGAGTAGGCATGTTATTGAGTCATCCCCTTAATAGCTTTAATGGAAATTCTATTCAAAATGTATACTATTTGGAACATGCACATAGAAATCATACCCAAAAGCTTTCAAGTGTATAGGTGAAGGTTTTTTACTCGAGTAGGCATGTTATTGAGTCATCCCCTTAATAGCTTTAATGGAAATTCTATTCAAAATGTATACTATTGTGTTGACTAGCTCTACCCAAAATGACTTTGGCTGGTTTCTACCACTAAGCATATATCCAGTCATTTCCACAATCGTGTGATTCTATAACACCATTTTGCTACAGTGTGTGGGCCATTAGTAAGCTGTCTCTTTCTCTATAAAAACTCAAGAATTCATCAGCCATGAATTCTCCTACTTAGTCTATCCTGAACTTATTCAATGTGTTTCTTGTCTCGAATTCAACCAAACTATTCTTTAAACTTTCCAAAAGCTTAAGACTTATCCTTAAGGAAATACACCCAAATATTCATATTGTAATCATTAATCAATGTTTTAAAAAAAGAACGAACCTCCAAGTGCGAGAGTATTCATCTTCTCACAAAGATCAGGATGAACGAGGTGAAGAGGAGCTTGGCCCTAAAAAACTAGCCTCTTATGGAAAACGGTTTCTGATGCTGCTTACCCATCATGAAAGCTTCACATATCTAGACTGTTAGAAATATTCTAGACTATTAGAAATAGTCTAGAATATTAGATGCAAGATTCACATCTAGAATATTAGACATAGGTGGCAAATGCTCAACAAGCCTACCTTTTTGCATTTTGAAAGGAGTACAAATATTTAGATGCCTATATATCTCATGCCATAGTTTGCTATTATCCAAATTGGCATGGGCTACAAACACTTGAAGATCATACAAATTATTCCCCCAAATTCCCTTTGCAATGACCTTGTCATCCATATCTAGAATGACGTACCCCATTTTGTCAAAGTGAACATGCAAGTCGCGGTTTGTAAATGGTTGAGAGAAACAAGAGGTTCCTCTTCATATCTCAAACCTAAATAATATTTAAAAGAATTTTTTCATAACCATCAGTAGACATGAGTGAAATGGTACTTGAACCTTTTATTGGGCACTTTGCGGTGGCATTGTTTCCAATGCCACCATGATGTCATCTCCCACATGCTTTTGGGAGGAATACCAATCCTTACAATTGGTCAGGTGTCTTGAAGCCCCATTATCGATTATCCAAGAATCATTTTATACTACAAACATTAGCTACCAATTCTTATAATTGATCATATGTTTT
Organism: Cibotium barometz; assembly: GCF_041138505.1. Classification (NCBI taxonomy): domain Eukaryota; kingdom Viridiplantae; phylum Streptophyta; class Polypodiopsida; order Cyatheales; family Cibotiaceae; genus Cibotium; species Cibotium barometz. Next base: position 39,547,014 of record NC_141072.1, read on the forward strand.
AATGTCCATGATCTAAGAATCATCATGTGCTGCAACATTAGCTTCTTCGATGCACACTTCTCCTTAATGGAAACAAATAGCTCTATTTCTACATCATTACTTGGCATCTGCTTGCTTTTTTCTACACTCCTTAACTATGCGCTCTTTCTTGTTATTACAATAAAAACATTTAACCTTTTTCTTCTCTTTAGAAGAGTTAGAATCATTACCCTTTTTCTTCATGTTAGTAGTTGAGAAATATTTTTTGCTACAATTGCATGACTTTTCATTTCCATCTCCTCATCTCAAAGAAATGAACTAAACTCCTCAAATGTAAGAGGAGTTAGCCTGACACTAGTATTTAAAGATATGACAAAACTATCATACCTTGGCATCAATATCTGCAAATAGCACAGCGAGCAAGATCCAAAAGGCCAAACAACCAATTGGTTGCAAATATCTTTGATTCTAGTAAAAGAAGAAGGTTGGTAATAACAGAAGAAGGTCAAAAGCAAGTGGTATAGGTTTTTCATTTGCATTCTGTTTTGGTGGGGCGCTGACCATCAACACTAATGATGGTGCCCCAAAGCTCATAGGAGCATAGGGTAGACTTGAGCTTGAACGAGACAATAATTGGTGCTATTAAGTTTTCCACCATCAACATTAAATGGTGGTGGGGGTAGGGTCTTGCACACAGAAGATGCCATTTCTCCTAAGGGACTACTATTAAGCAAATTAGCAAATAAGTTTGGTACCAAGTGGGAGCTCTAATACCATGTAAGAGGATACAATGTGCGATGTATATAAGAGAACACTCATAAGAAGTAGGATCTTTCATAACATAAAAATTTAAAATGTAAGTTATATAATAACAAATATAGAGAATAATATTGTATTATAATAGATGGTAAAGCCCCACACCTGTGTGCTCTAGTGAAGGGAGCTTTGATGGTTGATCTAAATTGCTAAGACAAAGGCTATATGCTAGTAGAAGCTAGGTAGTGAACTCACAATGATGAGATTGGTGAGCTATATAAACAAGGGGTAAGCCATGTATCTATATAGGCATGTATACATGGGGCAGCCATGACATGACTAGGTAGGTACACGATCATGGTTGATGCTAGCGTCTATGGTGTAGACTCATCCCATAAAGATGTATTAGTAACCCCACATCCCACAGCCATCCAGGCTCATCTTGGGCCCTATTCAGGCCCCACAATGTCAAGATAGGGTGTCCAAGAGTGAAGTAACTAACATTGTAAAAAAATTTTCATAATAAAATCTAGAAAAAATAATAAGGTATAATACAAGGCATCACTTTCGTGATTATAAGAAAGGAATGAAGTGGTTTATTTACAATAGATTCTGAAAAAGTGTGGACATACCAAAGCAACACGTTTATTTTTCTTAAGAAATGTAAGTGGATAAGTTAAGAAATTGAGAGTTTACAAATTATTATGTAGGGTTATATTTCATCATCCATCTAAGTGATTTAATTGTCTTGATGTTTGACCCAAATCATTTTGATCCAAGATGGTGTTATTTATTGAAGTAGCTCCAAGAGGTTGACACAAGCATGAAGGAAAAGGATCTTAAGGAGATGATACAGCAACATTTGTGAGGTGTGCCACAATGGGTGGTCAATAAGGATTTAGCGGTGCAAGTAAGACTTCACCAAGGTGTGCTAATAAGGATTTGTGAGGTGTGCCACAATGGGTGGTCAATAAGGATTGAAACACGTTGACTGTAAAACTGCAAATCTCCATTATTCTTTCATTACTATGTAGTTAACAATCATTTTTGCAAGTAAGACTTCACCAAGGCATGTTAATAAGGATTTGTGAGGTGTGCCAGAATGGGTGGTCAATAAGGATCTGGAGGTGCAAGCCTAAGCCTTCACCAAGGCATGCTAATAAGGATTTATGAGGTGTGCCACAATGGGTGGTCAATAAGAATCTGGAGGTGCAATCCTAAGCCTTCACCAAAGCATGCTAATAAGGATTTATGAGGTGTGCCACAATGGGTGGTCAATAAGGATTTGGAGGTGTAAGTAAGACTTCATGAAGGCAACATTGTTAACCAACATGAGACCAATGAATACTTGACATATTCATTTTGGATCTTAATGAGATCAACATTGAATATGCAGATGATTTACTCGAATGCTCTTGCACCTCATGAGTAGGACTAGCTATATATTTACAAATAGACTTTACTCCATTACAAGATCTTGCAAATAATGCGAATGGGGATCTTGAAAAGCTTAAGTCTTAACATATGTTGTGAAGACAATTTTCTTATTTAAAATCAAGCTTTCTCTTTTATATAGTCTTTTTTTAAAAGTGTTGCACGTGCATTACTGTTGCTTTTTTATACTTTTTATTATTTATTTATTCCTAATGCATGAAAAATACTCATTCAATACATATTCAAACTTTCAAATAAAAGCATAAGTGAATCAACTCTTTGAAAAACTCTTCATAAATCCAACATTCATAATGGTGACATTTGGACAACACTACAACTGATTTTGCAAGGTAAAAATGAGGCTTTTGTGACTCCTTTACAATGTTTTTCGCAACACTTCATAACAATCTTAATACTTGGCATGCTTTATCTAGGCCAATCAAATCTTTGCTAAAATATTGGCTATCTTTTTATAAACATCTCCAAAATAGCCCAAGTATGCCGCTCAGTATGACATGGTCCTTGTCTAGTGACTCTTGTTTTTACTAGGTATTCAAAACAAGCAACACCATATATGTAATATACTCTTATTATTTTGGGAACCTCCCTTTAATTAGCTTGAAATTAATGAACAATGCTCCTTATCTTTACAAAGAAAAATAAAATCCTTTATATGACATGATGGGTTTGATCTTCTATTTTTTAAACAAAAATTCATATATTCTTGAAGCTCAAAATGCTTGAATTTTCTATTAAAGGTACCTTTCACATATTCTTGGATTCAAATAGAGAGGGGTGATCAAAGTTGGATCCTTTTTTATACTAAGTAGTCAATGCCATATAGACAACATAGTCATACAAATGGCCATATAGACAACATAGTCAATGCCATATAGACAACATAGTCATACAAATGGCCTAAAGAGATGATTGAAACATTGATTTTGGAGTTGACATGCATTCTTTATACCCACCAAATTCTAAAATTAAAGTAACCATGCCTCTTTACATCTAATATTTCAATCCCTTGATGTCTTTAAAATGTTGTTTCTCTTTGAAACTAAAGTGTATCTCTTTCTTGCATAATCTCATATTGGATTCCCTTAAAGTTTAGGCAAGAATGCGCGGACCAAACACATAGAGGTCCACTATCACTTTGTCAGAGAGAAAGTGTTGGATGGTACAGTAGATCTGCAAACTAATGAGTAATTAAGAGAAGTAATAATTGAAACCAAGCACAATTATTAGTTTAATGTTAAAAGTTTAGTGTCATGCATTGCACAAAATAAACCAGGTAGCTTCAACAACAAGAAGCATCTAGATCCATAGTTTACGCCTTGATTCCCTTAAAAGTTTAGTGTAATGTGAGTTTTTCTACAAAAAATGAACAAGGTAGCTTTAGTGAGAAGCATATAGATCCATAGTTTACTCCTTGATTCCTTAAATAATATGTTAATCACATCTCCTACATTCTCATGATTGCATCATATGCCCATGATATCATCAATGGTCGATTGAATCTCTACTCTTTTTTATAACTTACATTCACTATTTTATGACCAAAAAACCTTTGAATTTATGCCTTTAGACCTTCACATTCATGAATCAAATATCAAGGATTATGCCTCCCCTCTAGCACACATTATCCCAATCACATTAATTTCAACACAAATGTGAGAGACAAACTATATGACACATCTTTAGATTTCAAGCTATAGAAATATGGAATCACCAGTTGAATGCCATGGTTTGTTCATAAACCACTAGGGCCATAATCATGAAAATAACTAACCAAAGGAATTACCAAATGGCTACCTTTTAATCTATATGCAGTTAGATGACAATACAAACACTAACTTCTCTAATTTGTGGACTCCTTCCAAGGAAACTTATTGGCTTTTGTAAGATTCCTCCCTTCGGCTTTTGAGGTGTGCAAGTGTAAAAACCTCCCCTTCTAATCTTATAATTATTCCCCTCTCTGAAATAAAAGAAAGATCCTGTTTTACCCTGTTTTGGCCTAGAGAGAGAAAATGTCTAGAGGATGGTAATTCAAAATTGAGATATTTTCGGATATAAAAATCCTCCTAGTGTCTAAAATGGTTTCCCCTAAAACAGATATTCAAAAAGAAATTTCCAATATGTAATTGGAATAAATTGAAATTAGGTAAAAAGGACCTTAGCCTAAGGGTCCAAATTTTCTAAAATTGTTGAATTAAGGTTCCTATGGACCAATTAGATTAATCCAAATGTAGGGAGGAGTTAAATTGAAGAATAAAAGGAAATCCCCCCATAAATGAGTAAATACTCACATAAGTTGAAGAGTTGACTAAGGACAAGGTTATTAGTTAAAAAGAAGGGATATTTAGAAGAAATGATGCATTTTTAATGTGGGGGAATTCCCCTCATGAAGGAGGCACCTATTTCACATGTGTGGTTGAGTTTTAAACTCACAAATAATGAGATATTTTCATCTCTCTCTCTTCTTTTTTAACTTGCATTGACATGCTTCACATATTCTATGCACACCACCATTAATCTTAAACTTTGGCAAACCTGTATTTTGGACATACATAGACTTCAGCCCCACTATATATTCATATGACCAATGTGCTTGTGCCCATATGTCAATATCTGTAAATAATAGTTGTCTCGTCATGCGCAAACATGATTACCTTCACCTCAGGCATGTTCACATCCAAAGTAGCAACCTTCCATTTCTTTTACCCTTTACAACTAAGCAACACTAACTTTTGACGGCTTCTACAAAACATCCTTGAGGAATAAACACTTGAAAACCTTGCTCAACCATTTGTCTAACACAAACTAGGTTCTTTGTAATATTTAAAATATAAAGTATATCTGTTAAGTGCTTCATTTTTCCATCCTATGTAGACAATGGTACTTTACTAACATGCACAATGGGATGCACATTACTATTACCTATTTCTACATATCTTGGTTTTTATATTTTCTACATATCTCTAAATCACTCACCAATCATGACTAGTTATGTGGTTAGAGGCACCAAAATCCACATCATCTCATGATCTTGATACATTTCCTATTGTGGAGCTGCATGGGCTCCATCATAAAACAAGTGCTTACTTTTGTCTCCAGCTTCTTGTTTACTTGATGAGTGATATATATTTGCCTTGCTGTAACTTTTTACTTTTGGTATCATTCTTCTTTTTATAGGAGTCCTTTGCCATGTGTCCTAGTTTTCCATAGTAATAGCACTCTATGCTATTTGTACTTTGATTTCTTTACCAACTACCTGAGTTCCTCTGGCTCTCTCTACCTCTAGAGTGTCCTTTCCACATGTCTATATATTCAATTCATGTTGTTATTGCTACCCATGAGTTTCTATTTCCAAAATTACCTCCACCTCTACCTCTAGATGATTATTTGCCTATGACTCTACTTGTATCTGAGTAGAAGTCCTACTTATCTGAATTTCTAGATGATTATTTGCCTATGACTCTACTTGTATCTGAGTAGAAGTCCTACTTATCTGAATTTCTAGGGAATGAAAATTCTCCAATATTTATCTCCTCATGGATGAAAAGAGCAATAAATTCTTGAAAATCAACAGAGTTCTCTGGAAGTCCAATGGAGGTCTGAAACTGGTCATATTCCTTGCTAAGGCCATTGAAGGGAATTGACACTATATCATATTGGTCAGATTATGCAGCACTTGCTTTAGCTGCATCTTATGAGCTTGGGTCTTTGTGTTGTTGTACATCTTCATGAAGGTGTCCCAAGCCTCGTTAGGTATTTGTATATGAAAGTATGCCACACTGGCAAAAACCAATACATCTTTCTGGCTCTTTCATGCCATGCTTTACAGGCTTGCACTGGTTATGGGAGGGTGGGAATTTCTTCACCAATCTCTGGCTCCTTTTCATCAAGCATGATAAAATTCCCACTGACCTTTTCCCATAAGGAAATTAGTCCTTCTAAACTTCCATCCTTGAAAGTTATTCTTGTATAGCATTTCACTCAGAATTTGGAATAAACGATAAGTCATGATTACCTACAACAACTTACCAAATGGTGCTTTCCAAAAATCTTCTACACTTGCATTAATATAATGCCACCGTATGTGAACCAGTCACATAAACATAAATCCGCCAACACTTGTAAAACTTAAATTGTCTACACAAATTGTCCTATAACCAAATTTTTGTTGTAACTTTGCACCGAACTAGAAATTGGGCATACAAAGTCAAAATCGACACTTTGCACAGTTCTTTGCAGAAACCTGTTATATAATGCCACCGTATGTCAGCCAATCACATACACATACACCCGCCAACACTTGCAAAACTTCAATTTTCTACAAAAACTTGTCAAAATGGAAACTTTGCACAATTCTTTGGAGAAACCTTGTAGAGCCAAAATGGGGCCTTAAATGCATGTGAATTGTGCCAAAATGTGCAAAGCTCTCATACCATAAAGATAATGTGGGGGGGAGGGAGAGCTTGAATTCCTTGAAAGAAGCAAACACACACACACACACACACAAGAGAGAGACCAAGACACAAGAGAGAGAGATGGATGGTTGAATTCTCTTCTATCTTCTTCTCTTCTCTACAACCATTAACATAAAGAGATAAGAGTACATACTATGAGGGAAAGTACTCTCCTACTATAACATATAATGGTCGATCCATAGTGTGAACCTAAGTACATAGGGTGGCATTATAACTATGCCATAACTCTCGTACTCCAAAGTAGTTATCATGCAGCATGTCATCCATCAATTGGTGGCCATAATCTGACAACCATGCTAGTTGCATAAGTGTGGAAGCTATTACCCAGGAAGGTCATCAATGTTGTAGTACTAATTGAGCTTGATATCTCAACACTTCTCACCTTCGTCCACAATGGAATGGAATAAGAGGCTTTGGGGGGATGGGCCAAGGGGTGGAAGATCTAGACTATCTCGGGTGAGGGATTTGGGGAGTAAACTAGGGAGAAAATGTAGAAAACAAGACAGAAGAGAGGAGCCAGTGGACCACAAATGGGGCCTAAGGGCAAAGAGAAAGGAAGAGCACAAGGTATAATTTCCCAATGCCCACTATGGATGATGTAGGTGGTTTATGGATACACGAAGAAAAGTGATAGGCCGAGGACCAGGAGGCAATTATGTGCAGGGTGAAAGCTTAAAGACATTGATGGTTGGACTCTAGAGCATCAAGCTTGAAGGTGAAAGAAATAGTCTTGAAGGTGTTGGAGCATTGACCTTGGAGCCTTGAAGGCATTGGAGTCTTGGACGACTCAATTAGAACTTGGAGGCTTCAAGCTAAGATGTAGGAATGACTCCTAAGGCCCAAGGGTCCTAGGGTGCATTCCAGAGTGGCCACAATGAAGGAGAAGAACAACTCACAGTCACTACTAGATACTACAAAGTTGAAATGCAGGTATTGCATGTATGCTTGGGCATGGGCTACCACATTTCCAAACATAATTGTCGGAGCTACATTGGGTTTCATTTCAAGTGTGAGAAGCCATTTCTAAATATACTTGGAGGAGCTGCATAGGGTTCCAAATATAATTGGAGAAGCTACATAGGGTTCCATTTCAAGTGACTCATCACCTAGTTTTAAATGGTCACAATAGCTCATGAGTCAGAATTGGATGTTATCATGTTTATGTTTAAACTTGGCATCATCATATGTGTTATGAATTATCATAAAGTATATGTATTATTTAAGTTTTAATTTTAAAAATTTAAAATTTGAACGATGGCATGTGCCATGAATTATTGTAAAATATATGTATTATTTAAGTTTAAACTTTTAAGTTTTTAAAATTTGGATGATGGCATGTTCCATGAATGATGAGCCAAGACTCATGAGTCATTAAAACTATATATATTACAGATTACATGAGTCTAGATACATATTACATGAGACTATACGTACTATATATTGCATGGGTCTATAGTACATACTATATACTGCATCCCACAAGGTATACATATAGTACATATTACATTGCTTAAGCTATATTGCCATGCATTTAATTAGAGGCTAAAAATTGTAACAATTATTAAATTAAAAATGAAGAAGACAATGGCTCCCACAAAGGGGAACATATACCTACAAGCACCAAAATCAAATCTAAAGCAAGTTTGAGGAAGATGTAGTCTATAATGGAGTCCAAGTCAAATTAAACATGGTTCTCATGATGTAAATGGTTGCACCTGACATCAATCAAATCTAAAATTATGAATCTCACATTCAAGGAACTTGTGTAAAAATGAAGATGTCAAAGATGAAGCCGGTTACAACGTGTACAATAAAAATATCCACTCTCTTTTTAGGAGAGGGTGAATGCGAGAATGCATACATACACCTTTAGATAATGCATGTTTAACCCACTATACAACTGCTTGTACCATGAAATCTTCCATATATGGATGTTACCACCTTCGCTTATATGAATTAACCACCCTATTAGCATATTATCTCTATCATCCCCAAGTCTCTCTTAAAAAATCAATTTAGGCCTCCATTTTTTGTTTCTATTGGTGGTTTCTTCTCTTTTAATATTATACATGTAAAGAGAAGATGGACATAACCACCTTCATTTATATGAATTAACCAACCCTATTAGCATATTATCGCTAACCTCCTCAAGTGTATGTTAATCAATCTATTGAGGCATGTGGTTTCTTCTATTTTTGCATATATATATAAACAAATTTTAACAACAATTTGTATCGAACATCTGACAAGGCCTTTATTGGTGGTTTCTTAAGTTTTTTGTTTTTGGGAATAAATATGTGTGTGCGCGCATCCATCAGCACATACACCTGGGATGATTACAACATAATCTAATCAGTATATCTGTTACATCGTCTAAAGAGACAAAGCCAGCCAACTATGTGGAGCTCAACAATCCGCAGACATCATCCCATGTTTCATCCTCCCACGTAAGATGATCACCTAGGTCGAGGCCATCCTTCAGTTATGCTTCTGGAGTAGAGCTTTTAGGAGTGTACTCCTGCAACATCTCATCCTTTACACACATTGGGACATCAGGCCTGCAGGATATTCCATTTGTAGTAGAAGCTTAATTTTTAGAATAGTATAAGATAAGACGGATGGTGTAGGAGTTTGAGTGGGGACACCAAGGACATCATTGAGCATGAATCATTCCAACCTGGTTGGCAAGCTAAGGATGGATCCATATAGGCAACATACATACTTAAGGCTAAAACAAGCACAAGTGAGCACATAATATCATAGGTAAAGAGAGCAATATATGTGGACATGTAAAAGGTGGTGAGAGAAGTGTGAAGTGGTGGTGGGCACATAATATCATACATAGGGCGTCCATAAGGTAAGGTAAGCTCTCTAACGGGGGCGTACTTCTGAGATGGGCTCCCCATTATTGGAGTTGGCGATTTGGGAAGGGTGAGAGTGCCATGCAGTCGAAGAGGTCGAGCTTGATATGAGGGAGTGTTGGACAGAATAGTCGGTGCCCACGATGATTGGCTTTGTGGGCAACTCTAAGATATCCGATTGGCCACACAGCATTGCATACACTTGGGACATAGCAGGCCTTGCTTGTGCACTGGCTTGAGTGCACAGCAGCGCCACATGCACCAGCCGGATCACCTCCCCTGCACTCACCATGCCCAATTTCCCATCCACAATCTGCACTTGTTGCTGCCTTTCGTACAGTGCCCATGTCTACCAAAACATTTCAACACTCAGGAAAAACCAAAGGATCAAGTAGACAAATTCATGGGAAACAATCAACCAAACTTATCCTCACCCATTCCAAAAGATGTTGCTTCTCTGGTTCCAGCCTCTGCTCGATGACCTTCCTCCCACTCACTATCTCAAGAACTACCAATCCGAAGCTGTAGACGTCTGCCTTCTCTGTTAGCCGGCCATTGATGGCATACTCTGGCGAAAGATACCCCCTACAAATCAAGGAAAGTTCTAGATAATTAGACATTAATACTTGCTATATTCATTTTTTTTCAGTTTTGAAAGCAGGGCTTACAAGGTTCCTGCCACTCTTGTGGTGAGATGGGTGACATTATCCGCAAAAAACCTTGCTAGACCAAAATCTGCAATCTTTGGGCTCCAGTCATTGTCCAAAAGAATATTGCTTGTTTTGATATCTCTATTCACAATCCGCACATGGGAGTCTTCATGAAGATAGCATAATCCCCTTGCTATGCCAACTATTATATCGACTCGAGTACGCCAATCCAAGGTGATTCGATGATCATTTTGCCCACTATCTGCATTCACACCATCTCTGTATATTATATAAAGGAAGAGTTTCACAAGCTGCCACGTGGCAAAAATTTGGAGGTTCAAGAAGAGGAGGAAGAGGTTCGACGACGTTGGGGTAGAATTTGAATTTGGAGGTTTGAAGAGACGTGCAAAGCACGACTCAGCCCACTAGTTATATTTACAAAAATAGAAGTGGGTCTTCATTTTACAATAGGTTTTTATTGATAGACTTATGCAAGCTAAGAAATTTCATCAATAAAAAATAGTTACCAAATAGGTGCAAGTCCAAGCTTCGCATTGGAAGATACTCATACACTAGAAGTTGGGTTGATTCTTCAACACAAAATCCTAGCAATTGAATCAAGTTTCGATGTTGCACGTTAGTTATCAAGTTCACCTCATTCATAAATTCTGCCTTCCCTTGATGACTTTCAGAAGAAAGCATTTTGATTGCCACTTCCCTTCCAATCTTCAATGTCCCCTAAAAGAAGTAAGCTTTTAAAATTATAGTTAGTGTCATCAAGTGGTAATGTAAATATAATAAAGTTTAATTTAATCAACTAAGTAATAAACTTTAATTTAATCAACTAAGAATAATTTATTTTTTGAAAATCACCTTATAATTTTTTGAGAATAATAGTGAGTTTGAGTTGTGGCTAGAGTGTGTAACACAAATGCATCAATCAAAAATCAAGCAAGATTTATTCAAAAACAAAATACACATGACATGAAACTTTGCCAACAATGAATTGAGTGGTGTGTACCTAAAGTAAAAGAATAGTTTCTCATGTCGATTTTAAACTAAGGTTGTAAAAATTTATAGAAAACATGTGACCACCTTTTGTTATCTTGGTTGTTATCTTGGTGCTAGTGTAAGTAACCATATCCTCAATGTGTGGAGGTCATGATTTCATTTAATGACATAGGCTAGGCAACTCACCTCGCCTAGTACTTCAATACAAAAGAACACAAATTTTTCATTTATAAGAATCACGACATGAAAACCAATCATGTAAAAAAAACTAAGTGCCATTACAATTATGGTAATCATCTCTTCTTGATATTGGTGATAATGACATCATTATCTTCACCTACTACTCTCTTCCCTTCTTGCCTGTTATAGTCCATGTTGCTCAAGCTACCTCCTTTAATTAAGTCAATTTCAATGGATTAAACCCCACACACACCCATTGCAATTTCAATATACAGAAGTAATATATCCATTGAAGAGTCTCTCTCTCTCTGTCTCTCTCTCTCTCTCTCTCTGTCTCTGTCTCTCTCTCTCTCTCTCTCTCTCTCTCTCTCACAAATAAGGCACACACCCATATGCATTGTGGCGGAAAAGAAAGATGAATTTCAAAGCACTAGACTTGCTCATTATCAAGAACAATTACATTCTTTACTATCTCTTCCTGAATTCCTTTAAGTCTCTAGAGACATCTCTCTCTCTCTCTCTCTCTCTCTCTCTCTCTCTCTCTCTCTCCTATTCCCTATGTAGATTGTCTTGCTTTCTATCTCTTCCTCTTTTCTAAAAAGTCCCTCTCCCTTAAGAAATGATATGCCCCTTAGACTCTTATTTTCCTATTATAAAAGGCTCTACACACTTAGCCATTCTTATTGTCCATTCCTTACTCCTTGCATGGGTGTGTTGTTATGCTCTCATGATCACAGCCCCTTCCTTGCACTCCTATGCTCCCCCAACCTATAATCATCATCACACTCACAACCCTAGCCCTCCCACCCCCTGGTTGCCTTTCCCTGCACAACACCCTCCCCCTCCCCTCATCTCAAACCAAGAAATCGCTTCACAACAACATTTTTTAAACATTCCTATGCTCCCCCAACAAGAGATTCATCACACTCATAACTTAAACACCCCCCAACCCCCCACTGCCCTATTGTGCATAACACCCTCCCCTTATCCTCCTCTCAAACCAAGAAATCCCTTTACAACAATGTTTTGTAAACCTTTGCCCTCCCCTCCCTCCCTCCTTGCACATCATTTTGAAAGTTTCCTTCTACTGGAAGTGGTTAATGTTCTTTTAATCACACCTTATGGTGTGTGAGAGAGAGAGGGAGCGTGTGGCTCGAGAGAGGTGTGTTGAGAGGGAGGGAGGGTGTGGCTCGAGAGAGGTGTGTTGAGAGGGAGGGAGGGTGTGGCTTGAGAGAGGTGTGTTGAGAGGCAGGGAGGAAGGGTGTGTCTCAAGAGAGGTGTTTTAGGTTAAATGGAACTCATGCCCATCTTTAGAACTAGGTTACTTCCCACCCTCGTTTCCTTGAAAGTTAAAAACCAATTTTGGCGCTTAAAGAAACAAAAAGTAGTGTTTTGTTGATATCCTTAGAATGACCAATAATAATGAGTCCTTGGTTGATGTTTGCTCCATATATGATGCTTGCTACGTTTGAAGTGCTTGTTGTCAAATGGATTTCTTTGAAATTGGCTCCCCTATATCCCTATACAAAGTTGTCCATAGGCACCCATAAACCCATCACCATACAAAATACCACTAGCCCCAAAACCATCTATAATTACCACCTACCCAAAAACCATATGTCGCCATTTACCATTCCCCACTTTGGTTTTCTACAAACCCATGGTTTTACCCCTGCCATTAAACCTTACTTCCTTTAATTAACTATTCCATGGGCACCCCTTAGTCTAGCTAAGTTTAATTTATTTCCTTGAGGTGCTAGTAATATTCTTTGGCCAAGCACATGACCCTAGAGTATATCCTATATTTTGAGTTTCATTATGGAATTCTTTTTCTCAAATTATTTTAAGGTCAAGGTGCTTTCACACATGCACGTGTGCACATGGGCAGCATCAATGCTGGTCATTTTTTATTTTTCTAAGCAGTGTACCTTAGACAAACAAATCAACTTAAGCTGGGCATTAACTCTAATTTTTTAACTTTTTAAGTTTTCTCTAAACCTTCCAAAACATTTGAATCTATTAAGGAGTGTGCACACATGTGCTTATGCCTAGTTTGTGCAATTTTATCTTTCATGCACAATTTTACCCATTCAAACAACCTTTTTCTAATAATTTAATTTATAAAAAGGACAAGGAGGGATCTTACAAGTGATGGGCCAATGCCTAGGACCATGTCATGGTCTATGTGTCTTGAATAGCCTCAAATTCTATAGTCTACACCCATACACTACTAGGGAGAGAGAATGGGAGTGATACCCTTTGTTATTCATATATAGATCTCTGATTGGATAAAACTACTTACATTTTGTAGCTATGTATAAAAAACAAGTCTTTCATTCTATGATGCTAGTTTCTGGGTTTTATTTCACAAGATGTTAGTTTCTAGTACATAATAGATGTAGTGATGAATACAAAGCTTTCAAATCACACAGAGGCCATCTCATGGGCCAACTCTTTGATAAACGCTGGGCCAAAGAGAAAATGAAACTTCATCTTTCCAATAGGAGGTCGACCACGCACACCAAGATTTAATCATGGTCTCCCCTACACAGGAGTGGAGAATTATAGAGAAGAAATTCAAAGAGGACTCACAAGGCCATGCATAACAAAGGGTAGTAGCTTAATGCAAATTGGTTACAATGGGGCCCTCACACTATGGTTCGAGTGGGAAAGCCACCTTTCATGTAAAAGTTATGACAAAGATTATCATTTTTTCCCACAAGGCCATGCATAACAAAGGGTAGTAGCTCAATGAAAATTGGTTACAATGGGGCTCTCACACTACCGTTCGAGTGGGAAAGCCACCTTTCATGAAAAAATTATAATAAAGATTATCATTTTTTTCCATCCAACTTTTCTATGTATAGAATTATTCAAGATGACTATTTTTTTCTTCTAGAAATAATAAGCTAATCTATTATAGATATATATTTTATCATATTTTTGATGAATTAATAATTGTACAAAAATATGTTTAATTTAATTTGTGCAGGATTCAACTTATTGGAATGTACAAGTGAGCACAAGATTAATATATGTGCAAATGTGCAATAAAAGTGTTATTTTTGTTGAATTTAATTTCTATGCATAGAAAGATACATATTAGAACTTTTTTTATTTTATAAAAGTGTTATTTTCATTAGATTTAATTTCTATGCATGAAAGATGCATAATAGATTTTATTAATTATAAAAGTGTTACTTTCATTAGATTTAATTTCTATGCATGGAAAGATGCATAATAGATTTTTTTATTATAAAAGTGTTATTTTCATTGAATTTAATTTCTATGCATAGAAAGATGCATATTGAAAAAATCTTATTATAAAAGTGTTATTTTCATTAGATTTAATTTCTATGCATGGAAAGATGCATAATAGAACTTTTTTTATTATAAAAGTGTTATTTTCATTAGATTTTTTCTATGCATGCAAAGATGCATAATAGAAACTTTTTTATTATAAAAGTGTTATTTTCATTGAATTTAATTTCTATGTATGGAAAGATGCATAATAGAAACTGTCATTGAATTTAATTTCTATGCATGGAAAGATGCATAATAGAAATTATAAAAGTGTTATTTTCATTGATTTTAATTTCTATGCATGGAAAGATGCATAATAGAAATTTTTTTATTATAAAAGTGTTATTTTCATTAGATTTAATTTCTATGCATGGAAAGATGCATAATAGAAATTGTTTTATTATAAAAATGTTATTTTCATTGAATTTATTTTCTATGCATAGAAAGATGCATATTGGAATTTTTTTTATTATAAAAGTGTTATTTTCATTAGATTTAATTTCTAAGATGCATAGTAAAAAAAAATTTAATTATAAAAGTGTTATTTTCATTAGATTTAATTTCTATGCATATGGAAAGATGCATAATAGAATATTTTTTTTATTATAAAAGTGTTATTTTCATTGAGTTATTTCACATGCTATTTCCATTTAGTAGCTTTTTTTAGTTTGATTCCGATAATGGGACTTTTTTTAAATTTCTACCAATTGCTTGGCCTAATTAAAGGTTCCTTTTCTCGAACGACTATTTCTATATTCCTTCTCAATTCCTCAATTGAATTATATTCAATATTCCTCTTTTGAATAAAAGAATTCAAGGGATTTACAGAAAACAATTCTACCCATATTTCCACTTTTGATAAATAATCATAAATTGAATTATACTAAAAATTCCTCTTCTTTCCATTTAATTTCTTGGATCTCAAATACCATGGGCATTCCTCTTTTTTGCATTTAATTATTTTCATTCCAATGTCATGGGAATTTCTCTTTTATCATCAATATTTCTCATAATAAAATACCCATTAATTTCAATATGCTAGGAATTTCCCTTTTCTAATCTAAATGATGGAATTCCAAATGTCATAGGAGTTCCTCTTTTACCATTTAAATATTTCTCATAGATAAAATAAATTTATCTAAAATTCATCTTTGAATTTAAATAAAATACCCATTAATTTCAATATACTAGGAATTTATCTTTTCCCATCTAAATGATGGAATTCCAAATGTCATAGGAATTCCTCTTTTACCATGTAAATATTTCTCATAGATAAAATAAATTTATCTAAAATTTATCTTTGAATTTAAACAAAATTCCCATTAGTTTCAATATGCTAAAAATTACACTTTCCTCATTTAAATATTTGAATTCCAATATGGTGGGAATTCCTCTTTCATCATTTAAATTTATCTATGTAAAAAGATAAATTTAACTAAAATCCTTCTTTAATTTTTAAATAAAATATACATTATTTTAGCATCCCAATTTTTCTCTTACTTCATGTAAATACATGGATTTCCATTGTCATGGGGATTACTCTTTTAACATAAAAAATAATTACTATAAATTCCTCTTTTTCCTAATTAACTGTTTATACATAAACATAAAAATTAAATTTTTCATGATTATAATGAGAATCATTCAATTATTCTAGGATGATTAATCCTAGAATATGGTAGGAAGTCCTCTTTTCATATCATGAATGAAAATTATTTATGTGTTAGGTGGCGATGGTTTTTTAGTTATAACGTAATCATGAATGGCATGCAGGTCTTCTTCCTTAGGGAAGGAGTGATATTCTATGTGCACTTGTTCAAAATCATAGACTAATGATGTCAATAATAATGTGTACTCGAGATGTGCACAAATAATATCAAAAAGTTTTGGTATGCCATAATGATGATAAGTTTTAGCGTTATGGAGGAGAAGGTGCTGATGAGTATCCAAGGCTTCTACCCACCCATGTTGAAGTATCCAATCAAGGCTTTGTTATAGTTTAGGGAGGGGATAAATAAATGAATTAATGTTAGTGGGTTTCATTAGATCTAGGAGCTCTTCACTCTCATTAGCTCTAGGAGCTCTTCACTTTCATTAAAGTTAGTTGAGTGAATGAGCAACCTACACAAATATCTAAAGTTAGTTGAGTGAATGCACAACCTACACCAAGATCTAAAGTTAAGTACAATTATGTGTAGGGCATAAATATACATAGCTTCACCCTCGCTTAGCTCAAAAGTCATCGTAAAAATAGCCATTCAGACAGTGGGGTCGGCATAGCGTGTAGTATTCAGATGTATTAGTGCCAGATCTCCTTGTGTTAGTTACTAATTGAGATTAACGTTGTATTGACATAAAGCTTGAGTGTTGGTGAAAAACAAACACATAAAGCCTAAGTGTTGGTGAAAAACAAACACGTAAAATATTTGTGTAGGGGCCCAACGGACCACTGGAAGGTCAACCAAAGGAGTTTCCCTTTCCACTAACTCACTGTGATGAGTATCTTCATCTTTTGCAATGGGTGGGTTCCTTATGCTAGTAGAGTTGCTGTTGGTGGGCAGTAGTGACTTGAGCTTTGTGGTTGGATAAGGTCTGGGCCACTTCTAGTTCTCTGTGTTGGTGGTGGGCTGCATGGAGCTTTAGATTTTGTATGACAAGAGCATCTCTTTCTTATGTAAGCACATCCACTTAAGTCTGTAGTCATGTTGTTACTGTATGTGCATCCAAAATTTGTTCGTTCAAGTGTGAGATGACTTGTTGTTGTCTTTGTAGCATTGTCACCTTTTCTATCTACTATAATCCCTACATGGATTCCTTGAGGTCCTTTGCCTTGATTTTATAGTTCTTGTAGCTTCTCTTGTATATTTACTTGGCTTCCACTAGCTGTCCTTCCAAGGCTATGATTTGTGTTTTTAAGTCTGTTTTGGTGGCCTTTAGTTCCTTCTCCTTCTCTTCTAGTCTTTTTTCTAGGGCATGGCAGCTATCCACCTCATTTGTGAGCGTTGCTTGTAAATCTAGCATCTGAGTGCATGCCTTTGCCTAGAACTCTATGACCTCTAGCTTGTGTTGTTTGGTGAGGCTCTCCTGGAATCTACAGCTACATATTGTGGGATCTTTCATCTTGCTTCTAGGACTCTAGCTTCTCAAGGAGTGCTTGGATCTATGTGGTGAGGGCATGGTTAGCATCTGATAATTCTTTGTGGTTCAGCTTAGCCTCCCTAATGACTTGATCCATCTTTTCTATTACTTGGGCATTGAGCCATGTGAGGGTGCTAGTATATCGTGTGAGCTCGCAGTTGGTGAAAGCTTGCATATGTAAATTGCACTCCATCATTTGGGTCGAGAGGATGCTAAGATCTAAGAAATATGCCACCACTTTGTTATCCTCACTCTCGCCCTGCTTCAAGTAATCTTTGACTTTGTTGTACTTTTTGGATGTAGGTTGTGTAGAATTCTTTTGTTTAGATCATGGATAACCACCCTCCAAGCTGTTGTGTCCATGTCTTATATTGGAGGAGGTGCGGCTTGAAGGACTTCTTCTTTTTACTCTTCTTCCTACTTTTACCTTTTTGCTGTTGTGTCCACCTCCTCGTCGTGCTGAAACTTACTTGTATACTCTCTATCTATGCATGCTTTTTAGATGATGAGATTTGGGCAGAGTCTTGGGTTTGGACGCGGGCAATCAGGTCTTCCAACTTGAACAGGTCAGCGGAATCCCAAGGAGGTATCATTTGGGGTGGTTGTTGTGGTATAGATGTGGATCTAAATGAATATAAATGGATGTGATGTAATTTGAATGGATGGATGAGATGTAAGGTGGACGAATGTGATGTGATGTGGATCTAGGTAGATGGGAATGGATGAGATGTGATGTGAATGGATGTGATGTGGATCGAGGTAGATATTAATGGATGAGATGTGATGTGAATGGATGAGATGTGATGTGAATGGATGTGATGTGATGTGATTGCGATATGGGTAGATGTGAATGGATGAGATGTGATGAGGATGGATGTGACGTTATGTGATGAGGATCCGAATAGATGTAAATGGATGTGATGAGATGTGATGAGGATAGATGTGATCTAAATAGATGTAAATGGATGTGATGAGATGTGATGTGGATAGATGTGATGAGATGTAATATGACGTGATTGGATGAAGGATGATGGATGATGGAAATAGATATGACTGGATGTGGAATAAGCAAAGTGAATTGAGTTGGAACAATGTGGGAAGACAAGAGTTTGTTAGAAACTGTATTTATGGATAGATGTGATAGTAAAGAGCTGCAGATACACCCATGATATATACAGGTAGTCACGGTCCTTGGAGTTATAAGGTAAATACCATCATATCTAGGCCTCAAGCAAGTCAAGGATTCCACACAATTGCGGTACTTCCATCTGAAGACCCAATTTCTAATTTATGAATCTTCATTCTAAATATCAATTTGTATGAATTTCATCACACAATTACAATCTTTTACTGGTATTTCATAAATTTTTGACATAAATTGGGGTGCTAGCAGCGGAAGTAGCACTTCTTGCAGGGCAAAGCCTCTCACTCGGGGCCTTACCCACCACCACGGATATCCGGACAAGAGACTAATCCCTCTGTTCTTCCAAAACCGAACCCGAAAAAAACTTCCCTCGCCCAGCAAACATAGGCGATTCCTCCAGGATATTTTATTCTAACGTAGTCAAGGTCATCACTAACCAAACTGATCTGACCAAACCCGTAAGTCTCATGGTCAGATCAAGGAAGAGACTTGCACTTGGATCATAGAGTGCAATGCTTTTTTCCTCATCAAGAGGCACAGCCATTAATTCTTTTCCATAGAACAAGGGTTATCAGGGATTTACTTCAACTATCGTAACTTAACAGAATTGAGTCTCATTTTAGGGATCCATCAGTCCAGCCTAACCCCATCCCATGGGTTAGCCAACCGCTTGACCACTGTAGTGATAGGATCCATTTAGGAATTTGGTTATGTTTTGCCCCGGGTACCAGGGAAAAGGGTTCCCAGGCCCCCTATCCAGCGCTTCAAGCAAACTTCAATATAGTCACACCACTTACACACCCAATATGAGTGCCTATTTCACAGATTGAGCTATCTTTAAAACAATATTTTGATGAAACCATAGTATCACTGATCATAATCCTCCAAAATATCTAGCTTAATTTCCAATTTACAATCATTCCTTCATCGGTGTACCTATGGCATCATTGGCAACCAAAATGCTCACCACCTGTTCACTCAGGGGCCTTTTCAATAGTTCCTAGCTCATAGTACCCAAAAATAAAATCACATAAGAGAATCCAGATGGACTCTCCATTGAAGATCAGCAAGATCAACCAACAAATCCATATAAAGAGCCATGGACTCATCCGTTGAGGACCAGCAAGGCCAATCAATTAGATCCATGCCCGAGTTCAGAAAACAACTCTAACTACTTATTCCATTTTCTTCCCCGATGCACGCGTGGGTATCTTCGGCAACCCAGAGCTCGAGCACCATATGGTCAGCACCCTTTAGGCTCGTTTTTGCAGGTCACCTAGTACTTCACTCATAGACCGCTTTCTTGGTCCCTCATCCACCGTATCGGAAGCTCACCATTTAAATTGAATCGAGGCTGGTCAAGACCTCGACTGACCTTGCTACGCTAGACCTCCTCCGTTGACTCTCCATTAGCTATTGCAACTTTGTCACTTAGGTCTCCACGACCTCATTCACAAGATGGTCAAAATGCTTTCCCAACATTCTTGATATAAAACAGCCATTTAAAAACAGGTCCTCTCTCCTGCTTCAACTAGATCCAAAAAGTAAGCTAAACTGACCTAAAAATGGTCAAAAATTGACCAAACTGATCTGGAAAATTCTAGAATCTGTTTGCTTGGTTAGAGACTCACTTTTTCCTATAAATGAAACCTCCCCCTTTGTAAATTGTTAATAGTGTTTTATGCACTGTTACTCTACTCCTCCTTAGAGCCAAAAATAGTGAATTTATGAAAGATGATCAATTTTAGAGTCATTGGAAGCCTTGATTTTGTTGTTTTCAAGGTTATACATTCTAATTTTGTTGGTGATTTGCATTACATTTAAGCCCAAGAGGCTTAGATTAGGTTGCACAGAGCTAACATGTGTCTTAGCATTTGTGACTATGAGTGATTATCACTCTAAAAATATAAACTTTAAGCTCTAATTGAGTGGATTAGGGTGTGGATGTTAATTTATTTGATTTTATTCATGAATTATTTTATTAGAGCATCTAAAATCAATAAAATAAATAGAGACAATAAATCACTTGCATAATTATTCATAATTAGGATTAAGAACCTTAAAACATCCCATACATGTCCAAGAACCCTTGAAAAACCATGCCAAAGCATCTTTTGGTTTAGGAGATGAATCCATAATCACACATAAAATATGTCATATGAGCTATAACCATCGTGATGTGAGCTATAATCGACATGGTGCGAGCTATAATAGGTAAGATGTGATCCTGCTGCAAGATGTGAGCATGAGTCTAAGGGTAGCTACACCTAATATTGTATGGACCAATTAAGACTTCCTTGAAGACTTGTAAGGTCACACCTACCCATGTCCTTAAAATATTTTCTTATACCAATTTGAATTATTCTTGTCCTTCTTAATTATGAGCATTGAAGCTCAATTATTGCTCATTGATTGCTCACATATCTTGACTTAGGCATAGGGCCTAACAACGTACCACTTAGAATCTATGTCTAAGTGTGCCTATTTCATAAAATAAAAAATTTGTGAACCTATTTCATAAAAAATCCATGAGCGAAGCTAGCCATGAGACATGAGCCCAAGAAAGTCCCCATGGTGAGAGCCTAGGAGAGTCCACAAGGTGTGAGTCCACAAAATGTGAAGTCGTGGGCTATGAGTCCAGCTCACTAGACCCAAGTAAGCCATATGGGCATAGCTAGTCTCGTGAGGTGTGAGCCAACTAATCGTGATACGCGATCCCACTAGAGATGAGTCTACAAGACATGAGTTGTGAGACTTGAGTCTATCAAGTCACATTTTTACATGATGTGAGTTATCAATCATGTCGTGTCACTAGGTGTGATGTGAGTTAGCTAATTGTGACGTGAGCACACAACTTTGTGTGAGCTAAGTTGCTCCAAATTTACAAGAGGCTACCAGACATGAGCCTACTCTATGTGAGTCGAACTAGATATGGCGTAGCTAGCTAGTTGCAAAGCCATTAAGCATAGGCATAGCATAAGCAAAGCAAAGCGCTCAAGCACAACATTGCAAGTAAGCAAGGCCACACACGTACAAACAACAAGCAAGAGGAGCACAACTCAAAGCGCATGTAAAAAACAAAAAGAAAAGGCATAGAAGAAATAAAAAGGAAAACAAATGCAAGAATAGGGAGGTAGCGAAGGAGAAAAAGGAGTAGAGGAAGAAAAAGAAAAGGTGGAAGAAACAAAGAGAAAAGGAAGAGGAAAAGAAGAACAAGAAAAACATAATGAAGAAGAGGGAGGGAGAGAAAGAAGGGGAGTTAAGGAAGAAGGAGTAGTGGAGAAAATAAGGAAAAAAGTAAGAGAAGAAGAAGAGAATAATAAAGAGGAAAGAAAGAAGGAGAGGTAAGGAAGAAGAAGTAGAAGTGGAGAAAAGAAGGAAAAAAGTAGGAGAAAAAGAAGAGAAAAAGAAAGAGGAAAGAGAGAAGGAAGAAAGAAGGGAAGAAAAGAGAAAAGAAAGAGGAAAGAAGAAGAGAAAATGAAAGAGAAAAGAGAGAAGGAAGAAAGAAGGAAAGAAAAGAGAAAACAAAGTAGTAAAAAAGAAGGAAGGAAGGAAGAGAGTGATAAAATAAAAGAGAGAACGAGACCTGAAAAAAGAGAGAACGAGACCTGAAAAAAGTAAGAGAAGAAAAGAAGGGAGAGAAGGAGGAAGTAGAAAGAAGAAATGAGAGAGGAAAAAATGGGGTAGAAGCAAGAAAAAAATGGGTGAGAAGAAGAATAAATTAGAAAGAAGAATTGAGAGAGGGAAAAATGGGGTAGAGGCAAGCAAAAAATGGGGTAGAAGCAAGAAAAAATGGGGGAGAAGAAGAAGAAAGTAGGACTAAAAAACAAAGACGAAGACGAAGAAAGTAAAAAAGAACGAAGAAGAAGGGAGAGAAGCAACCAAAAAAAGAAAGGAAATAAAAAGAGTAACTACATTTCTCAGGTAACCTTACCCTTTCCAAGCGTTGTTCAACATACTCGGAAACGGTGCTAGAGGCACATCCACTATCAATGAACTACAAACCTATGCTGATCGATAGAGCTCTTCAAGTATCTCACAAAAAGGAGAATTACAAATTGGTTAGCACATCTGAATTTGAGCTACACGTTGTTGTTCAAGTCATACAAATTTTGTGCTTGTTTGTGTGAGTTAAAAAGAAACCATACATAAAGTATGGTAGGGAGTTGGCACAGTCCTTCCCAAAATTTTATAAACATAAGGGAACGTGCTATTCCCTTATTTTTCAAACAACACTCTCGGTATCAAAAGTGGACCAAAGATATACCTTCATGGTTGAAAGTTGCCATTATTTTGTTTGAATATAAAAGAGATAAAAATAGGAATACCTTTTTCAACCCTACGATATTGAAGTTGATGATGCGGCGAGTCTTGTGTGATATTATTTCATGATCATTGATAAATGTACAGCTATAACCACTATCGGTGTGCATCAGTTATCTTTGACCTCTTAACCAAAGCCATAGTCTACAAAAAAACTTTCAAATTAGTAACAAAATTAAGATGCAGGCAAAGGGCATGCTTGAGGAGATTCTTTCTCAGGATGTTGTCTCTTGGAGTGCACTAATTGCAACATATGTATAACATCGCCAAGTGTGCTACTTTGGCAAGAGTACCACACTTGGCATACATATTAAGCATAGTCCTCTAAAGTACCATTTGTCAGTCCTCTAAAATGATTATACCTTGTCCAAGAAGGGTACAAAGGATTTCTTTGACTAGAGCTAGATCTTCCCATATACAACTTCTTAGGAAGGCCTGGTGGAAGCATGGGTAGATTGATACGACAGATCACCGTACTACATTTTTGGCAAATTACATAGGGTGCAAAGGATTTCTTTGACTAGATCTGGATCTTCCCATATACAACCTCTTGGGAAGGGTTGGTGGAAGCACGGGTAGATTGATACCATATATTACCGTACTACATTTCTGATAGGAGCCTCAAACCAGCCAAGTGACTTCTAAATAGACTTGACAATCTGCCAGACAAGCAAAGAAGTTCCTTGATGTCAACGCAAGGGTGTCCCTCAATGTAATTGTGCAATGCCTCTCTGACTTGCCGCGGATTTGGGGGTTGAACCACAAAATCAATTTATCTTGTGGCACCGTCATTGTTGCCTCTAAAGCCTCTTCAGATTTTAACTTGTGAATATGATCAATGATGACAATCAACTTGTCCATATAGAAGTTTCATGATCACCCAAGATAATAAGTTAAAGGTTTCAATTCCTAAGCTAGCCTTTCTGAAGATTATGTGCCTCAGAAGAAGTTCCTCAATGTTAATGCAAGGGTGTCCCTCAGCGTAACTATGCAGTGCCTCTCTGACTTACTAAGGCTTTGGGGGTTGAACCACAAAATTAGTTTCCCTTATGGTACTATCAATGTTGCCTATAAAGCCTCTTCAGGTTGTAACTTGTGAACATGACGGTTGTCCATACAGAAGTTTCATGATCACCCAAGACAACAAGTTAAGGATTTCGAGTCCTAAGCTAGCCTTTTTGAAGATTACATGAAAGATCCCAGCCCCCTCCCTGCAACCAATTTGGGGGTGCTAGCAGTGGAAGTAGCACTTCTTGTGCAAGACAAATATCTGGACAAGAGACTAATCTCTTGGTTCTTGCAAAACCGAACCTGGAAAAACTTCCCTCACCCAGAAGACATAGGCGATTCCTCCAAGAAAAATTATTTTAACGTAGTCAAGAGCTTTAAATTACCCTTTTTCATTTCGACTGAACCTGTAAGTCACATGGCCGGGTCATGGGAGGAACTTGCACTTGGATCATAGAGACCAATGATTTTTTCCCCGTTAAGAGGCACAGCCATTGATTCTTTTCCATAGAACAAGGTTTATCCGTGATTTACTTCAACTATCGTGACTTAAACAGAAATGAGGCCTCGTAGCATGCTCATCTTCTAGCATGTTGTCATTTAAACGTATTGCTTCTTTACAACATTGATCGAATGTTTTTGGATTGGATACAATGATCAAGTTGTGTAAGCTGTTATTCTTCAAACCCATCATGAACCATCTCCTCAATTGAACATCGTTTAATTTTTTCCATGACTCACAACGTGAGTCCAAGAGCTTTATTTGAAGGATAAAATCTCTAATGGATTCATTTGGTTAACGCTCAATTGAATAGAGTTCTGTTATACTGCACTCCATTGTTGATCACCTTGTCTAGAAAAGCCATGTATAAAGGTTGATTTTAAGGTTTTGAAGTTGGTCTTAATCGCCGGCATCAGTGCGATAAACCATCGACTAGATTTTCCCTCTAAGCATAAGTTCAACTCATGTACCTTAGTAGTTTAGTTGGGATTTCCAAAGGCTTCACATCTCTGTTCAAACATTTGAACGAATTGAATAGGGTTTGTTGTTCCGTCATATTTGCTCATAATTTTGGAAATTTGAACGGTTGTATTTTTGTATGAATCATTGAGGCCGTTTGTGAGTGCTCTTGTTGGAAGAGACTCAGTGAGTCCTTGGGCCACCCCCCTTCCTAGACTAGTCAATATGTCCAAGGTGTGGGCATCCAAGAAAGGGTTGGTACTTATAGGATTTGTGAGAATGTTAGGCAAGGGACCAAAGCCCGATGGGATCGAAGTCATACGGAGTGTAAAACCTGATGACACGCTTGTTATAGACATGGCCAATTGCATTGGGAGGTGAATTTGCGGCATAGATCTCAATGGCTCGAAAATGTCAGCCATTGGGTTGAGTCCTTGTGTGATCCCTGGCAATCCCTCTATTGTAGCCATGTCAGAGTGCCTAAATGCTCCTTAATGTGAGCAATCATTGTTTTTTTTTTTTGCTTTTTATACTTTCTCACATAGCCCATTACAGCCTCAAGAGACTTGGTGTACTCTTCGGTTGGATCAAACAATTGTTCGTTTTTCCTAATTAGCTTAGGCGCTATACGCACGTGAACGACCAAATATTTTTCTGGAAAAAGTGTATGCTAGGAGCTTCCTAGATGGAAGAGGAGGTCCTAAAACCTATTTTCCATCACTGTCTCAAGATGAAAAAAAATTGAGAATTTTTTCTTTGTTTCGTAGTACGTTTTTGAGGGTGTTCCAAAAGGAACTTTGAAAAACTCTGGATGAGGGAGCTGTATTTTTGGAGTACTACAACTTTGTTTTTCTGAGTCGTCCGTGATTTTGTCGTTTAGACTCTCAAAACGTAGCCTGAATATGGCTGTCGTTTTCGCACTGTTTTTTGTAATTTTTTATAGTTTTGGGTTGTTTTTTACCTCGATTTTCGAGTCAAATTTTGAGGCTACTGGTCGGAGGCCAAAATGGTCGATTTTGACTTCGGATAACCATCGAAAGTCGAAGAGCTCAATGTTAGCTTTTCGATGAGCCTTAGAGCGCCTTCATCGGATATATGGTTTAGGAGAGATACAGGCCTCCAAATAGGGGTGTTTTCCAGAGTTTTTTTTGGCTAAAGGACCCCTTTACGCCATGAACTGGACTCCACGAAATATTAAATTTGATTTTTTTTTGTCAAACCTTAAGCTTTCATGCCGTGAAACACCAGGAAAATGGTTCATGCCGTGAACCGGACTCCACGAAATATTAAATTCGATTTTTTTTTTTTGGCGGACCTTTTCACAGGCTAAGCCTTTCACGTCCCACGCTGTTCACGTGCCAAGCCATTCACGTGCCAAGCCATACGGGTCAAGCCTTTCCCGTCCCAAGCCGTTCATGTGCCAAGCTGTTCACGTACCAAGCCGTTCATGTCCTCCCAAGCTGTTCACGGGTCAAGCCTTTCAACGGCCTCCACTTTCACGTCGGACCTTTTCACGGCTTGGTCTTTCACGCCCTTTTTTTTTAGTCTAGTCGAAAATACGAATTTTCCTTTTTAGGGGGGAATATTTTTTAATTTAAAAAATGAAAAGGGTATGGGCATTTTCCCAAAAAGGTATGTGAGAGTAAAAAAAGGCAACCTCTTAATGACACACCTTACACCCTTAATAAAAAAAGGCAACCTTTTAATGACACACCTTACACCCTTCATAAAAAAAGGCAACCTTTTAATGACACACCTTACACCCTTCATAAATGACCCCCAAAATGGACAATTTTGACAACTCATGAGCATCTACTCATTGAATGCTCATTAGCCTTAATGAGTTATGTAAAAAAGTAATTAAGTTTGAGATTAATTCTTTCACTAATCTTTCCCTCTTTTACACTAATCAAGGACTCTAATCAACCATTAATCCTTAATTAATTTACACAATTGAGCACATCATTGGATAGAGCAAGGAGATGCTACTTGTGCATCAATAATCGTGTAAATTAATCTAAATTAGGAGATTAATTAGACTCTTAATTATAGTCTTCTCTTTTAAGGCAAAATTAAGTAAAGAGTGTCAAATTTCTCCAATTGATCAAAAAATTGATGTGATTAGGTGTTTTGATGCATCTAGATGCTCTCAAAACACTCAAAAACCTCAATTTCGACTACTCATATGATCAATTTAGACCCCAATTAACACATTTTCTAAATTTTTGGCCTCTTGGATAAGATTAATCACCCTTAATGACAAAAACCAGTCCATTAAGAGAAATTAGTCAAATTCAAGGGTTTTTTTATGGTTTTAAGAAATTTTTTGAAAGATTAAGCTACTCCTAATGATTTCTAACAATCTAACCCAAACAATCTCAACAAAAAACACACAATTAAACTAGAATTAATAATCTTAGATCTATGTTTAAACTAAAAAGAGCTAACATTCACTAAAAATTGCATTCTATTGCATTGTTTGCAATGGATGGATACTAAGCCTAATACAAACTATGTGCAAGCCCTAAGAACATGAAAAACCACCAAAACAATAACAAAAACAACAAATTAATCTTAAAATTAAGCAAGAAGTATTCTTTTCAAAAACAAAAAAGAGAGCTATTCTACACCAAATCTCACACAAATCACCATCAAATCCATATCTTTTTCATGGAAAACCATTAATCAAGATAATGGGCAATGGGTTATGCGTACATTAGAGGCAAAATGATGGAAAAAGCCAAGGGATGGCTCCCCAGCAGAGCGACGCCAAAAATGTTATGGCTCACCCTAACCCTCCTTGAAACACATCCAAAAAGAGATTACCTGGTGAATTGCAACTGTCGTGTGAGGATCTTTCCAATGGCCGAGCCCGTAACCCTTGAGGTCTTCAAGCTCTACAACTCCTTGAGAAGCAATTCCATCCTGTCTCTGGCGAGCGTTGTCACACCGCCGCGTTGCACTACGAGTCCTCCTCTCACCTCACTTCACTCACATACACTCACTAGCATGAACTAGGGAGAGAGATTAGCAAGTGGATTAGCAAGATTAAGACTCAATTGCACAATGGGAGAGTATGTTGTATTATGAGATAAATTCACTTATATACATGGCCATAAGTGTTCACACTCACTTAAACTGTGGCCAGCCGGGCACTTTAGGCTCATAAGAGGTCTAATGCTATTACAATGACTACTCTCATAATATATCCATGACGTACATCACTTAGGACTTCATCCTAACTTGCTACCACATGCTCTTGAAGCGTGAATCACCATAAATACTCCGTCACACCATTACGGGTGCCTGTCCAAGTTGTAGCTTTGGACACTGTTGCTTCATATCTTGAATGTATGACCCTTTGGTGGTGTATCTACCATGATTCCTTGATGTAAGATAATTGTGGTAGCTCTTGTTAATCCTAGAATTGGATTAACAAGTTCATTGTGTATCTGCTCTACTTGACTAGGGTTGCATCTTCTTTTAGGTTAATTTTATGCTGGTTGAAACTAGGATCAGTCCCCTTCATGTCGAAATAGTTCCAAGAAAAAACATCTTTGTAGGAATTACGCAATTCCAAGAGCCTCCCTCTAAATTCCTGATTTAGTTTGCACTAATCCTAACTATCTTGATTTCCTAATCATCCCCTAGGTTCACCTCCTCGATCTCATCTTCTTGAACTCTAATATTCCTTTTACTGAGCTCGGTTTCCTCTTGTTTTAGAGCCACCATGGCCTTTTCCTATTCTATTTGTAGCTCTTCCATATTATCTTGAGTGTCCTCTTCCTCTTTACAAGTGCTTTCCTCATTCAGTATCACTTCAAGATGAGCTACTAGGACCTCTAGATCATACCTCTGCAAAATCCTCTCTATGTCTACTTCAAACAAGGATAGTAGATATGGATTCTCCTTCAAGTCCCGATCTTCTTCATCATCTTCTACCCATTCTAGGTAGTTTAGGCATTCTAGATACATTGGTCGACTTGCCGGTTTTAGCTTGTTCTTTCCTGCCCACCACTGAGATGCAAACTTTCTTTTTGTCTCTTCTGATTGTGATCTTGTCCGTCTCCCAGTTATGTTTTATTCTTCCACTTCTGAGAGCCACCACCTTCCTATGAGCATGGGATTTACACCTGAAATCTAGGTCATCTTAATAACAATGAACACAGCCATGAAGCTACAACATGCCACTTCTATTGATTTTCTCATGATTATCCGGACAAGTTGGACCCTTCTCTAGTCAACCATGCGAATATAGAACGGAGCAGGCTGCAAGTTAGTAATCCCTAGCTTTTTAGCCAGGCTATCTAATATCCTATTTACCCCTGACCCTTCGTCCCAGAAGACTTTTGTCACTATGTAACCTCGGATCGTGATGGTTACTTCTAGAACAGACATATCACAGTCCTGAACCGTTTCCACATTTTTGCATTTTGGCTATCGAGTTTTTTGGTTCTTACAAAGGCATTTGTGCCAATTTTTCATTTGGTATTATGGCCTGCAAAACAACTTCTGGGAACTAAGTTCAACATTTGATCTGGTCACAAACTCTCTGTTGTCCTGCCCTATTGAGAGATGTAATCATGGTGTTGTGTGTATGTGGGAAATCACCCTAGAGGTGCAAGATATTGTGGTAAGATAAGAATGCCACATATGATATTGTATGTTGTGTGAGTGTTGACCAAAAGAGTAGAAAAGGGAGTGCCACATGGATGATGATGTATAAAGTGGGATAAGGCTAGAAGGCCTATATCATTGTATGGCTCATTGTGAATGCAATAGAGATCTTGTGTTGAGTGTGCAATCTCTCTCTCTCTCTCTCTCTCTCTCTCTCTCTCTCTCTCTCTCTCTCTCTCGTGATGGAGTTTTTAGTGTGGTATAGCTCACCTTAATCTTGTGTCTATCACCATGATCAATCCCATATTAGGATTGTGAACATGGTATCGAGCTTGGATGGGCTCTTGATAATGGTTAATATTTATGTATAGTTTTCTTATTTATGAGTTTATTTGATTAAGCACTATTTTGATTTTATTGTGAAAAAATATTAGCACACTCATTATCATTAGTATTGCATTTGGAGAGAGATTATGTTTTGGTGATTGGAGAGAGTCTTGAAGCTACCATGGAAGCTAAAAATAGAGATTTCAGCAAGTATGAAGGCTATGGAGTCTTCGATGTCAACAAGGAAACTTCCAAGAAAATATTTGTGAAGGTATTTTGAATTTTGCCTCATTATTTTTTTGGTTTGAGTATGAGAGATTTCTCATGTTGAGAAGGGTTGCTATATTAGGATTTGTGAATCCTATGGTTCTTTGCTTGTAGGCAAAGATGGTGGAGGAGGTTCATGCTTGTCCATTTCAATGGCAACTGGTGATGGGCTGGTTGCAATACATATTGGAGCATGTCATTTGAGGCATGGCTCATGATATGTTCATGAAGGTGAGCATGAAGTGGTGGAAGTGATATGCGACTTTCACAAGATATTCACACCTCAAATTTCTTGGGAGAAATCCATGATGAAAGCACCCTTGAGTGGTGCATGCAAGGGGGAAGCATGAAATTTTTTGAACTCAATGAGAAGCTTATTGTAGCCATATGGATGGCTATGTAAACCTCATGGAGGAGGTTTATTCATGTAAAAAGTTGAGGCAAGTTGAGGGCATCTACGATGCACAGATGCCAATATAGCAGAGGCATCAAAGGAGGAGAAGAAGTGAGTAGTGTAGGTGACTATAATACACATCTACAAAAGAAGTTGGCACAGCCATTTGATTGTTTCATAAGTTTGAAAGGTAACCTATGGAGGCTCCCATAGCAAAAACATAGCAGCATTGCCAATGCAAGGCGACAACAGTTGTTGGCGGGAATGTTAGCTGGAGAAAATGTGTGAAAAGACCTACAAAGGAGAATATCAACTCTTCAACTTACAAGGTATGCAATATGCATTGGGAGCACACAGAGAAGAAGTTTGTGACTGTCCCTAATGAGCAACAGCAGATGACAAGATGCTTTTTAAGTGAACAGAAAAAGAAAGTAGGAACAACAGCAAACAACACATCAAATCATTGACGTTGTAGAAGCAGCGAGTAGCACAATGAATGGCAAAAAAGCTCAAGAAGAGTTGGCTATGGCGGTGGTTGCAAAGAGAGCAACCACTGACTCGAAAGAGGAAGACGACCTCGTGATACGGGTCCCTTGTGTAGGTTGTCCCCAAAAAGAACGTTGATGCGCGTGCAAAGAAAGAGGTGGCCGCATTCTTTTCTTGGCGAGTACAATTTGGAGGAGAATCTATGAAACGTCAAGTTGGATGCTTTTGGAAAACCTAATGAATCAAGGGTTTGTTCACACACTCCATTTATAAAACCTTGGTCACATGCTTGAAAATTATGCCTTTTGTAATCATCTTCCAAGCCTATTCCACACACACAAGAATGTGTCACCCTAATGACAAATATCGGCTTGAAACATAAAGCCATGGAGATTTGTTTTTTGTGACAACTTGAATTTTGATGGGTGCCCTACCCTTGCCTTGGTGCATAAACTGGATATGTATTTTTGTGACAACTTGAATTTTGATGGGTGCCCTACCCTTGCCTTGGTGCATAAACTGGATATGTATTTTTTGTTGTCACACACATCTTATAAGGCTAACCATCTTCGAGCTTGTGTGCTCAAAATGAGATGTGTATTCACCCATTGGTATGAGGGTTGCTCTGCCCGAGATCACCGAGAAGCTCAAAATGGTTGTCGTGATGTTTGCATAAACGATGCACATGTGAGGTGCATGCACATGGGTTGAGTCCCACCCAAAATTCTATGTTCAAATAGGACTAAGTGGTTCCACTATGAGCGAGTTCGCTCAAAATGGATTCGGTGTCTAAGATGGTAGACACGCGCACGCATGTTTGTTAGCTAACCATTAAGGGAAGGTTGAGGTCTATAGGAGCCCTTTAAGATGCCATGTGATTAAAAGGTTATTAAGGAAAAGAGCCAATCGTGTGATGCCAAGTATATAAAAATGTTGGGTGATTAAAGGTGGCCAAAAGATTCTCTAGAAGATGCCTTTTTGTACTTTTCATTTCCAAAAAGTGGAGGGGAAAGTTTTTAAAATTTCGGACGTCCATAACTTCTACATATGAGCTCAAAATTTGTCGGAGATTATAGATCTAGAATCTACTCGTCGAGCTCTTTCCAGAGATATGTCACATGATATAGTTTTGCTCGTTTGATTTCAAATTCAATTTTGGCGGGAAACTTTGAAATTCAAACTTCTAGCCGTTTGAAGAACAAGAAGGTATCTAAAGACAAAGAAACTTCTAGCCGTTTGAAGAACAAGAAGGTATCTAAAGACAAAGAAACTTAACGTTTTAACAAAAAGTCATTAAAATCATAATATGACAGCTTAAAGGGCCCCTATAGACCTCAACCTTCCCCTAATGACTCCAATTTCACATTAAGGGGGAGTGTTGAGAGATGGGTTGCATTTGGCATGCTACACATCGATGATGATATGTAAAGTGGGATAAGGCTAGAAGGCCTATATCATTGTATGGTTCATTGGTTGTGAATACAATAGAGATCTTGTGTTGAGTGTGCAATATCTCTCTCTCTCTCTAGTCATGGAGTTTTTAGTGTGGTATAACCCACCTTAATCTTATGCTTAATCTTGTGTCTATCATAATGATCAATCCCATATTAGGATTGTTAACATGTCCACTACTCTTGCTTCTATCTCTGCTCTGGTTCGGCATTCATGCCTGTTCCGCATTCATGCCTGTCGGCATCTTGAGAAGTCCTTGTGATCTTGTCATGGTGGCAACCACTTCTGGTGGATTTTGCTTTCCTACCCCATGGTCTATTTTCACCATATTCACAGCCGCATCATTTCCTTTCGTGTTTGCCTCCCTTGTTGGCCTCATCTTCTACAATTCTTGTTGTTGGGGGTGGTGAAATATGAGGAAATAATTACGTCTTTGCCCTAGACCATTGCAATAGAAGCATGCTCCTCTTGGACCGAATATTCCACCTCCCCCAAATCTTCCACCTCCTCTTCAATATGGTCTATTGATTCGAGGTCATGTGGTGACCTGGTTAACAAATGGGGGCTTGTTGCTCTGCTGCCTTTCCACCACCCTTGTGTTCATGTTTTGTATCTTATAGTAACACACCTGTGTAGAGTGATTGTCCCTTCCACTGATGGTGCACACTTTGATGTGTGCCTCTTAATTGTCACTCCTCTTTCGTGTGCCCTTGATTGTTGTACCTCGTGCACCAAACATCTGGTTAGATCATGCATGTCCTCTGACAATCTTGGCTAGGGCGGCCCTTAGTTCTTCTTGAACTTTCAGTGCCTACTTCCTCTCTTTCTTTTTTTGGGGATTTCGCTCTTTGGCATCCAACTCTTGATTGGATTCTGACTCCGATGTATCTTCTCCGGAATTAGATTATTCTGAAGTTTCTTCTTCTTTCTTCTTCCTCTTGTCGTTCTTCTTCTTGGAGACTTTGTTTGTTTTCCTCAAGAGTCCTTCAACTCTGGCAGCTCCTGCCACCACTTGTTCGAAGGTTAGGACTTCCATGTCACATGAGGCTACTGCTATCTGAAGTTTTTCCCTCAATCCTCTCATAAACCACTGGCTCGAGGCACATCAACATTGCTTTGGATTCAGTTGCGTAGTCTTTTGTTGCCCTCTTTTTTTATGTCATCCTTTGCATCTTATCTAGCATCTTCATTATGGTTTTGTCTTACCTGAGTCATTTCAAGAAAGCCTTCTTCAGTTCTCCAAATGTTTGGAATTGTTCTAGACCTTATTGGGTGTACCAGTTGTGGTGGCTTTACCACCCAATGTTGTGGACAAATACTTCGTCTTTTGCCCCAACGGAGCTCTCTTTTCTTGGAACGTGGTTTCAAAGGAAACAATGTGTGCATCTACATCCTCCTCACTCTTTCCTTTGAATTTTGGGTACTTGAGGGGGGACATCCTTTCCATAGCTGGTGCCAGTTCTTCCCCTTTCTGAGCGTCCTACCTCCTGTTTGGTAGTTCCTACTGATGGTCTTCTTCTTGATTCCTCAATGGTTCCAGAATCAGTCTCTCCTACTGCTGTGGAATCCTGTCTAGTTCATGATGATCTTCTTTCTGATTCCTTAGTTATTATGGAATCAGTCTTTCTAGCTGTTGTGGAATCCCGTTTGCTAATCTTCTTGGTTTGGCATGGTGGACGGTGGTGTAGTGGTGGTTCTTGTTCTACAGCTTCAACCTGTTATGGCAACGGTACCACATTTCCCTATTTGACCTTCTTTCGTTATCCATGCCTGCTCCATTGTGCTCTTATGACTAGTTAGCATTCCTGACACTAGCTAGTGTATGATTTCTTTCTGGGCTTCTTTTGACTAGTTTATTCTATGACTATGTAGGACTTAACCTATACTAGCCTTTACCTTTGTACTCCCCTACCTGGCGTACCAATTCCCTAGTAGGATCGCCAAAAGTATTAGTGTCCGGTCGCGAGACCCAGCACTTGAGTGGTTCCAAGCCACCTAGTCGGTGGAGGAAACACGACTAATGCAAATGTGCCCAACACGATATCACATTGCGCCACCGATCTGCCTAAGCTAAGGGAGTTAGTTGCGATAGTGCATCGGTTAACGCTTGCATCTGATGAGATTCCAAATGCGACTAATGCAACTGTGCCCCAATAGGATAAGATAATGCTAGCGCATTACGCCACCAATCTGCCTAAGCTAAGGGAGTTAGTCTCGCGAAAGTGCAGAGGTTAGCTCTTGCATCTAATGAGATTCCTAACATGGCTCCAAGTTCTATTTCCAGATATGCATAAAATCAAAATTGATGAGAATAACTCTTTTGAAATAAAATAAATTCTGTATGCATCTTTCTATGCATAGAATCAAAATTGATGAGAATAACTCTTTTGAAATAAAAATAATTTCTTTATGCATATTTCTATGCATAAAATCAAAATTGATGAGAATAACTCTTTTGAAATAAAAATAAATTTCTTTATGCCTCTTTCTATGCATAAAATCAAAATTGATGAGAATAACTCTTTTGAAATAAAAAATGCATAAAATCAAAATTGATGAGAATAACTCTTTTGAAATAAAAATAAATTCTTTATGCATCTTTCTTTGCATAAAATCAAAATTGACGAGAAGAACTCTTTTGAAATAAAAATAAATTTCT
Organism: Cibotium barometz; assembly: GCF_041138505.1. Classification (NCBI taxonomy): domain Eukaryota; kingdom Viridiplantae; phylum Streptophyta; class Polypodiopsida; order Cyatheales; family Cibotiaceae; genus Cibotium; species Cibotium barometz. The sequence continues at coordinate 39,582,457 of NC_141072.1, forward strand.
TTATGCATCTTTCTATGCAAAAAATCAAAATTGATGGGAATAACTCTTTTGCAATAAAAATAAATTTCTTTATGCCTCTTTCTATGCATGAAATCAAAATTGATGAGAATAACTCTTTGGAAATAAAAATAATTTCTTTATGCATCTTTCTATGCATAAAATCAAAATTGATGAGAATAACTCTTTTGAATTAAAAATAAATTCTTTATGCATCTATTTATGCATAAAATCAAAATCTAATAAAAATCGCTCTTTTATAATAAAAAAATAACCAGTATGCATTGTTCTATGCATAGAATTTAATTTTAATAGAAATAACACTTTTATAATAAAATTATTTCTACTATGCATTTTTCTATGCATAGAATGAAAATAACACTTTTAGAATACACAGACGATGGGGATTACTCTTTTTGAATAATAAAAGATAAAACCTATTTCATAAAATTTAAGAAATATTTTGCCATAAACTCCTTTGTATGGCTGACCAATTTTTAAAATTTTCTATCCTAAAATTGCTTAAAATTTATCCCCAATTGGTCTAAAGCATTCCAAACTAATCAAATTCTACTTTTAAAAGAGAAACAATATGAAAAGTTTAATTCCAACAATTAGATTACTTAACTAGGATAAAGAAGGGCTGAATTTAAGAAGAAGAGAGGGGAAAAGCCTTTCCAACAAGGCATAGCATCTGTTTATCATTTTAAAGATAACAAAAAATTAGAAAACCATAAAGAATAAAGAAAAAGTAAGATTTCTAACTTACATGAATTTTTGGGAGCTTTCCTTTGGCTTGATGGTTTGAGGGATCTACTCTTGTTTGCAAACAAGAGTGACCACCAATTCTTTAGAAGAGGGAATGGTCAAAAAACTAATGAATTATTAACAAATTCACAGTTTTTGGCTCTGGGAGGAGTAGAGTAACAATGCAAAAAACACTATTAAGCTTCAACGAAGGGGGAGGCTTCTATTTATAGAAAAACGTGAGCCTCTAACTAAGCAAACTGATTTTAGAATTTTCCAGATCAGTTTGGTCAACTTTTGACCATTTTTAGGTTAGTTTAGTTTACTTTTTGGATCTAGTTGAAGCAAGAGAGAGGAGAGATGAAAATATCTCATTATTTGAGAGTTTAAAACTCACCCACATGTGAAATGGGCACCTCCTTCATGAGGGGAATTCCCCCACACAGAGGTGTCATAAATGCATCATTTCGCTAAATATCTCTTCTTTTTTAACTAATACCCTTGTTCTTAGTCAACTCTTCATCTGATGTGAGTATTTACTCATTTTTTGGGGGATTTTCTTTATTTCTTCATTTATCTCCTCCTCCATACATTTGGATGAATCTGATTAGCCCTAAGAACCTTAATTTAAATTTTTTCAAAAATCTGGACTCCTAGGATAAGGCCTTTTGAACAGATTATAATTGATTTCCAATGCACCTTCTGAAAATCTTTTTGACGTTCTGTTTTGGGGGAATTTATTTTAATAAGAAGAGATACTTTCTCATCCAAAAATATCTAAAAATTTAATAACCTCTCTCTAGAACATTTTCTCTCTCTAGGCCAAAAGAGGGTAAAACACGATCTTTCTTTTATTTTAGAGAGGGGAATAATTATAAGATCAGAAGGGGAGGTTCTTACACCTGCACACCTCAAAAGACGGAGGGAGGAATCTTACATATCTAGGTGATGGCCTCTGTACACCACCACCAGGCACACAAGGAAGAAAAGAAAAGGGATTAGAACAGGGGAATGCTGAAATCCTAGCTCCAAGGGCTCCAACTAGACTTGCACCTATCCCCAAATTTCTAAACTGACTTAATGGGACACTTCTAACACCCACCCAGCCTCCCTATCTGGCTCAATTTTCTCCTGTTGCTATTCTCTCAGATCAGCCCAAGCCTCCAGAAGTTCTGATCACTCACCCAAAAGCCCCTCCTGACCAGAGCTGACCAAATCCATGCAGAAAAGCCTGATTCTACCTCCGAAAGCCTACATTAGTCCCGAGGTAGAAATCTATCCTCCAAGCCTCCAGAATCTCCTCTACCATAAAAAAAATTCAAAATCTTATCTCAGGAGCTCTCTGAATCAGTCAACTGCCCTCTACTGACACTTCTCTTACTACCTTCTGTTGCTCTATCTGAGCTCTCTGAATCAGTCAACTGCCCTCTACTGACACTTCTCTTACTCCCTTCTATTGCTCTATCTGAGAGGTAGACCCGACTATCTGAAATAGAGTAAACCGACTCAAAAGACTCGGCCATAAAATATGTGCAGATTTATGACAACATTTCACATCGCTCCAAATCCAACCTTAGCAAGACTAGTGAGGGTAAAGAGGGCTTCAGATTTAAGAGGGCTCCAAATCCGGTCTTAGCAAGACTAGTGAGGGTAAAGAGGGCTTCAGGTTTAAGAGGGCTCCAAATCCGGTCTTAGCAAGACAAGTGAGGGTAAAGAGGGCTCCAGATTTAAGAGGAAATTCTTTCGGGGCGATAGGGGGCAAGGGGGCTAGAGTGATCAATAGAGAGGGTCGAGTGGGTGTTGGGAGAAGAAACCGTTCTTTTTTTTAAGAGAAAATCCAATCTAAATCCACTAAGAAGGAGAAATACAATAAAGCTAGAACAGAAAATCTATGCTTTAATTGTTTTGCGGCTAGACATAGCAACGCAGGATGTCCAAAGCTGGGAGTTGGAGGTAGTTCTAGCAATGCTAAGAAAGATGGTAAATCCTCTCAACAGTAATTACATACTACCTAGCGGGTTACCTCTTAGTTCCACAGAGTTTAGAGAAGTAAGTCGAACACACAGATGGTACCCACACTTGTTGTGTTACCCAGGTAATGTGGCATCCATCAGTGGTGCGACCACATGATTTGGTCCTGTTATATATCAAGATAGGTGACTGGTTATGATAGACGATGGAGCCACTCATGATTTCCTTAAGTATGTGCTAATTAAGAAGTTACGGTTGCCAAAGACCGAGTCTGACCATAAGTATATAGTGTCATTAACTAATGGTCATGATAAAACTATTTGAAACACAGTGGTCTTGGGTGTACCTGTAGCTATGCAGGTCTATGAGGCCAGTTTGGATTTCCAGGTCATGCACTGGCTAGAGAAGATATTTATCTAGGTAGGGAGTGATTGTATAACCTCGGCCCTTCCCTGAGTCCTAGCTTCCAAGATAATAGCCTAGAGTTTATGCATGAGGGGAGAGTGGTGAGGCTATAGGGTGAGATAGAGGTTGTAGCTGCACCCATAATTGTGTCCCTAGAATTGTGCCATGCCATTGACATCAACATGTGATATAGCAGGTATATATTTGTACTCTCTTGCATCAATTTATTTTTTTAGATGAAATAAATGTGATTGATAAAGTTTTTGTAGCTAAAACTAATTTAAATTATGATAACTTAAATGGCCTTGGTCGAGACTACTGTTTTCCAAAACTTGTTTTGGCTTCTTTTGAACAAAACCTAAATACCAAGGCTAAAACCGAGACAATAAAACAAAGTACGTAGCTGCTTTGAGTAATTTACTATGAGAGTTTATTATGAGAGTTTAGGGATGTGTTTCTCGAGATGATCTCCCAGATGGTGTTCTGCCATCTAGGGGGACTTGATCATGGCATTGATGTAGTACTAGGATCAAAACCTATAAGCAAACCTACTTACAGGTTAAGCCACTTCGAGGTAAAGAAAGTGGAATGGTAGTTAGCCGAGTATATGAAGAAAGGGTTTATACACCTGAGTTCTTCCCCATGGGTATCACCCATGTTGAGATATGGAGCTCAGCTAGTTCTACGGTGGACATTGATGACCCGCCTGGGTGATAGCTTCCACATCTACACCACTGGCATGGTTGGTGCTCAAGATTATGGGTGATATGCGGCCAATGGGATGACAGGCTGTGTGACAGCCATTTTGGATTATTAGCGACTGGCATAGTTATAGTGCCTGCTCATTTAGTCGGGTTCATATTATGGACCGATCCTTCTATGTTGTAGTAGTTGTAGTACTAACCCATATAGTGCCTGCTCATTTAGTCGGGTTCATATTATGGACCGATCCTTGTATGTTGTAGTAGTTGAGTACTAACCCATATAGTGTGTACTCTTATCTTTATATTATGTTGGTTGAGTAAAGAAGAAGAATTTAGAAGAAAATTCAGCTATCCATCTCTCTCTTGTGTCGTCTTTCTCTCTCTTGTGTGTGTGTGTTTGCTTGTTGTTGCTACGGTTTGAAGCTTCCCCTCTCTCTTTTGTCATCTTGCTCTCTCTTGTGTCATCTTGCTCTCTGTTGTGTGTGTGTGTTTGCTTGTTATTGCTAGGGTTTGAAGCTTCCCCTCTCCCCCGCATTCTCTTTATGGTATTAGATCCTAGTTTGTGAGAGAGCTAAGGAAGAGGCAAGAACAAGCAAGGAAGGAAGCGGTACTACACGGGTAAGAGCACCATCGTCTCTTTCCCCTTCTTGGTTTAGGTACAACATCGTCTCTTTCCCCTTCTTGGTTTAGGTACAACATCGCCTCAGTAGCTCTGGGAGCTATACATCTCCGATTGAGGAGCTGTCTTCGCAGGGAGAGGAGCTACAGAGTAGGTATACTATCCTATTGGACTATATTTTCTCGTTAGATTCGCATTTTTCAGGTGCATTACAGGACCCGTTTAATCCTCGAGGGTATTTCTGGCAGTTTTCTGGAAGTTCTAGTAGAGAACTGTTTCTGCTTGAAATCTAGTTATTGCAATGCAGCAGTGCATTTTGGAAGTGCAAACAAGGTTAGCACATGTACTGTTTGATACTAGGTGTATGTACATGTACTCTAGTCACATTTGGTGACACATAGGCTGTGCTAAAGTACTACTCTACTGCAGCAATTATAGGAGATACTGCTTGATTACAAGTTGCATACAGAAATTGTTTATTTTTTGCAGGTTATTTGATTGCTGCAGGAAAAAATGTCTAACAAAATTAATTAGATTGTTAGTGAGAAGCTAAATAAGAATAACTTCCATGCCTGGAAGTTCAAAATGATCAATTTCCTAATGGGTAAAGGATGCTTGGATTATGTAGAAGGAGAGAATGAGGAGGCTTCGGAGTTATCTGTGGAGAATGCCACTCCTGTAGATATAAAGGCATTTAAGGATTGGATTTAGGGTGCAAGAAAAGTCATGTATTGGCTATCCATCTCTCTCTTATGTCGTCTTACTCTCTCTCTTGTGTGTGTGTGTTTGCTTGTTGTTGCTAGGGTTTGAAGCTTCCCCTCTCCCCCACATTCTCTTTATGGTATCAGATCCTAGTTTCTGTGATAGCTAAGGAAGAGGCAAGAACAAGCAAGGAAGTAAGCGGTACTACACGGGTAAGAGCACCATCGTCTCTTTCCCCTTCTTGGTTTAGGTACAACATCATCTCTTTCCCCTTCTTGGTTTAGGTACAACATCGCCTGAGTAGCTCTTGGAGCTACACATCTCCGATTGAGGAGCTGTCTTCGCAGGGAGAGGAGCTACAGAGCAGGTATACTATCCTATTGGACTATATTTTCTCATTAGATTCGCATTTTTCAGGTGCGTTATAGGCCCCGTTTCATCCTGCAGGGTATTTTCGACAGTTTTTTGGAAGTTCTAGTAGAGAACTGTTTCTGCTTAAAATCTAGTTATTGCAATGCAGCAGTGCATTTTGGAAGTGCAGACAAGGTTAACACATGTATTGTTTGATACTAGGTGTATGTACATATACTCTAGTCACATTTGGTGACACACAGGCTATGCTAAAGTACCGCTCTACTGCAGCAATTATAGGAGATACTGCTTGATTACAAGTTGCATATAGAAGTTGTTTGTTTGCAGGTTATTTGATTGTTGCTGCTGCTTTCTGCAGGAAAAAATGTCTGACAGAATTAATCAGATTGTTAGTGAGAAGCTAAATAAGAATAACTTCCATGCTTGGAAGTTCAAAATGATCAATTTCCTAATGGGTAAAGGATTCTTGGATTATGTAGAAGGAGACAATGAGGAGGGGGAGTTATCTGAAGAGAATGCCACTCCTGCATATAGAAAGGCATTCAAGGATTGGAATTAGGGTGCAAGAAAAGTCATGTATTGGCTTTCAATTAGTGTCTCACAGACACTATGATAGGACACATACAGGATGCAAACACTCCAGCAGTTGCATGGGCAGAATCTAGTTCAGATGTTACAGTCTAATACAAAGGCAAGGAAGTTGCAGTTAAAGCAAGAGTTACATATTGTGGAGAAGAAAGCATGTCCATCAATGAATATGCCTTAAAGGTCAAGGGCATTGTTGAATCCCTTGGGTCTATCAATGTATAAGTGGAGGATGATGATTTGGTGAATGTCTGTCTGAATGGGCTTGGAAAAGAGTACGTCATTCAAGACATCCATTGCAGTTAGGGAGAATAATCCCAACTTTCGGGATTTGATATCTATGCCTAAAGAATGTACCTGAATTGAAGCTACACAAGATAGAAGCAGCTCTACTAGAGCAAGAGAGCAGAGGCAAAGAGAAGAAATGGCTCAACTCAACAGCAGAGAAGAAAAAGCATTCTTCACCCGAGGAGGATTCTGAGGACGAGGAAGAGGCAGAGTAGGAGGAAGGATCTTCACTTGCAACAACTGTGGAAAGCCAGGTCACATGGCAAGAGATTGCTACAGCAAACCCAGTGGGGAGAAGGAACGACATCAGCAAACTTCATGGAGGCTCCAAAGGAAGTGGAGTCGAATCATCTTTTCTGAGAGAGAGAGAGAGAGAGACCCCACAACCCAATGTAACCTGCCCCCACAAAGTAAAACCACCTCTGAGCCACTGATGATGTAGGCCACGTGGTAGATGTATGTGTGAGAACTTTAGTCAAGGTCGCAGGCAACTATAGTAGCCTAGGACACATAGAGAGAGAGAGTGTCAAGGACTATGAGTTTAGGGACTTGAGGCACTGGTCGCAGGAGGCTATCAAGTAAGAGAGAAACTTGGTATAGGGTCCAAGTGTGCTAAGATAACTTGAGGGGAGGTGTGCTAGACACTAGTCGCGCAGACTATCAAGTAAGAGGGAAACTTGGTATAGGGTCTAGGTGTTCTAGGAGTATTCACATGAGGAAAGGTGTTGAAATATATAAGTGAATAGGATGTGTGCGGGAATAAGCCCTTGGTTAGAGGCTGTAAAAGAGGATGTGTAAATGTGAAAGAACCTATGAAAAGGTGAGAAGAATCTACTGGGAGAGAATAAAGGGTAGCATGAGAAGATTTAGGAAGTGTGGAGATATTCTGGGAGATATTCTGGGAAAAGTGAAGAGGTGGAGAGAATCAAGCAAAAGAGGTGGAGATATTCTGGGAGAGGTGGAGTGAATCAAGGAGAAATCAGTGGGATTTGATGCTTGGATGTAAACTCTATAAATTGAGGCATTGGCCTAATGAGAATTTGCTAGTTTTTGATTATCCATGCCTACATTAAGCTATTTACTAATTTTACGTCTTAATTACTCACTAATTACGTCTTAATTACTCACTAATTATATCTTAATTATTTGCTAATCACTTTGTTAATGATATTGATTCTAGTATTTGATCCACCATAGCTCATCACATTGCTCTAATTTCAACAAAGGCTTTATGTGAGGATTCTTCTTCACAAAGCAAGAACACATCAGAACAGGCCTTCTACTCTAATTCAGGTGGTAGAGGCAGAGGTAGAGGCCATGGTCGACGTGGTGGCCGACAAGGAAATCAAAATTCTAGACAACAACAGTCCAATGATTCATAGCAGCAATCATACACAGGTGGAAGAGGCCAGTCTAGAGGCAGGGGGAGCCAAAGAGGCCGAGGTGGTTAGCAAAGAAATCAAAATGCAAATAGCATAGAGTGCTATTACTATGGCAAACCGGGACACATGGCAAAGGATTGTTATAAAAAATAGAATGACATTAAAAGTGGGAAGTTGCAGCAAGGCAATTATGTATCATCAAGCAAACATGGAGGTGATGAGAGAAGTGAACAGCTGTTTGTGATGCAGCACATGCTTAGTTCCATAAACAGGGGATATTGGCATATGGAACAAGTGCATTGGTCATGTGAATGTACATCAACTAAAGTCTATTGCAGGCCCAAAGTATGGTTGCAAGTTTGCCAAAGTTTAAGGTTCACGGTATGCATAAGGTATGTGAAGCATGCCAACTTGGTAAGAAGGCCAAACATGCTTTCCCACATGAAAATCATGTCAATGCAAGGCCATTGGATGCCATACATTCAAATGTATGGAGACCGACCAAGACTGCAACAATTGCAGGTTGCAGGTACTATGTTACATTCATTGATATGACCACACTAGGAAAGTGTGGGTTTATTTCATGAAGGAGAAAAGTGAGGTGTTTGCTCACTTTCAGAGATTTAAAGCCTTGGTCGAGAAGGAAAAAGGCATGCAAATAAAATGACTAAGATCAGATGGTGGGGGAGAATATTTCTCCAATGAGTTTAGTGATTTCCTGAGAAAGCAAGGAATTAAGAGGCAATTTACATGCAGGTACACTCCGCAATAGAATGGTGTTGCAGAAAGGAAAAATAGGCACATTGCAAAAGTGGCACGTGCTTTGATGGCTGAAAAAAATATGCCACATTACTTTTGGAAAGAAACAGTAGAGCAACTGCTATGAATATTATGAACATGACACCCACTGTAGCTATTCATGGTATGACTCCTGAGAATAGAAGTTTATAGGCATAAGACCGGATGTGTCTCACTTGAAAGTGTTTGGGTGTATGTCATATGTACATGTTCCTACTGATGAAGTGAGAACAAAGTTGGATCCAAAGGTAGAGAAATACATCTTCATTGGTTATGCTATGGAGCAAAAAGGTTATAGATGCTTTAACCCTACCACTCGTGAGATGCGAGTAAGCAAAGATGTTGTGTTTGACGATAAGATGAGTAGCTAGTATGCACCAGTAGTGAAGGAAATAGGAGATGCCGATGTAAGAAGTGATGATGTTGCACCACATGTAGAGCAGCAATCACAAGTGCTGAGTCGACCTGGGAGTCATCGGGTAGTGGATCCAATGTTAGCCCATGGTCAGGCAAGTTGAGGAATGATGCAGGTACACATGTATCACGAAAAGGAAAGGAAAAGGTAGATCAACCTTTTGTGCCTGATCTATCAGCATGTCACTCATATGTGGATGGTGACTCTAGTGGCTCTGAGCACAGCCTTGACGAGGATCTTGGCATTCCATCTGTGGTTACTCCTAGTGTTAGGAGAACCAAGGTTGTTTTTGAGGACACTTGGCAGTGATCTAGGTGTGCGCATGTCTATGAGGGTTAGATACCCTGTTTTGACAGGTTGAGATATGATGGATATATAGCCCATCGTTATGCTTACATGGTAAAAGAAATACAAGAGGCTGAGCCCACTTGCTTTGAGAAGGCAATTGGAAATAAGAAATGGAAAAATGCCATGGATGAGGAGATGGCAGCATTGGATGCAAATGCAACATGGGAGTTAGTTCCTTTGCCTAAGGAAAAGAAGGCAATTGGATGTAAGTGGGTGTATAAAGTCAAGCACAATGCTAATGGTTCAGTGACCACCAAGGCAAGATTGGTTGCCAAGGGCTATGCATAGACTTATAGCATAGACTATGAGGAGACATTCAACCCGATTGCAAAGAATGGCAATTGTGAGAGCTATCATTGCTATGGCTGCAGCGAAGGGTTGGTCTTTACATCAAATGGATGCAAAGAATGGCAATCGTGAGAGCTGCTATGGCTGAAGGGTTGGTCTTTACATCAAATGGATGTAAAGAATGCTTTCTTGCATGTTGATTTGCAAGAAGAAGTGTACATGATGTAGCCACAAGGTTATGAGAGTGATGCACATCCAGATTTTGTGTACAGGCTACGCAAAGCCTTGTATGGCTTGAAGTAGGCACCTAGAGCAAGGTCAAACAAGATCAGGGAGTATCTTGTTACCATTGGATTTCAGATATCCAAAGAATATTTTTCACTATATGTGAAAAAGACAGATAGAGGGATCATGCTAATAGTTATCTAGGTGGATGACTTGATTATCACTGGTGATAGTGATACAGACATACATGATGTCAGGATGCTTTTGAAGTAGAAGTTTGAGAGGAAGGATTTGGGTGAGCTGCGATATTTCTTTGGCATAGAGGTGGTGAGATCACCTCATGGAATCTTGCTATTGCAGAGGCAATATGGCTTGGACATGTTATCCAAGTATGGTATGACAGCCGTAAGCCTATTTCAGTGCCATTGGAGCAGCAGAACATAAAGCTTTCCACAGATACAAGTGAGCTTTTGGAGGACCCCACTACATACAAGCGCATAGTGGGTAGTTTGATCTACATGACCATTACATGGCTAGACTTGAGCTATGCTGTTGGATTTGTGAGTCAGTTTATGTAGGCCTCTAGGAAGCCACACTTGGATGTGGCTAGACGGATCCTTAGGTACATAAATTCCACAGTTGATTATGGACTTTTCTATGAGGCTAGTACAGAGATACAGTTGCATGGGTACATAGATGCTGATTGGGCTGGTAGTATTGGAGACAAGAGATCTACCAGTGGTTTTATGTTCTCAATTGGGAGTGCTGTTGTGAGTTGGAGCAGTAAGAAGCACCCAATAGTTGCCTTGTTGAGTACAGAGGCAGAGTACAGGGGTGCTGCTATGGTTCTTTGTGAGGTAGCTTGGTTTCAGAAGCTACTTGGTGACATGGGAGAGCCCGTGGATAGGGAAGTTGTCATATATTGTGACAACATGAGCAGTATATAGTTGGCCAGTAACCCAATATATCATGCTTTAATGAAGCACATTGAGGTGTATTATCACTGTCAGGGAGAAGGTTCTAGTAGGAGATGTAGATATGGTATATGTCAACACATGTGGTTGACATCTTCACGAAGGTATTGGGCACAGAGAAGCTCCACAGGTTTAGGAGTTTACTTGGAGTGCAATGTGTGGAAATGAGCTTGAGGAGGAGTGTTGAGATATCAAGCTCAACTAGTGCTGTGTGTGGAAATGAGCTTGAGGAGGAGTGTTGAGATATCAAGCTCAACTAGTGCTACGGCGGACATTCACATGACCCGCCTGGGTGATAGCTTTTGCATCTACACCACTAGCATGGTTGGTGAGATTATGGGTGATATGTGGCCAGTGGGATGACAGGCTGTGTGACAGCCATTTTGGATTACTAGAGAATGGCATAGTTATATTGCCAGCTCATTTATTCGAGTTCACATTATGGACCGACCCTTGTATGTTGTAGTAGTTGAGTACTAACCCATATAGTGTGTACTCTTATCCTTATGTTATGTTGGTTGAGTAGTGAAGAAGAAGATAGAAGGAAATTCAGCTATCCATCTCTCTCTTCTGTCTTGCTCTCTCTTGTGTGTGTGTGTTTTCTTGCTCTCTCTTGTGTGTGTGTGTTTTCTTGCTAGGGTTTGAAGCTCTCCCTCTCCTCCAAATTCTCTTTAATCCATGGTGAAGAAAGGGTTTATATGAAGAAAGGGTTTATATACCTGAGTTCTTTACCATGGGTATCACCCATTCTTTTGCTAAAAATTGAAAATGGCTCTATGCAAATGTTCTTAGACTTCCGAGCTCTTAATCAAATTATGATTAAGAATAAATACCCAATGCCATAAATTGATGAGTTGTTTGACCAACTTAATGGTGTGCAATACTTTTCTAAAATTGATCTTAGATCGGGGTGTCACCAAGTTAAGGGAATACGATATTCCCAAGATTGCATTTAGGACTCATTTTGTACACTATGAGTTCCTAGTCGTGCCATTTATTCCCAAGACTGTATTTGAGGACTCGTCTTGGGAATAAGATATTCCCGAGATTACATTTAAGACTCGTTTTAGACATTATGAGTTCCTAGTCATGTCGTTTGGCTTTATGAATGCTCCAATGACATTTATGACATTGATGGACAATGTTTTACATCCCGGTATTCAAGAAAATTCATAGTATTTTTCCTTGATGACATAATTATATATAGTAATTCGAAAGAACACCTATAGTATTTGTGCTCAATGTTCAAATTCCTTAAGGAAAATAAGCTATTTGGGAAGGAATCTAAGTGTAAATTTTTGGCTAAGGAGATCCACTATATAGGCCATATTGTCTCTGTGTATGGCACATGAGGATGGATCCTAACAAGGTGGATGTCATTTGTCAGACGGCCTGAACCTAGAAATCTCAAGAAATTGTAGATTTTTCTAGGTATATCGGGGTTCTACCGCCGATAGTATATAAAGGACTACGCGAAGATCACAATCCCCTTTACCAATTAGTTGAGAACAAAGGATAAAACTATTTGTTGGGGAGATCCTCAATGAAGAAGTTTGAGAAGCTCAAGGTGGCCATTGTGATGGCACCAATATTAAGCATTGTGGACCCCAATGAGCCATTTGTTACAAATTAGTGGTACATATTACAAACTTAAGCTTTAACAGATCCACACCTTGAGAGTTCCTTTTTCCAAATAACACATTTTTGCGACACGATAAAGAAAGTAGACTCATGTATTCTAACTAAATCGCTAGCTCCACTCTTCCCAAATTTTTTCTATATTTCCCTCTTGTGTTTGGCTCTCAATATACCAAAAGATTTGACAACATTTTGCATTCTCTCAATAAATTGACTAAACATCCTTCTTACATCTTACCGCCGCAAAGCTAGCTCCACTCTTCCCAAACGTTTTTCTATATTTTCCTCTTCTATTTGGCTCTCAATAATATACTAAAAGATTTGATAACAATTTGCATTCTCTCAACAAATTTAGACTAAACATCCTCCTTACATCTTACCTCAAGAGTAAGTAAATTAATAATTTTATTGGTATCTTGCTTAACTAGAATGCACGAGTAGTGATGATGCATTTGCATTCTCCCAATAAATTTAGACTAAACATCCTCCTTACATCTTACCTCAAGAGTAAGTAAGTCAATAGTTTTATTGGTATCTTCCTTACCTCAAGAGTAAGTAAGTCAATAGTTTTATTGGTATCTTCCTTACCTAGAATGCACGGGTATTGAGGATGCATTTTTGTGACATGTTAAGAAAGGCATCTATGTCTATGGACTCTCGTGTACATTTAAAATGTATAATACTAAAAGGAGATGTAGAAATTTAAAAATCAAGTTACTATACTTATTAAGAAATGACTTAACTAGCCTAGTCAATGTAATCACTTGTATTACATTTAAAAATTGCACAAGTCTTTGTTAATCAATCTTCAGGCACTAACAGGTTAATGATTCATTCTTTGTGTTATTGTGTAGAAATAAGACAACTTTATGGAGAAAAATAAGAGAAAGTGATACTTGTCAAGCATGGCATTAGAAGTGTACCTGCTAGAATTTGTAGCTAGTTGTTAAGAACAAGGTGGATTCTCTCATCAATAAATATAAAAGTTGTCTCCCACACAATCCTTGCACAACATGTTAACCAATGTTATTCCTTGATTAAGTTAGTTGCTTTTAATGAAACAATGCTTTCTCAATGCATATATGTGAGTGAGATTTTTAAAAAAAGAAAAAGAAAAAGACCATACACATGGTATGGTAGAGGTGGCACAATTCTCTCCAAAGTTTACAATTCTCTACCATACACATGGTATGGTAGAGGTGGCACAATTCTCTCCAAAGTTTATAATCATAGGGAAATATGCCCTTCCCTCATTTAGAGAAATACTTTCAATGTTGAAAGAGGAGAGAGTGAATCAATTTTACAAAGCTGCATAAGATGAAGCATTAAACTTACGCTGTCATTAGCTTAAACTAGTTGTTTATAATGCCACTTATTATCCTGATATCATTTATCAACTGTAAATTATCAACTGTAAAAAGCACATTAAACTGGTTTTTTATGATTTCTTTTACTATCCCCATATCATTTATCAGCTGCAAAAAGCACATCAAGATCCATCTTAATAATAGTATATGAAGGAAATGAAGCTATAAAGCTTTTAACCATACAACCAACTATAAACCATTACTCAATGTGTGCATCAACTTAGTTTTCAGAAAGGACCTTGATCTCTACTTTTAAACAAAGAGCATGCATATATAAAAGTGGATACCGGGTGCTTATCAATCTAGTAAAAATTGATAAATTTTTAGGTTTTTTATAAAAGATCTTATAGGGTGGCGGTACCATATATGCCAATAATCTTATGGATCAATGTTAGATAATTAATGGGTTGTATATCAGTAGAGTAGTATACCTTCAGCAATAATTTATGGATCCTTGCTTATATCCATCTTTTCTTATTGTAGTCATTTAAGAAAATTTCATTGGTATGGATGGTTTATTGTTTTTTCATCTTTTTCATCACATTTAGAGCAAGCATTTTAATGCAATTATGATCTCAAACATGTTGTGGAGATCATCAAAAACTTTGCAGCACCATAGAGAGCTCTGGGTTTGAGGCTCAAATAACCACTTATTGTCGCACTGGTTGAATCCATCCAAAACAGCACCCAATAACTGGCTCAATCCATAATGGTATCAACAGAATTGGTGTTACGATAGCCAAAACAAGTAGTGACTGTTTGTGAGTCTGCGATCAACCCATAAAATGGCCATAATTTGCATCCATGCTTGTAAAACTAAGTAGAATTAACAAGTGAAACTGACTAGTTACTAGCACACATGATAAGTCACAAATAAGGATGCATAAAAGATTTATTTTTATTTCAAAAGTGTTATTCTCATTAAAATTGAATTTATGCATAGAAGAATGCATAAAAGATTTATTTTCATCTCAAAAGTGTTATTCTCATTAAAATTGAATTTATGCATAGAAGGATGCATAAAAGATTTATTTTCATCTCAAAAGTGTTATTCTCATTAAAATTGAATTTATGTATAGAAGGATGCATAAAGATTTATTATCATTTTAAAAGTGTTATTCTCATTAAAATTGAATTTATGCATAGAAAGATGCTTAAAGGATTTAATTTTATTTTAAAAGTGTTATTTTCCTTAAATTTGTTCTATGGAAAAGAATCAACAGATGTGCCTCTCAATGAGGAAAAAAGCGTTGTTCTCTATGATCCAAGTGCAATCTTTTCCCTGATTTGACTATGGGACTTACAGTTTGGTCAGATCAGTTCAGTTAGTTAAGGCTTTTGACTATGTTAGAGAAAAATTATCTTGGAGGAATCACCCGTGCTTTCCAAGCAAGGGAAGTTTTTCCGAGTTCGTTTTAGGAATCCATGGGTGAGGCCCCGAGTGTGGGATCCTGCCCCGCGCAAGAAGTGCTACTTCCGCTACTAGCACCCCTAATTTCGTTGCGCTGTGGGGACAGGGATCTTACAGCTAGTATCAGAGCGAATTAGCTAATGTGGATCAACCGAGAAGCCCAAAATGTTGAAGAAGCAGTAAAAGGTTGTAATTGTGTGATAAAATTCATAGAAATTGATATTCACACTAGAATTCATAAATTAGTAACTAGGTATTCAGATGGAAGTACCGCAATTGCATGGAATCCCTGACATGCTTGAGCCCTAGACATGATGGTATTTACCTTATAGTTCCAAGGACCGTGACTACCCGTATATACCGAGTGTATAACTGCAGCTCTTTACTGACAGTATATATACAAGTAAATCTAAGACTTGAAATTATAAGCATAAATGCTATCCAGATGATGAATTTGAATGTGGTTGATATGATTTTTAAATTCTGGTTGAGAACTGATGAGTTGATTTGGATTCTGATTGAAAAATGATGATTCCTGAATTTTGGTTGAAATCTAATAAGCTGAGCAAAACCACAATGAGGATGAATGGGACGAGTCCCTGTGATGATGTTCGTAATTGGAATGACGTTAATGACCACCAAATCACTACGAGATTAGTGGATTGTGCTGACAGATTGCTACTGTTAACACTTGACCCAGTGGATCAAGTTAAGGGATGTCAAATTAAAAATCTGTATAATTGAAAATTCTCATGGAGGACTGTGTTCAGATAGAAAGTTCGGTCTAATGGACCATTATTGTGATAAAGATTTGAATCTTATGATCTGAGTGAATTGTTATCTATTGATGAGTTCGATAGAAGGGATCTTTATCCCAAGATTCTGTTGGGTTCACTAGACTATAAGGAGCCCCAGAATCACTTGGGTCTTAAGGAGAAGAGTTCTCCTCTAATTTTGTGAGATGAGGACATCTCGCGTTTTTTAAATGGGGTAGGATGTAAGATTCCTCCCTCCAGTGTTTGAGGTGTAAGAACCTCCCCTTCTGATCTTATAAATATTCCCTACTTTGAAATAAAACAAGGATCCTGTTTTGGCCTAGAGAGAGATAATGTCTAGAGGGAGGTAATTCAAAATTGAGATATTTTTGGATTTAAAAATCATCCTAGTGTCTAAAATGGTTTCCCTTGAAGCAGAAATTCAAAAAGAACTTTCCAATGTGCAATTGGAATTAATAAAAAATAGGTATAAAGGACCTTAGCCTAAGGGTCCAGATTTTCAGAAATTTTTGAATTATGCTCCAATTAAGGTTTCTATGGACCAATAAGATTAATCCAAATGTAGGGAGGAGATAAATTGAAGAATAAAAGAAAATCCCCCAAAAATGAGTAAATACTCACATAAGATGAAGAGTTGACTAAGGACAAGGTTATTAGTTAAAAAAGAAGAGATATTTAGAGGAAATGATGCATTTTTGACACCTCAGTGTGGGGATTTTTCCTCATAAAGGAGACACCTATTTCACATGTGTGCAGGAGTTTTAAACTCATAAATAATGAGATATTTCATCTCTCCTCTCTCCTGTTTCAACTAGATCCAAAAAGTAAGCTAAACTGACCCAAAAATGGTCAAAATTTGACCAAACTGATTTGGAAAATTCTAGAATCAGTTTGCTTGGTTAGAGGCTCATTTTTTCCTATAAATAGAAACCTCCCTCTTTGTAAAAGGTTTATAGTGTTTATGCACTGTTACTCTACTCCTCCCCAGAGTCAAATACATTGAATTCACTTGATAATTCAATTGTTTTTGACTAAATCCTCTCCAAAAGAATTGGTGGCCACTCTTGATCCAAACAAGAGTAGAACCCTCAATCCTTCAAGCCAAAGGAAAGCTTACAAAACTCCATGTAAGATAAAAATTCTACTTTTTAAATTCTAATCTATGGTTTTTTGATTTCTTTGCTTTCTTTTAGTGATTGAAGTGAATCTTGATGTTATGCCTTGATGAAAAGGCTACGCCCTTCTCTTAAGAATTCAGCCTTTCTTTATCCTAAAATGAGTAACAAATAAGTTAATTCAACTTTTCTTATTGTTTACTCTTTAGAAAGTGAAAATTAAGTAGATTAGAGTACTTTAATTCAAATTGGGATTAATTTTAAATTGATGTTAGAATGTAAAAATTGAGAAATAGTCAGCCATACAAAAGGAGGTTATGGCAAAATTTTCTTAAATTTTGTAGAACTAAAGTTTATCATTAAGTTATTCTAAAAGAGTAATCCCCTTCGTTTGTGCATTCTAAAAGATTTATTTTTATTTCAAAAGTGTTATTCTCATTAAAATTGAATTTATGCATAGAAGGATGCATAAAAGATTTATTTTCATTTCAAAAGTGTTATTCTCATTAAAATTGAATTTATGCATAGAACGATGCATAAAAGATTTATTTTTAATGCAAAAGTGTTATTCTCATTCAAATTGAATTTATGCATAGAAGAATGCATAAAAGATTTATTTTCATCTCAAAAGTGTTATTCTCATTAAAATTGAATTTATGCATAGAAGGATGCATAAAAGATTTATTTTCATCTCAAAAGTATTATACTCGTTAAAATTGAATTTATGCATAGAAGGATGCATAAAAGATTTCTTTTCATCTCAAAAGTGTTATTCTCGTTAAAATTGAATTTATGCATAGAAGGATGAATAAAAGATTTATTTTCATCTCAAAAGTGTTATTCTCGTTAAAATTGAATTTATGCATAGAAGGATACATAAAAGATTTATTTTCATCTCAAAAGTGTTATTCTCATTGAAATTGAATTTATGCATAGGAAGATGCATAAACGATTTAATTTTATTTAAAAAGTGTTATTTTCCTTAAATTTGAATTATGCATAAATAGATGTATAAAGAATCTTTATATCAAAAATTAGAATTCTCTTAAATTCTATGTTTAAATTCTATGAATAGAAGTGATAAGAATGTGAGGTGAATAGATGTGATGAGATAAGATGTGAATCAGATAGATGATTGGATGGATGGGTGTGATGATGTGAATAGAGGTGATGAGATGTGAGGTGAATAGAGGTGATGAGATGTGAGGTGAATCAGATAGATGATGATTGGACCGATGGATGTGATGTGAATAGAAGAGATGATGATTGGACGGATGGATGTGATGTGAATAGAACAGATGATGATTGGACGGATGGATGTGATGTGAATAGAAGAGATGAGAATATAAGGTGAATAGATGTGATGAGATAAGATGTGAATCGGATAGATGATGATTGGATGGATGGATGTGATGTGAATAGAAGTGATGAGATGTGAGGTGAATAGATGTGATGAGATAAAATGTGAATCAGATAGATGATGATTGGATGGATGGATGTATGTGATGTGAATAGAAGAGTTGAGAAATTGAGGTGAATAGATGTGATGAGATAATATGTGAATCAGATAGATGATGGTTGAATGGATGGATGTGATGTGAATAGAAGTGATGAGAATATGAGGTGAATAGATGTGACGAGATAAGATGTGAGTCAGATAGATGATGATTGGATGGATGGATGGATGTGAATGTAAATAGAAGTGATGAGAATATGATGTGAATAGATGTGACGAGATAAGATGTGAGTCAGATAGATGATGATTGGATGGATGGATGTGATGTAAATAGAAGTGATGAGAATATGAGGTGAATAGATGTGAATCAGATAGATGACAAACAGATGGATGGATGTGATGTGAATAGAGGTGATGAGAATGTGAGGTGAATAGATGTGATGAGATGTGATGTGAATAAGATAGATGATGGATGGATGGATGGATGTGATGTGAATAGAGGTGATGAGAATGTGAGGTGAATAAATGTGATGAGATAAGATGTGATTCAGATAGATGGGAATGAATGGATGAATGGATGTGATGTGAATAGAGGTGATGAGATGTGAGTAGAGGTGATGAGATGTGAGTGAAGAGATGTGATGAGATGTGATGTGAATCAGATAAATGTGAATGAATGTGATGAGATGTGATGTGAATCAGATAAATGTGAATGAATGGATGAGATGTGAATCAGATAAATGTGAATGAATGTGATGAGAATGTGAGGTGAATAGATGTGATGAGATAAGATGTGATTCAGATAGATGGGAATGAATGGATGAATGGATGTGATGTGAATAGAGGTCATGAGATGTGTGGTGAATAGATGTAATGAGATGTGATGTGAATCAGATAAATGTGAATGAATGTGATGAGATGTGATGTGAATCAGATAAATGTGAATGAATGGATGAGATGTGATGTCATGTGAATCAGAATGTAAATGAATGATATGGGATATGAGTGGATGATATGTGATGAAAATGGATGTAAATGTATTAGTGAAGAATGGATGTGAATGTATATGTGAAATAATTGATGTGAATGAGTATGTAAAAGAATGGATATAGATGTGTATGTGAAAGAATGTGATGTGATGTGTCATAAATATATGTGGATGTGAATGTGATGGATATGAATGAATGTGATGTGATGTGATGGATATGAATGAATGTGATGTGATGGAATGTGAATTGGGATAGATGTGAATGAATGAGATGTGAGGTAAAATGAATGAGATGTGATGTGAGTGAATGTGATGTGGTCTGAAATGGATGAGATGTGAATGAATGTGATATGATGAGATGTGGATATGGGTAGATGCGAGTGAATGAGATCTGATGAGGTTAAATAGAGGAAAGATGTGATCAGATGAAAATGATGTGACTGGATGAGAATAGGAATAATTATGAAATGGTTGTGGAGTTAAATAATGTGGATTGATGATGGAACTATGTGGAAAGACAAGAATTTGTTATAGAAACTGTATTTATGGCCTGTTTATAAATAACAATTTTATGTCAAGAATGCTAGAGTAGCATTTTGACCATCTTGTGAATGAGGTCATGGAGACCTAATATGATAAAGTTGCAACAACTGACGAAGAGTCAATGGAGGACGTCTCGCGTAGCAAGGTCGGTCGAGGTCTTGACAAGCCTCAATTCGATTAAAATGGTGAGCTTCTGGTACGGTGGATGAGGGACCAAGGAAGCGGCCTATGAGTGAAGCGCTAGATCACCTATGAAGGATCCTAGAGGGTGCTGACCATACGGTGCTCGGGATCTAGGTTGCCGAGGATACCCACACGTGCGTCATGGAAGATATTGGAACAAGGAGGAGTAAGACTTATTTTCTGAATTTGGGCATGGATCTGGTTGATTGACCTTGCTAGTCCTCAGCAGATGAGTCCATGGCTTTTTTATATGGATCTGTTTGTTGATCTTGCTAATCTTCAACGGATATTCCATTTTGATATGTGAATATATTGTCAGTTACTATGAGCTAGGATCTATCGAAAAGGTCCTTGAGTGGACAGGTGGTTAGCGTTCTGGTTGCCAATAATGCCATAGGTACAACGATGAAAGAATGATTGGAAATAAGGATTCAACTAGAGATTTTGAGGATTATGATCTGTAGGATCCCACTGCCCCCTCTGCACACCAGATTCTCGGTAGCTGGCAGCGCAAGCAGCTTCCTCATGCGCGGGGCAGGGTTTCCCACTCGCGGCCTCGCCCTCGAATGTTTGAGCACGAGACTAAGCTGGTGGTCATTCTGAAAACCAAAATCGGGAAAATTTTCCATGCCCGAAAAATGGGGACGAATCTCAAGAACTTTTTTGACACGAGCTTCATGGTCAGCTGCATTCTTTGAGTAAATCAGAATATCATCAAAGAAAACAAGAACAAAATCATCCAATATTCTCTAAGAATGTCCTGCATTAGGCGATTGAATGTAGCTGGGGCATTTGTCAATCCAAATGGCATGACATCGAATTCATAATGCCCATACCGAGTATTGATGGCTGTCTTCGGGTGCTCATTAATCCTTATCTGATAATACCCTAATTTGAGATCTATCTTTATGAAGATCTGGGCTCCACTTAGCCTATCCATCAATTGTAGGGATAGGATACTTATTCTTAACTGTCAGCAGACAGACAGACAGCTGATTGAGACCTCTGTAGTCCGCACAGAGTCTTAGCATTCCATCTTTCTTTTTCTGAAAGAGAACTGGCACACCCCAAGGTGAAACACTGGGTCTTACAAACTCTTGTTCAAGCTGTTCCTTGAGTTTGATGGCTTCAAGAATTGGCATTTTTTTCTACGTGCGCAGGGCTATTGGCTGAGCTCCGGGGTCAATTCTATCACATGATCTACTTCCCGAATTGGAGGCATCTCTATTAATTCTGTTGGGAATAAATCATCATAATCACTTAACCATTCAGGTTTTTTAGCTTTTAACTTTGAGTCTACTGGATTCATTTTGACAACATAAATGAGCTACTTCTTTCTAAGTCCTTTTAGTAACTTAGAAGCCTTTACTAACTGCAGACTTGGGGATCCTGAAATTTCGGCTCCTTGAACTTTATTTCCATGAAGGCCACAGAAGGAAATGGTTCCATTATGACAGTGAATGTCAGCTTGATTTTTGTGGAGCCAATCCATTCCAAGGATCTCGGCAAAAACTCCCAAAGGTATAACTCTGAATTGACAGTCAGTTAAGTTCCCATCTAGATTGAACTGAATACGATCTGTCTCAAGGTGAGTGAAAAGAATCTTCCCACTGGCCAATTCAACTTGCATAGGTTTCCCTGATTTCTATTCTAAGACTAGCTTACACAAGCATCCTGGGGAAATGAAAGAATGAGTACTACTTGAATCAATCAAAAGCTTAAAAGGCTTACCCTAATACTCAGCTGGAGTATGGATGACGGAGAATTGGCGATTTTGGCCCTTGGTTTTCAATTGCTGCATAAATCTATCCTCTTTCCTCTTCCACTACTTCTGCTATTGTGACTGCTCTGGCTGCCTGCAGTCTGAGGCGGAACTCTTTCTCTTTGGTTGCCCCAGTTCTGGGAAGGAGTTATGAGGCTACTCTGGACAGAGGCAGATGGCTAAGCTAGAGTTCTCCTAGGATTGCCTTGATTTTAACAAGATGGACCTTGATTTGACTGATAGGAAGGGGCTGGTCTCTGCACTCTCGGTCCTTGACTTCCTTGTCCGTTTGACATGGCAAGAGTCGGGCAGTCTTTCAGCTGGTGACCAAAACCCTGACATCCAAAACACCGGTTCTCACTTCTGAGCTCATCCCTCTGAATCCTTGAAAGAGGTGGGACTCCTCAGAAAGTGTTCTGTGGGAAAGGTCTTCCGTCACTTTTGAATCTCCCAGTATCGTGATTCTGATTAGAGGATCTGGTTGCCTTGCACGGGCCGCGCGCCTCATGATACCGACAAAACGAGATTTTCGTCAACTTAACTTTGATAAACAGATTTATGATTATTTAATTTTTACGATTTATTCTTTAAACATATTATTTCATCATACTTCATGAAACAAGATTTTCTTTGATAATTTTATTAACCATATTCAGAATCATGAAAACAATTTGGAATTTTTTTGCAATTACTATCAAAAGTTTTCGATATATACATAGAGTATCACGGCTCCCAAAATCACTACCTCAATCACGTACCTCAATCACGTACACATAAAGAAGCGAAACTGTGAAGGAGACATACCATGGTACACATGATTCATTACAGAAAGAGGTGCTGTAATTCTACCTCTAGGGATAAAGCAGCTAAGAAGCCTAAAAACTCGGCATGAAATTCTGAAGTTCTTGGGTGAATGATCAAAGAGTTGAACAAGCTCTAGCCTTATCACAATCATGGCTAAGGAAATATTTTGCCTGAGCCTCTGACGCTGATTGAACTGACATTAATACATCGTCCTCCAAAGAACCACATATACCGACGCCGCTCAATAGGATCAGGAAAGTAAAGACTCTCAAAATGACGTGCGAATCTCACTCTGCTGCTCGAATGCAAAGGCTATTATATCCTGACTCTGGGAGAGTTCAGGAATGCCAGATAGATTTCGGGTATCCATCTATAAATTTCCAATTCAATTTATGAGTTTTCAATTTTTAAAGTTCATTCAACATAATATTAACAAGTGAGAACATTATTTCCCAGATTTACTTTAAATTTTTAAGCAATTTTTGTTGCTGTTATGTTAACAACAGCGCTCTGATACCAACTATAGGATCCCACTGCCCCCTCCGCACATCGGATTCCCGGTAGCTGGCAACAAAAGCAGCTCCCTCATGCACTTTGAGGTCCCTATCCCCACTGCGCCGCAATGAATTCAGGGGTGCTAGCAGTGGAAGTAGCACTTCTTGCACGGGGCAAGGTCCCACACTTGGGGCCTCGCCCATGGATATCCAGACAAGAGACTAATCCATCGGTTCTTCCAAAACCGAACCCGGAAAGCACGGGCGATTCCTCCAGGATAACTTTTGCTTAGGGTGTCCCGGGTACCAGGGAAAAGAGTTCCCAGGCCCCCTAGCCGGATATTTATGCAAACTTAAAACTAGTCACACCACTTACACACCCAATATGAAATTGCCTTTTTCACAGATTCAACAGTCTTTAAATAATCATTTAATGAAACCATAGTGTCACTGATCATAATCCTCTAATTATCAAGTTGAATCCTTATTTTCAAACATTCCTTCATCGGTGTACCTAGCTCATACCGGCAAGTATTCACTTTAACAAAAATTGAGTCTCCGTTGAAGATCAGCAAGATCAACCAACAGATCCATATAAAAGAGCCATGGACTCATCTGTTGAGGACCAGCGAGGTCAATCAACCACATCCATGCCCGAATTCAGAAAACAACTCTTACTCCTTGTTCCAATATCTTCCTCGACGTATGTGTGGGTATCTTCGGTGACCTAGAGCCCGAGCACCTTACGGTCAGCACCCTCTAGGATCCTTCACAGGTCACCTAACGCTTCACTCATAGGCTGCTTCCTTGGTCCCTCATCCACTGTACCAGAAGCTCACCATTTAAATCAAACCGAGGCTGGTCAAAATCGGTTTGATTTAAATGGTGAGCCAGCCTCCGTTTGATTTAAATGGTGAGCTTCTGGTACAGTGGATGAAGGACCAAGGAAGCAGCCTATGAGTGAAGTGCTAGGTGACCTACGAAGGATCCTAGAGGATGCTGACCATACGTGCTCGGGCTCTGGGTCACCGACGATACCCACATGTACGTCGGGGAAGATATTGGAGCAAGGAGTAAGAGTTGTTTTCTGAATTCAGGCATGGATCTGGTTGATAAACCTTCTCAACGGATGAGTCCATGGCTCTTTTATATGGATCTGTTGGTTGATCTTGCTGATCTTCAATGGAGACTTAATTTTTGTTAAAGTGAATACTTGCCGGTATGAGCTAGGAACTATCGAAAAGGCCCCTAAGTGGACAGGGGGTGAACGTCGTGGTTGCCAATGATGCCATAGGTACACTGATGAAGGAATGTTTGGAAATTCCAAATAAAAGTAAATCTTTTATGCATCTTTCTATGCATAAATTCAATTTTAATGAGAATAACTCTTTTGAAATAAAAAAAAATTCTTTATGCATCTTTCTATGCATAAAATCAAAATTGATGAGAATAACTCTTTTGAAATAAAAATAAATTTCTTTATGCATCTTTCTATGCATAAAATCAAAATTTGATGAAAGTAACGCTTTTTTAAAAAAATTTCTTTTATGCATCTATTTATGCATAAATTCAATTTTAATGAAAGTAACACTTTTATAATAAAAAAATTCTTTTATGCATCTATTTATGCATAAAAATTAATTTTGATGAAAGTAACACTTTTATAATCAAAATATTCCCAATATGCATCTTTCTATGCATAGAAATTAATTCTAATGAAAATAACACTTTTATTATAAAAATATTTCTAATATGCATTTTTCTATGCATAGAATAAAAAATAACACTTTTAAAATACACAAGCGGTGGGGATTACTCTTTTTGAATAATAAAAGATAAAACTTATTTCACCAAATTTAATAAAATTTTGCCATAACCTCCTTTGTATGGCTGACCATTTTTCAAAATTTTTCATTCTCAAGCTACTTAGAAATTATCCCAAATGGTTTAAAGCATTCTAAACTAATCAAATTTCACTTTTTAAAGAGAAACAATATGAAAAGTTTAATTCTAACAATTTGATTACACATCTAGGATAAAGAAAGTCTGAATTCAGGAACGAAGAGAGGGGGAAAGCCTTTCCAACAGGGCATAGCATCATTTTTTCTTTTAAAGAAAACAAAAATTAAAAAACCATTAAATGGAATAAAGAGAAAGTAGGATTTCTAACTTACATGAATTTTTGTGAGCTTTCCTTTGGCTTGATGGTTTTAGGGATCTACTCTTGTTTGCAACAAGAGTGGCCACCAATTCTTTTGAAGAGGAAATGGTCAAAAACTAATGAATTATCAATAAATTCACTGTTTTTGGTTGTAGGGAGGAGTAGAGTAGCAATGCAAAAAACACTATCAACAATTTACAAAGGGGGAGGCTTCATTTATAGGAAAAATTGAGCCTCTAACCAAGCAAATTGATTATAGAATTTTCCAGATCAGTTTGGTCAATTTTTGACCATTTTTAGGTCAGTTTAGCTTACTTTTTGGATCTAGTTGTAGCAAGAGAGAGGAGAGATGAAAATATCTCATTATTTGTAAGTTTAAAACTCAACCACACATGTGAAATAGGTGCCTCTTTCATGAGGGAAATTCCCTCACACTGAGGTGTCAAAAATGTATCATTTCTTCTAAATATCTCTTCTTTTTTAACTAATAACCTTGTCCTTAGTCAACTCTTCAGTCAACTCTTCATCGTATGTGAGTATTTACTCATTTTTGGGGAGATTTTCTTTTATTCTTCAATTTATCTCCTCCCTACATTTGGATTAATCTAATTGGTTCGTAGGAACCTTAGTTCAAAAATTTTAGAAAATCTAGACCCTTAGGCTGAGACCCTTAGGCTAAGGTCCTTTTTACCTGATTTCAATTTATTCCAATTGCACATTGGAAATTTCTTTTTGAATATCTGTTTCAGGGGAAACCATTTGAGACACTAGGAGGATTTTTATATCCAAAAATATCTCAATTTTGAATTTCCTCTCTCTAGACATTTTCTCTCTCTAGGCTAAAACAAGATCTTTCTTTTATTTCAGAGAGGGGGATAATTATAAGATCAGAAGGGGAGGTTTTTACACCTACACATCCATTCTTTCACATACATCCACATCCATTCTTTCACATACACATCCACATCCATTCTTTCACATACATCCACATCCATTCTTCACATACACATTCACATCCATTCTTCACATACACATTCACATCCATTCTTCACATACATGTTCATATCCATTCTTATCATACACATTCACATCCCAAATCATTCATTTACATCCCGATTCCCATCACATTACATCTCATCCATTCATTCACATCTATCTGATTCACATGACATCTCATCACATTTATTCACATCACATCTCATCACGTTGTCGAAAATTCCGGACACGGAATCACCTGCCTCTATAGCTATCCACTCCAACAGCCTTGGAAACACAAACACCAATGGGGGCACCACCAGCCACCGGCTGGAACACTTCTCTCAAAATTCACCACACCACCCACACCAGAAAGAACAGCCAAAACAGGGGCACCATAGACCAAGATAAACACCGAGCAATTAAATTCCCAATCAACACTTCATACAAGCTTCTCCTGACACAGAAGCCTCACTCACACAACTTACAAACAGTCAGGCCTGGATTTACTGCCAAGGGAATTCCACCACGGCCTCACAACCTCAGGAATTAAACCTTGTGTCTGACGACCAAGCCTTTGCAACCACAAACACATCAACACTTTGACCTACCAAGGATACACCACATCCTCAATCGGCATATGATCCACTGCCTCTGCCCACAGTCAGCTTTTTCAATCGCCACGAACCTCTCGCCTGCGTGCTGTGCCAACCACACCAGAAAGAACCCGGCCACTCTCTCTCTTCAGAGGGCACCCCACCAGCAACCCTCAACTCTCTCTGCAGCCCATCACTTCTGTGTGTGTCGCCAGCACAGCAGCTACTCCAACACCTCTCTCTCTCTCTCTCTCTCTCTCTGTGTGCTGATCCTTGCCAACCTCACAACGAGCACTTCCTCTGCCACCACAGGCAACTTCTCTGCAATGCTACCGGCCCCACCAGCCAAGCAGCAACACCTCTGTCCTTCTCTTCCAGGCGGCCCCCTCTCACACAGTGGTCACCGCCATCCAAAAAACACTGTGTCGGCATCTCCCAGCCACCACCAGTCTCACCTCACACGTTCCTTTTGTGGTGAACCTGCCCTCTCACATGTTGGCATCACCTGCCACCACCGTAGCTACGGCCAAAACCATCAAACCAAAGAACCCTGCGCATCCAGCAGCCGCTTCCTCTCTTGTGCTGCCAACCCGACCACCTGTGCTTACTGCCCCATCTCACCCAGTGCCTGCTGGCCCTCCTGCATCCGGCGACAGTCCTCAGGCGCGCGTCGCCCACCTCACTAGCCTTAGCCATAGCACCTTCCTCTCTCTGGTCGCTAACCACCAGCGGCCTCACCTCACTGACGTCCCCTGGCTACAGGGCTTCACCAAAGCGGCTCCCCTCTACAAGTCGGCACACACTCCAGTCACAATCAACCACGTTATCCAGCTCCTGACTTCAGCACCCGCCAGCCTCTACAGCCGTAGCAAAGCTGCTCCCTCTCCTGAGGCGGTCACCACACAGCGTCTCTTGCTTCAGCTCCTCTAGCAGACCCCTTGCGCCTGCAGCAGCTGCGTTACCACTTCAAAGGCGGCCTCCCCTCTGTGTGTGCGTGCGGCTGCGCCAACCTTGCCAGCGCTTCAAAACCCTGGGCCTTCTCCTCTCACCTGCAGCAGTGGCTGCGCTACCTGCTCTTCGCCCGAGAAGCCCCCAGCTCTTCACAAGGCGGCCACCAAGCACCTTTTTCTCCTCGCCAGCTTCTCGCGTATTCTTTCACGTGCTGGCCGTTGCGCTGGCAAATAAGCAAGCCTCCATGTGGTCATTGCTTTGTTGGCCACGTTGATTATTATTATTATTTTTTTCCTAAGGCCTAGAAGATGGCCACAATCACTCTCCTTTTCATCCAATGCAATGCGACATTGGCCCCTTCAACTTTTAATTGCCCATCATGCTTCCACACGCCTTCAAATACAATCTTCTAGTACCCATTCTATTTTTGGACGCGTACACAAACAAGCGGCCGAATAGCTGATATCATCCCCAGCAAACAACACTCCGAACAAACCTGTACAAGCCTATAGCCAAACCATCCACCTTGTACATCTGCCAACGCATTCCAAAGCAAAACTCTCCACATGCCATGCATTCCATATGTACACAAGCCCAAAACACCTTTCAGAAAAATGCCTGACAACGTCTATTCACATCACATCCCATCCATCCATTCATTCACATCTATCTGATTCACATGTCATCACATAAAGGTAAAGAGAAAGTGGTTGAGCCCCTTGGTATGCCTAATATTTCTATAGGGCATTCTCTTGTTGATGGAGAGTCTAGTGGCTCGGAGATGAGCTGTAAGACCCCTCTGCCCCTTCCAGTATTCTGGCATAAGACAGTCCTTTAAGAAAACAGGGTTTCTATGCAGTTTGATTTTCTTTTGAATACAAGAGTATTTCTTGAATCAGTATCCCCAAAACTTCTTCATCGCAATTCTGAATTTCATACCAGAATTCCTCGAATTCTATAACCTTGATTCACATATCAATTCGAAGGGTCTCAAACTTAGTTTCATATTTGGTGCAAATTTTGAGTGTATTTTTCTAAACTGGTCACAGCTTCTTTCCTTGAAACTGAGGAAAGAGTTTGGTCTTGGTCATAGTTTGATTCAAGGTTCGAATCGGATAAGATTTTTCCTGACCAATCTTTCTCGAAAAGGTTTGATAATTCAATTACTATTTTACTGAATTCTTTTCTCTTTGAATATTTACTTAACTGATTTCTAAATTAGATATGAATTCCAATGAGGATTAAATTAATCATTTATATGAATATTTTGATCTCGATAGATTTCCATGAATTTTCTTTTTACAATCCGTGTTTGTGAATATAAAACGAGAGAAATTTCTCTCTTAGAGTATTTGATTATTCATTTATCAAATACTCATAGAATTTAAACATAGAATTTAAGAGAATTCTAATTTTGATATAATAATTCTTTATGCATCTATTTATGCATAAAAATCAACTTCAATGGGAATAACACTTTTATAAAAAAATTCCTTTTATGCATCTATTTATGCATAAAATAAATTTTAATAAGAATAACACTTTAAAAATAAAAAGAATTTCTTTACGCATCTATTTATGCATAAAAATCAATTTTTATAAGAACAACTCTTTTATAATAAAAAAATTTCTTTATGCATTTTTCTATGCATAAAAATCAATTTTAATAAGAATAACAATTTTATAAATAAACAAATTCCTTTATGCATCTTTCTATGCATAGAATCAAATTTAATAAGAATAACACTTTTATAAATTAAAAACATTCCTTCATGCATCTTTCTTTGCATAGAATCAAATTTAATAAGAATAACACTTTTATCATTAAAAAAATCCTTTATGTATCTTTCTATGCATAAAAATCTAATTTAATAAGAATAACACTTTTGTAATAAAAAATTTTCCTTTATGCATCTTTCTATGCATAGAATCAAATTTGTTAAGAATAACACTTTTATAATTTAAAAAATTCCTTTATGCATCTTTCTATGCATAAAAATCAAATTGAATAAGAATAACACTTTTGTAATAAAAAAATTCCTTTATGCATCTTTCTATGCATAGAATCAAATTTAATAAGAACAACACTTTTATAATAATAAAAATTCATTTTTGCATCTTTCTATGCATGAAAATCAAATTTAATAAGAATAACACTTTTATAATTAAAGAATTCCTTAATGCATCTTTCTATGCATCGAATCAAATTCAATAATTAATATCATTGATATACATGCATATTCATAGGTGAATATGTACATGGAGTAATTAGAAAATTTCTTTTGGATGCAAAAATGGTGGGAATTACTCTTTTGGAATAACATAAAAACAAA
Organism: Cibotium barometz; assembly: GCF_041138505.1. Classification (NCBI taxonomy): domain Eukaryota; kingdom Viridiplantae; phylum Streptophyta; class Polypodiopsida; order Cyatheales; family Cibotiaceae; genus Cibotium; species Cibotium barometz. The sequence continues at coordinate 39,612,830 of NC_141072.1, forward strand.
CTTTCTTTTTCACAAAATTTTGGAAAATTTTGCCATAATCTCCTTTGTATGGTTGACCATTTCTCATTTTTATCTTTCTTTATTTTACTTAATTAACCTAATTTAGAATTATAGAACTCTAATCTACACAATTTTCTAAATTCAAGAGAGTAAACAATAAGAAGAGTTTAATTAATCTCTTAGTTAATCTTTCTAAGATTAAGAAAGGTTGGAATGTAAAGAAGAGAAGGGGGTGGCCTTTTCATCAAAGGCATAACATTTTTAATTCAATCATTTGCAAAACATAAAAATCAAGAAAACCATAGATTTTTCATTAAAATTTATAAACAAAGTAAAAAAATTAGCTTACTTGGAGCTTGTAAGCTCTCCTTTGGCTTGAGGGATTGAGGGTTCTACTATTGTTTGAAGCAATAGTGGCCACCAATTCACTTTGGAGAGGATTAGGCCGAAAATAATTGAATTATTAAAAAATTCAATGATGGCTCAGGACAGGAGAGCAGAGTAACAGTGCATAAACACCATTAAGCTTTTACAAAGGAGGAGGCTTCTATTTATAGGAAAAAGTGAGCCTCTAACCAAGCAAACTGATTCTAGAGTTTTCCAAATCAGTTTGGTCAAATTTTGACCATTTTTGGGTCAGTTCTCAGCTTACTTTTTGGATCTAGTTTTGAAATAGGAGAGATGAAAATATCTCATTTTATTGATTAAAAATTGGGGATAATGATGAGAAAAAGGTGCCTACTTCATGAGGGAAAATCCCCACACTGAGGTGTCAAAATTTAGTTTTTTAATTCTTTTCTTTGGTCCTTAGTCCACTCTTCATCTTATGTGAGCATTTACTCATTTTTGGGGGGGGGGGGTTTCTTTTACTCTTCAATTTATGTCCTCCCTACATTTGGATTAATCTTATTGGTCCATAGGAACCTTAATTGGACCATAATCCAAAATTTTTCTGGACCCTTAGGTTAAGGTCCTTTATACCTATTTTCAATTAATTCCAATTGCACATTGGAAAGTTCTTTTTGAATTTTTGTTTCAGGGGAAACTAGGAGGATTTCTATATCTAAAAATATTTCAATTTTGAATTACCTCCCTCTAGACAATTTTCTCTCTCCAAGCCAAAACAGGGTAAAACAGGATCTTTTTTATTATTTCAAAGAGGGTAATAATTATAAGATCAGAAGGGGAGGTTCTTACACATGTACACCTCAAAAGCTGGAGATAGGAATCTTACATCCTACCCCACTTAAAAAATGCGAGACGTCAAACTAGAGGACAACTCTTTCCCTTAAGACCCAATTGATTATGGTTCTCCTTATAGTCTGGTCAATCCAATAGAATCCTGGAATAAAGATCCCTTATATAGAACTCATCATTAGATAACAATTCATTCAGATCATACCATTCATATCCCTTATAAAGATCCCTTATATAGAACTCATCATTAGATAACAATTCATTCAGATTATACCGTTCATATCCTTAACACAATAATGGTCCATTAGACCGACATTTCCATCTGAATATTCCTCCATGAGAATTTCAATTATACAGGTTTTTAATTTGTCATCCCTTAACTTGATCCACTGGGTCAAGTGTTAAAAGTAGCAAGCTGTCAGCACAATCCACTAATCTCATAGTGATTTGCTGAAGTCATTATCGTCATTCCAGTTACGAACTTCATCACAGGGACTCGTCCCATTCATCCTCATTGTGGTTATGCTCAGCTTATCGCTTTTCAACCAAAATTCAAGAATCATCATTTTTCAATCAAAATCCTTATCAACTCATCAGTTCTCAACTCATCAGTTCTCAACCAAAATTTTAAAATCATATCAACCACATTTGAATTCATCATTTGGATAGCATTTTTGCTTATAATTTAACAAGGTCTTAGATTTACTGATATATACTGCCAGTGTAAAGAGAGCTATAGTTATACCCTCGTGTCTAGGCCTCAAGCAAGTCAGGGATTCAATTGCAATACTTCCATTTGAGGACCCAATTGTAGTACTTCCATTTGAGGAGCCAATTACCTATTTCTGAATCTTCATTATATGAATATCAATTTGTATGAATTTCATCACACAATTACAACCTTTTACTGCTACTTCATAAATTTTTGATATTTCTGGTTTCTCGGTTGATCCACTTTAGCCAATTTGCTTTGATACCAGCTGAAAGATCCCTATCCCCACCGTGCAGTAACGAAATCTGGGGTGCTAGCAACGGAAGTAGCACTTCTTGCGCAGGGCAGGGTCCCTCACTTGGGGCCTCGCCCACGTATATCTGAACAAGAGACTAATCCCTTGGTTCTCAAACCCGAAAAAACTTTCCTCGCTCGAAAAGCACGGGCGATTCTTCCAGGATATTTTTACTCTAATGTACTCTAATATTTTTTACTCTGATCTGACCAAACCCAAAAGTCCCATAGTTAGATCAAGGAAAAGACTTGCACTTGGATCATAGAGACCCAACGCTTTTTTCCTCATTGAGAGGCACAGTTTCCATAGAACAATTTTTATCCGGGATTTATATCATCTATCGTACCATAATAGAATTGAGTCTCATTTTAGGGATCCATTAGTCCAGCCTAACCCCATCCAGTCTTGTGGACTAGCCAACCGTCCAACCACTGTAGTGATGGGATCCATTTAAGAATTTGGTTAGGTTTTGTCCCGGGTACCAGGGAAAAGAGTTCCTAGGCCCCCCAGCCAGATATTCATGCAAACTTAAAACTAGTCACACCACTTACACACCCAATATAAAATTATCTTTTTTTCACAGATTCAGCTGTCTTTAAAATAATATTTTAATGAAACTATAGTATCACTGATCATAATCCTCCAAAATATCCAGTTGAGTCCTAATTTCCAATTCTTCCTTCATCGGTGTACACACCTATGGCATCATTGGCAACCAGAACGCTCACCACCTGTCTTGATAGTTCCTAGCTCATAGTACCCAGCAATATATTCACTTATAAAAATCAAAATGGAATCTCCGTTGAAGATCCGCAAGATCAACCAACAGATCCATATAAAAGAGCCATGGACTCATCCGTTGAAGACCAACAAGGTCAATTAACCAGATCCATGCCTGAATTTCAGAAAACAACTCTTACTCCTTGATCCAATATCTTCCGCGATGCACGTGTGGGTATCTTCGATGATCTAGATCTCGAGTACCGTATGGTCAGCACCCTCTAGGATCCTTCCCAGGTCACCTAGCACTTCACTCATAGGCCGCTTCTTTAGTCCCTCATCCACCGTATCGGAAGCTCACCATTTAAATTGAACCGAGGTTGGTCAAGACCTCAACCTTGCTATGCGAGACATCCTCTATTGACTCTCCATCAACTGTTGCAACTTTATTAGATAGGTCTCCAGGACCTCATTCACAAGACGGTCAAAATTCTTCCCCAGCATTCTTGACATAAAACAATCATTTAAAAACAAGTCATAAATAGAGTTTCTATAACGAACTCTCGTCTTTCCACATTGTTCCACATCAATCCACATTATTTAATCCACATCCATTTCATATGTATTCCCATTCTCATCCAGTCACATCATTTTCATCTCATCACATCTTTCCTCATTTATCCTCATCAGATCTCATCCACTCGCATCTACCCATATCCACATCTCATCCATTCGCATCTACCCATATCCATATCTCATCCATTCATATCTACCCCGATCCACGTCACATCACATCACATCCATTTCACCTCACATCTCATTCATTCATATCCATCATATCACATTCATTCATATCCATCACATTCATTCTCATCTATCCCGATTCACATCTCATATCATTCATTCACCTTATGATTCACATGACATCACATCTCATTCACTCACATCTATCCATTTCACATCACATCACCTCCATCCATTCACATCCATCATATCACATTCATTCATATCCATCCCATTCATTCTCATCACCATCCCATCACATACATTCTATCCACATAACATCACATCACATCTATCCACATCATATCTCATTCATACACATCTCACCTCACCTCATCTCATCCACATTCATCCAATCGTTCATATGTACGACTACCCACATCTATCCATACATTCATATCTATCACTTCACATACATTCTATCCACATAACATCACATCACATCTATCCACATCATATCCATACATTCATATCTATAACTTCACATACATTCTATCCACATAACATCACATCACATCTATCCACATCATATCTCATCATTCATACACATCTCATCTCATTCATTCACATTCATCTAATCGTTCATATGTACGACTACCCACATCTATCCATACATTCATATCTATCACTTCACATCCACATATATTCATGTCACATCACATCACATTCTTTCACATACACATCCACATCCATTCTTTCACATACATCCACATCCATTCTTTCACATACACATCCACATCCATTCTTCCACATACATCCACATCCATTCTTTCACATACACATACACATACACATCCATTCTTTCACATACACATACACATCCATTCTTTCACATACATCCACATGCATTCTTTCACATACACATTCACATCCATTCTTCACATACACACCCACATCCATTGTTCACATACACACCCACATCCATTCTTCTCATACACATTCACATCCATTCACATCCCATATCATTCATTTACATCCCGATTCACATCACATTACATCTCATCCATTCATTCACATCTATCTGGTTCACATGACATCTCATCACATCTATTCACATCACATCTCATCACCTCTATTCACATCACATCCCATCCATCCATTCATTTTCATCTATTTGATTTACATGTCATCACATAAAGGTAAAGAGAAAGTGGTTGAGCCCCTTGGTATGCCTGATATTTCTATAGCGCATTCTCTTGTTGATGGAGAGTCTAGTGGCTCGGAGATGAGCTCTGAGACCCCTCTTCCCCCTCGAGTATTCTGGTGTAAGACAGTCCTTTAAGAAAAGAGGGTTTCTATGCAAGTTTTCAGTTTGATTTTCTTTTGAATACAAGAGTATTTCTTGAATCAGTATCCGTATCCCTAAAACTTCTTGATCGAAATTTTGAATTTCATACCAGAATTCCTCGAATTCTATAACCTTGATCCACAGATCAATTCGAAGGGTCTTAAACTTAGTTTCAGATTTGGCAGGAATTTTTGAGTGTATTTTTCTAAACTGGTCACATCTTTTTTCCTCGAATTCTATAACCTTGATCCACAGATCAATTCGAAGGGTCTTAAACTTAGTTTCAGATTTGGCAGGAATTTTTGAGTGTATTTCTCTAAACTGGTCACACCTTTTTTCCTCAAAACTGACGAAAGAGTTTGGTCTTGGTCATAGCATGATTCAAGGTTCGAGTCGGATAAGATTTTTCGTGAACTATCTTTCTCGAAAAGGTTTGATAATTCAATTACTATTTTATTGAATTCCTTTCTTTGAATATTCACTTAACTGATTTCTAAATTAGTTACGCATTCCAATGAGGAATAAATTAATCATTTATCTGAATATTTCAATCTCGATAGATTTCCTGAATTTTCTTTTTACAATCCGTGTGAATATAAAACGGTAGAAATTTCTCTCTTAGAGTATTTAATTATTCATTTATAAAATACTCATAGAATTTAAACATAGAATTTAAGAGAATTCTAATTTTGATATAAAAATTCTTTATGCATAAAAATCAACTTCAATGGGAATAACACTTTTATTAAAAAAATTCCTTTTATGCATCTATTTATGTATAAAATCAATTTTAATAGGAATAACACTTTTAAAATAAAAAGAATTTCTTCATGCATCTATTTATGCAGAAAAATTAATTTTTATAAGAATAACGCTTTTATGATAAAAAAATTCCTTTATGCATCTTTCTATGCATAAAAATCAATTTTTATAAGAATAACACTTTTATAATTTAAAAAAATTCCTTTATGCATCTTTCTATGCATAGAATCAAATTTAATAAGAATAACACTTTTAATAATAAAAAATTTCTTTATGCATCTTTCTATGCATAAAAATCAAATTTAATAAGAATAATACTTTTGTAATATTTTTTTTCCTTTTTGCATCTTTCTATGCATAGAGTCAAATTTAATAAGAATAACACTTTTATAATTAAAAAAAAATCCTTTATGCATCTTTCTATGCATAAAAATCAAATTTATTAAGAATAACACTTTTGTAATAAAACAAATTCCTTTATGCATCTTTCTATGCATAGAATCAAATTTAATAAGAATAACACTTTTATAATTAAAAAAATCCCTTTATGCATCTTTCTATGCATAGAATCAAATTTAATAATTAATATCAATGATATCCATGCATATTCATGGGTCAATATGTACATGAAGTAATGAGAATATTTCTTTTAGTTGCAAAAATGGTGGGAATTACTCTTTTGGAATAACATAAAAATAAACTTTCTTTTTCACAAAATTTTGGAAAATTTTGCCATAACTTCCTTTGTATGGGTGACCATTTCTCTTTTTTTATCTTTCTTTGTTTTACTTAATTAACCCAATTTAGAATTATAGAACTCTAATCTACACAATTTTCTAAATTCAAGAGAGTAAACAATAAGAAGAGTTTAATTAATTTCTTAGTTGGTTGGAATGTAAAGAAGAGAAGGGGGTGGCCTTTTCATCAAAGGCATAGCATTTGAATTTAATTCAATCATTTGCAAAACATAAAAATCAAGAAAACCATAGATTTTTCATTAAAATTTATAAACAAAGTAAGAAAATTAGCTTACTTGGAGCTTGTATATATATAAAATGTGTGTGTGTATGTATGTATATTCTCTCTCTTACACACACATAATATAATATTAAAATATATATAGGTGTGTGTATGTGGAGGGTTGTGGGCAATTTGCTTTCTAATGTATTGTGTGTGTGTATATATATATATATAAGAAACTCATTCAATGAGAAAATGACTTGATGGGGTGACAATTAATTGTGAGCCCCAAGGCATCTAGGCGTGTGGGAAATAAACCCCTAAAGGTTGTCTTGTCTTCTCCTTTCTCCTTTTCAAGAATTCTCCCTCTCATTTCTTTGCATGGCAACGAGGAAAACTCATGGATAATATGTAATAGATGATGAGCCTTTTATTGATGTGGCTAGAGAGAGTCTACACGGCTGTGAGGTGCTGGCCATAGGCCATGATATGGGGAGATGTAGGCCCAAGAAAAGGGGGCGAGAAGTGGCGAGCGATGAGGTGGCAAGTAGTTATGAACGGTAGGAGGCAACAACTAGCCATGAGAGGCAGGAGGTGAGGCTGAGAGGTGGTGATGAAGATGCGGCATGGCCTTACAATGGTTGAGTGATGGTGCCTGTGAGAGTGATGGTGGTGAAGAACAGCGTGAGGCCACCAGGTGGCACGTAAAACAAGCATGGTCTTGCAGTGGCCATGGAGTGCAGTTTGTTCGTGAGGTGGAAGGTATGTGGGAGGTGAAGAAGGTTTTCTGTTTAGCCTCTCAAGTGAGGAAATGTTAATGTTTTTTTTCTAGGGCTATATGTTTCATTTCTGCTAAATACTTTAAAATTCTAATTAGCTAATGTGTCAAAATTATGTGGCTTTCAAATTCTTGCTGATGTGTATTAGTTTTCTGATTTTTACTATATTCTAAGTGTTGAGTTGGCATTGTTTCCTTAAGAGTTGTGTTTTTTAATATTCCTAGTGATGATGTGTCAAAATCATATTGAATCATCACTAGGCAAAATATAGACTCTCATTTTTGCCCCTTAAAGATTTCCACATCTCCTCTCTCTAGAAAAATGGGATCATGGTGAAATTTTTGCAAATCAAATCAAAAGTTGACAGAGATTGCGCATTTGGAATCTACTCATCAAGACATTTCCAATGATTTATAGCATGATGGGAAATTTTGATTATTCAAAAGGTCCCCAAATTGTTGATAACATGGCAGGTTACTAACACGGGTGAACAAGTAGGGTATACTAAGGTGCTTGAGAGAACCATGTTGAAGGAACTCGACAAAATGGCCCCATAACTTCGGGAGAAGGGATGCTCTCCTATCGAAGGATTGGGAAAGCGGCACGTACCAGGGGTAGCGACTGTTTATTAAAAACACAGGACTCCGCTAAGTGGTAACACGATGTATAGAGTCCAGATGACACCTGCCCGACGCTGGAAGGTAAAAAGGAGAAGTGGTATAAGCTTTAAATGGAATCCCCGATAAATGGCAACAGTAACTCCAACTATCCTAAGGTAGCGAAATTCCCCAACAAAGGGGTGTTTTGACAGAGATGTTCGACAACACAATCGGGCAATATGTCGGGACATCCATCCCAGTTTCAGTATCCAACACTATGTTGGTCGGGGCATTGTACATTTCCACAACTAGGCGGACACAACTTATTCTAACACTAGGGGACCACAACGATAAGAAGCATCTCAGGGAACAAAGGGAGGAGACTAGAGCATGTCATGAAAGGAGCACACTGAGTGGTGGTCGATGCTTTGGGTGAAACTAATTCCCAGGGTGTGGGGCAGTGTGTACGGGGCTTGGGTATATATTCACTACGACATGCTGATCTGCGATTCCTAGCGATTCCAACTTTCAATGTTTGATTTGGTTTGCAAAAATTTAACCATGAGCCCATTTTTCTAGAGAGAGGAGGTGTGAAAATCCTTAAGGGACAAAAATGAGAGTCCATATTTTGCCTAATGCATATTATTCCTTCAAAATACCGGTTGCTAATTGAATAGCTGAGATCTGCACTCCAATGACCTTGGACCATGACAAGCTGGAGGCTATATGGTGAAAGGTACTATGAAGATAACCATGATATAGTCGGGCTGTGGGAGGTCGTGAGGAAGTTAATGACCCCCTCGTGAGGTTGCCTCTGTAAGCTAACATCTATATGTGAGCCTGTCGTGTCATAGGCTACTCATCTGTCTATGGATAAGGTAATGTGAATCAAGGCAAGGCCGTGTAGATAAGGTGCATATGGTGGACGACAATTTTATTCAGCGAGCCACCAAGCATTCAAAGTGACCACATGCACCCCTCACATGGTGACATTTGCCCCCCAACCGCTAAATCTTAGAACCCTTAATGCACCCCACATGTAGTTGTTGATTGGTATTAATCAAGATCATAATGATGTTTTTAATAGAGATTAACTACAATTTGAAGGATTATGAGCTCTCACCTTGAAAGACCTCATTTTTTGGTTAATTGAACTACACAAGTTCTCTTGCTTATGGCTAGTCCCTAACTAAAGAATAGAGTGTTAGTTGGGAAATCAAAAGAAGAAGATGGAGGATCACTCTCAGTTTTAGTGGTGTGTTAGTACTGTAAGATTCCTCCCTCCAGCTTTTGAGGTGTAAATGTTTAAGAACCTCCCCTTCTATTCTTGTAATTGTTCCCCTCTTTGAAATAGAAGAAAGATCTTGTTTTACCCTATTTTGGCCTAGAGAGAGAAAATATCTAGAGAGAGATAATCCAAAATTGAGATTTCTTTGGATATAAAAATCCTTCTAGTTTCTAAAATGGATTCTCCTGAAATAGAAGTTCAAAAGGAACTTTTCAATGTGCATTAGGAATTAATTGAAAATGGTATAAGGGACCTTAGCCTAAGGGTCTACATTTTTAGAAATTTTTGGATTATGGTCCAATTAAGGTTCCAATGGGACAATTGGATTAATCCAAGTGTTGGGATGAGATAATTCCAATAGAATAAAAGAAAATACCCAAAAATGAGTAAATGCTCACATAAGATGAAGAGTTGACTGAGTACAAGGTTTATTAGTTAAAAATTATGAGATATTACCAAAAAAATGAGATATTTTGGAATAATGATGCATTTTTGACACCTTGGTAAGGAAAGGGGGACTCTTGAGGTATGCGCCTCTTTCATATATGTGGAAGGGTTTTAATTCAAAAAACTTGTTATATTTTTATCTCTTCTCTCTCCTAGATCAAACCAAATAAAAAAGGGAGCCAATGGTAAATGCTTTTAGATTATTTATGAGTAGTTGAAAACTACTCTAATTCATTCTAAATGAGAAATGGATTATCCTAACAATTTGGGAAAAGAGGAATGTTGAAATTAGCTTAATCTAGTGGGATAATCATAGTTATGTTTAATTTTATGGTTAAAATTATGATTTAAATTCATAGTTTGATTTTAAGCATAAAAGAGGAACTACTATCATATTTTCATTACAAGCTTTTATTCTCTTAGGAAAAATTAAAAATAAAAAATTAAGAATTATTAGTATAATAGCAGCGAAGCTATGGCAAAATTTTTAGAAAATAATACATATCTTATTTCTTTGCATAATTCTAAAAAAGGACTTCCTACCATATTCTAGGATTAGACATCCTATGCAAAAAGAATGATTTTCATCATATGCATAATAATTGATTATGAGAAAAGAGTAATTTTTTGGTTAATTTATTTTTGTACAAAAAGAGGAATTCCCATGATATTTGAGATCCAAGTAATTAAATGGTAAAAGAGGAATTTTTGGTAAATTTACTTTTATGCAAAAAGAGGAATTCCCATGATATTTGAGATCCAAGTAATTAAATGGTAAAAGAGGAATTTTTGGTAAATTTATCTTTATGCAAAAAGAGGAATTTCCATGATATTTGAGATCCAAGTTATTAAATGGTAAAAGAGGAATTTTTGGCATAATTCAAATTATGAGTATTTATCAAAAAAAGAATTTTGAGTATTTTTAATTTTTATCGAGAAATATGGGTAGAATTGATTTTTGTAAATCCCATGAATCTTTTATTCAAAAAGAAGAATATTGAATATATTTTACTTGAGAAATTTGAGAAAGAATATGAAAATATCCATTGAGAAGACTTGGATAACTCTTATTCAGAAAAAAGAGAATCTGGAATCCTTGGGAGGATCGAGGATTCAATGAGTAAACAGAAGTTTAGAATTAATTCTCATTAATGAAGCTTAAGGAATGAAATACAATACTTAAATGCTCTTTCTGAGTTTTACTATTCAATTCTGATAAGGTTTATTTTCCCTTTTTAAACCTTCAGCAACACTCTGATACGTAGATTCAATGGCATTGAGAAAAAGTACCCTTAACTAGGCCAAGCAATTGACAGAAACTTAGAAAAGTCATATTAGTATCGAAAGTAGAAACCGGTACTAAAAGCGGATGTGATAAGATGTGATGTGGAGCTGAATGAATGTGATAGGATGTAAATGGATGCGATGTGATTCGATGAGATGTGAATGTGATAAGAGGAGATGTGAATGTGATAAGAGGAGATGTGAATGTGATAAGATGTGAATACTATGTGATAAGATGTGAATGTGATGTGAGGAGATGTGAGTGGATGTGATGAGATGTGATGTGATGTAAATAGATGTTGATGTGAAAGTGATGAGATGTGAATGATATGTGAATGGGTGTGATGTGATATAGATGGAAGAGAACGAGTGAATGAGATGTAATGATATGTGAAAGTGAATGAGATGTAATGATATGCGAAAGTGAATGAGATGTAATAATATGTGAATGGGTGTGATGTGATATAGATGGAAGAGAACGAGTTGTGAAGTGATAGTTGTGCATGTGAATGAAGGGATGAATGTGATGATATCTTAATGGATGTGGTGAGATGTGAATGGATGTGATGTGATGTGGATCTGGTTAGATATAAATGGATGAGATATGATGTGGGTAGATGAGATGTGATGTGATGTGGACCTGGGTAGATGAGCATGGATGTGAAGTGATATAAATAGATGTGAACGTGATGTGATGCTATGTGCATATGATATGGATCTGAATAAATATAGATAGATGTGATGTGATATGAATGGATGAGATGTGATGTGATGAGATGTGGATCTGAATGAATATAAATGGATGTGATGTAATGTGAATGGATGGATGAGATGTAAGGTGGATGAATGTGATGTGATGTGGATCTAGGTAGATATGAATGGATGAGATGTGATGTGATGTGATGTGATGTGGATCGGGGTAGATGTGAATGGATGAGATGTGATGTAAATGGATGTGATGTGATGTGATGTGGTTATGGGTAGATGTGAATGGATGAGATGTGACTTGATGTGATGAGGATCTGAATAGATGTAAATGGATGTGATGTGGACGGATGTGATAAGGAAAAATGTGATGTGATGTGGATAGATGTGATGAGATGTAATATGACGTTGGATGAGAATGGATGAAGGATGATGGAAATAGATATGTCTGGATGTGGAATAAGCAAGGTGAATTGATTTGGAACAATGTGGGAAGATAAGAGCAAAAGAATTGGTGGCCAGTCTTGTTGCAAACAAGAGTAGATCCCTCAAACCATCAAGCCAAAGGAAAGCTCACAAAAATTCATGTAAGCTAGAAATCCTACTTTTTCTTTATTCCATTTAATGGTTTTCTAATTTTTGTTTTCTTTAAAAGGAAAAATGATGCTATGCCTTGTTGGAAAGGCTTTCCCCCTCTCTTCATTCTTGAATTCAGACTTTCTTTATTCTAGATGTGTAATCAAATAGTTAGAATTAAACTTTTCATATTGTTTCTCTTTAAAAAGTGAAATTTGATTAGTTTAGAATGCTTAAAACCATTTGGGATAATTTCTAAGTAACTTGAGAATGAAAAAATTTGAAAAATGGTCAGCCATACAAAGGAGGTTATGACAAAATTTTCTGAAATTTTGTGAAATAAGTTTTATCTTTTATTATAAAAAAAGAGTAATCCCCACCGCTTGTGTATTTTAAAAGTGTTATTTTTTATTCTATGCATAGAAAAATGCATATTAGAAATATTTTTATAATAAAAGTGTTATTTTCATTAGAATTAATTTCTATGCATAGAACGATGCATATTGGGAATATTTTGATTATAAAAGTGTTACTTTCATCAAAATTAATTTTTATGCATAAATAGATGCATAAAAGAATTTTTTTATTATAAAAGTGTTACTTTCATAAAAAAAAAAATTATGCATAAATAGATGCATAAAAGACTTTTTTTTATTATAAAAGTGTTACTTTCATGAAAATTGATTTTTATGCATAAATAGATGAATAAAAGAATTTTTTTTATTATAAAAGTGTTACTTTCATTAAAATTGAATTTATGCATAAATAGATGCATAAAAGAATTTTTTTTATAAAAGCGTTACTTTCATCAAATTTTGATTTTATGCATAGAAAGATGCATAAAGAAATTTATTTTTATTTCAAAAGAGTTATTCTCATCAATCTTGATTTTATGCATCGAAAGATGCATAAAGAAATTTATTTTTATTTCAAAAGAGTTATTCTCATCAATTTTGATTTTATGCATAGAAAGATGCATAAAGAAATTTATTTTTATTTCAAAAGAGTTATTCTCATTAAAATTGAATTTATGCATAGAAAGATGCATAAAAGATTTACTTTTATTTGGAAAGTGTTATTCTCCTTAAAATTGAATTTATGCATAAATAGATGCATAAATGGATTTTTATAAAAGTGTTATTTCCCACTCAAGTTGTTCTTATGCATAAATAGATGCGTAAAGAATCTTTACATAAAAAATAAGAATTCTTTTACATTCTATAAATAGATGTGATAAGATGTGATATGAATCAGATAGATGAGAATGAATAGAGGATGGATGTGATGAGAATAGAAGTGATGAGAATGAAAGGTAAATAGATGTGATGATATGTGATGCGAATCAGATAGATGGGAATGAATGGATGGATGGATGTGATGAGAATAGAAGTGATGAGAATGAGAGGTAAATAGATGTGATGAGATGGGATGCAAATCAGATAGATGGGAATGAATGGATGGATGGATGTGATGAGAATAGAAGTGATGAGAATAGATGTGATGAGAATAGAAGTGATGAGAATGAAAGGTAAATAGATGTGATGATATGTGATGCAAATCATATAGATGGGAATGAATGGTTGGATGGATGTGATGAGAATGAGAGGTAAATAGATGTGATGAGATGTAATGCGAATCAGATAGATGGGAAACAATGGATGGATGGATGTGATGAGAATAGAAGTGATGAGAATGAAAGGTAAATAGATGTGATGATATGTGATGCGAATCAGATAGATGGGAAGCATTTTGACCGTCTTGTGAATGAAGTCGTGGAGACCTATCTGTTAAAGTTGCAACTACTACTGAGACAGAGAGTCAACAGATGACGTCTCCCGTAGCAAGGTCGGCCGAGGTCTTGTTGTCCCGGGTACCAGGGAAAAGAGTTCCCAGGCCCCCTAGCCGGATATTTATGCAAACTTAAAACTAGTCACACCACTTACACACCCAATATGAAATTGCCTTTCTCACAAATTCAATAGTCTTTAAACAATCATTTAATGAAACCATAGTGTCAGTGATCATAATCCTCTAATTATCCAGTTGAATCCTTATTTCCAAACATTCCTTCATCGGTGTACCTATGGCATCATTGGCAACCTGGACGCTCAGCCCCTGTCCACTCAAGGGCATTTTCGATAGTTCCTAGCTCATACCGGCAAGTATTCACTTTAACAAAAATTGAGTCTCCGTTGAAGATCAGCAAGATCAACCAATATATCCATATAAAAGAGCCATGGACTCATCCGTTGAGGACCAGCAAGGTTAATGAACCAGATCCATGCCCAAATTCAGAAAACAACTCTTACTCCTTGCTCCAATATTTTCCCTGACGTACATGTGGGTATCTTCGGTGACCCAGAGCCCGAGCACCATATGGTCAGCATCCTCTAGGATCCTTCGTCTCGCAGGTCACCTAGCGCTTCACTCATAGGCCACTTCCTTGGTCCTTCATCCACTGTACCAGAAGCTCACCATTTAAATCAAATCGAGGCTGGCTCACCATTTAAATCAAACCGATTTTGACCAGCCTCGGTTTGATTTAAATGTTGAGCTTCTGGTACAATGGATGAGGGACCAAGGAAGCAGCCTATGAGTGAAGCGCTAGGTGACCTGCGAAGGATCCTAGAGGGTGCTGACCATACAGTGCTCGGGCTCTAGGTCACCGAAGATACCCACACGTACGTCGAGGAAGATATTGGAACAAGGAGTAAGAGTTGTTTTCTGAATTCGGGCATGGATATGGTTGATTGACCTTGCTGGTCCTCAACGGATGAGTCCATGGCTCTTTTATATGGATCTGTTGGTTGATCTTGCTGATCTTCAACGGAGACTCAATTTTTGTTAAAGTGAATACTTGCCGGTATGAGCGTCCTGGTTGTCAATGATGCCATAGGTACACCGATGAAGGAATGTTTGAAAATAAGGATTCAACTAGATAATTGGAGGATTATGATCAGTGACACTATGGTTTCATTAAATGATTATTTAAAGACTGTTGAATCTGTGAAAAAGGCAATTTCATATTGGATGTGTAAGTGGTGTGACTAGTTTTAAGTTTGCATAAATATCCAGCTAGGAGGCCTGGGAACTCCTCCCGGGTACCCGGGACACCCTAACCAAATTCTTAATTGGATCCTATCACTACAGTGGTTGGTGGGCAGTTGGCTAACCCATGGGACTGGATGCGGTTAGGCTGGACAGATGGATCCCTAAATTGAGACTCAATTCTGTTCTGGTTCGATAGATGAAGGAAATCCCGGACAAAAATTGTTCTATGGAAAAGAATCGACGATTGTGCCTCTCAATGAGAAAAAAAGCATTGGTCTCTATGATCCAAGTACATTCTTTTCCCTGATCTGACTATGGAACTTTTGGGTTTGGTCAGATCTGTTCAGTTAGTTAAGGATTTTGACTACGTTAGAAAAAAGTTATCCTGGAGGAATCGCCCGTGCTTTCCGAGTTCGGTTTTTAAAGAACTGATGGATTAGTCTCTTGTCCGGATATCCATGGGCGAGGCCCCAAACGTGGGACCTTGGCCCGCACAAGAAGTGCTACTTTCGCTGCTAGCACCCTTGAATTCGTTGCGCGGTGGGGATAGGGACCTTAGAGTGCATGAGGGAGCTGCTTTTGCTGCCAGCTATACCGGGAATCCGATGTGCGGAGGGGGCAGTGGGATCCTACAGTTGGTATCAGAGCGCTGTTGTTAATTTACGTAACAGTAACAAAAATTGCTTAAAAATTTAAAGTAAATCTGGGAAATAATGTTCTCACTTGTTAATATTATGTTGAATGAACTTCAAAAATTGAAAACTCATAAATTGAATTGGAAATTTATAGATGGATACCCGAAATCTATCTGGCATTCCTGAACTCTCCCAGAGTCAGGATATGATAGCCTTTGCATTCGAGCAGCAGAGTGAGATTCGCACGTCATTTTGAGAGTCTTTACTTTCCTGATCCTATTGAGCGATGTCGGTATATGTGGTTCTTTGGAGGGCAATGTATTAATGTCAGTTCAGTCAGCGTCAGAGGCTCAGGAAAAATATTTCCTTAGCCATGATTGTGATAAGGCTAGAGATTGTTCAACTCTTTGATCATTCACCCAGGAACTTCAGAATTTCATGCCGAGTTTTTAGGCTTCTTAGTTGCTTTATCCCTAGAAGTAGAATTACAGCACCTCTTTCTATAATGAATCATGTGTACCATGGTATGTCTCCTTCGCAGTTTCGCTTCTTTGTGCGTACGCGATTGATGCAGTGATCTTGGGAGCCGTGATGCTCTATGTATATATCGAAAACTTTTGATAATAAACGATGTTTTGCAAAGAAATTCCAAATTGTTTTCATGATTGTGAATATGGTTAGTAAAATTATCAGAGAAAATCTTGTTTCATGAAGTATAATGAAATAATTATATGTTTAAAGAATAAATTGTAAAAATTAAATAATCATAAATCTGTTGTTAAAGTTAAGTTGACGAAAATCTCATTTTGTCGGAATCATGAGACGCGCGGCTCGTGCAAGGCAACCAGATCCTCTAACCGATGAGACGAAGAGCTAGATCTGGATGTTCGAAAAGCCCTGCAGAGATCCCAACCTAGTCCCTTCAAGGGTGAAGGGGAGCAGTTAGGTGAAGTAGTGGAGAAGTGGATTGAGGCTATGGAAGAACACTTTGATGTAACTGGCTACAATGAGAGAAGCAAGATGGCTCTCACCAGGTTAAAGATTGTGGAAACGGCTAGGGTCGCTTGGAGGAATCACTGTGAGACTAACCGTCTTGACCAGAATTCCCAAACCTATACCGATCTGAAAGCTTACCTCAGAAAGAGGTTTTGTCCTCCGGGCTTCCTTGAAACTAAAATGAATGAGTTCTTGGAACCAAATCAGGATAGCCGGACAATTGAAGAGTACCATCAAGCTTTTGCCCTTCTCCTCAAATATTCCCCGCAATTGGATGAAGAGCAGCTGATGGTGGCCAGATTCATTCGAGGAATGAACGAGCCATTGGACACCTTAGTGAAGAATGCCAAACTTGTCTCAATGACCAAAGCTATAAGAGTGGCAAAGGACTTTGCCAAAGCCTTTGTTGTTAACGTCCCGGCAAAGCCTGCACCCTCTAACTTTAAAAGATTCCAAACCTCAGGAAGTACTTCAAACTTTCCTCCCCCAAACAGAAAGCAAGGCCCAAATCAGAATCACGATACTGGGAGATTCAAAAGTGAAGGAAGACCCTTCCCACAAAACACTTTCTCAGGAGCCCCACCTCTTTTAAGGATTCAGAGGGATGAGCTCAGAAGTGAGAACCGGTGTTTTGGATGTCAGGGTTTTGGTCACCAGCTGAAAGACTGCCGACTCTTGCCATGTCAAAGGAACAAGGAAGTCAAGGACCGAGAGTGCAGAGGCCAGCCCCTTCCTATTAGTAAAATCAAGGTCCATCTTGTTAAAATCAGGGCAATCCCAGGAGAACTCCAGCTCAGCCATCTTCCTCTGTCCAGAGTAGCCTCAGAACTCCTTCCCAGAACTGGGGCAACCAAAGAGAAAGAGTTCCGCCTCTGAAGAGTTAGGATCGTGCTGGGTTTGCTTTGATTTTGTCAAACGTATGCATGGTTGGAATACAATGGCATGCCATGTTTACAACCCTTTTGTTCAAGAGATACAAACTATTGCTATTGGGGATTTCAAGGTTGAGGATACAGAAGCCCAGATCCTTTTTTGGGAACTGTTAACTAGAGTCATGGAGAAGGAGGGATTCCCAAAGTCTCCATTTTTAAAGGGTTTATGGGGCTGATGAGGCACAAGCCAATTGGCGTGAATGGTATTCAATGGTGATGCCAATAAGGTGCTCAAAGAAAAAGAGAGATCTTGCTTATTCCATTGGGAGCAAAGCTTGAAAAACCATGCTAAGGTCCTTCCATCATGTGATCGTGAGGAGTTCAAGCTAAGGTGTAGACAGTGGAAGAATGCTCCATCTCAAGAAGCTGCAGACATTGAGTTGAAAAACCTCCGTTCATGGTTCAAGCATCATGCACATAAGAAGGACATCTCCATTTTAGAAACATGGATTGTGTGGTGGCATGCAAGAGTGGCACATTGGGGAGAATACATTCTCAAGGTAGGTCTATTGTTATTTCATTCACAACTTTATTGTTTTTTGTTTATTGGAAACTAATCTATGCTGTGACACAGGGCATGGAGGGATCAGACCATTTTTAGTTCCTAGAGCCAACCTTGCAGAGTCAGTCCATGGAAGTTGGTTGGCATCGAATGATGGAGTGAAATATGTCACACTAAAAAATGCTTGTGAGACGGATATGACGGGTGCTTTGCTGCAAACTGCAAGATACACAGAATATCTAAAGGGACTACATTTGGGTTGTGGACCTAGTTTGGAAAAGCTATCTCGAAGGCACTCTTATGGGGAAATAGGGAGCAACTCATGCAAGTTCATTGATCTCAGTAAAATGAGGTGGCTAGCAAGGTGGATGCAACTATTGGAGGTCAAGATTGTATGGGTGATTTGAAGACTGTGAGAAGGAAGCAGTCAAAATCTCTCTCTCAGAAGCAATGTATGCAAATGATTCACAAGGATACTTAGAGGACAAAGGAATCAAATGCCACAAATTGATAGATCACAGGGGTAGGACATGAAAGAGAGGTGTTCCTGCACCTAGCTTTTTTGGGAGAATCAACACCAAAGCAGGCATTCAAAGGCAATTGATTTGGTTTTGTGGGGATAACATGGACCACACATGGACACCATCAAATTGCATTGAAGGAAAACCACCTGAGGTGCCGAGGGAGTGGCCTATTGAGAAGGGGACAAGCCTGGATGAGGAAGAAATGAGGTTATTAGTAGCTGGAGGATTTAGATTAAAAAAGCAATGCACTAGGGCCAAATCTGCTGATTTAACAAGTAGACCGAGCACAAGGGATGGCATGGTTGTGGAATGGGTAACTGAGGTGACATGTGAAATGAGAACAAGGATAGCTAAGTATATTTCCTTGGAATGTGTTGTTCACAACGTTAATATAGTTGTCCCTAGAGAGCATGTGGAGTACCTAGTTTCCACTCCAGGATCACATAGAAAAGGGAGCAAGTACAATGTTGTGGTTTGAGTGTTTCCTTCATGCACATGTCTGGACTTTATGGGCCATTCTCAAAGGCAAAACAGATATATCCCATGCAAACATCTGTATTACATTTATATGCAATACTTGGGTCTAGATGAGAAGATACACATGTTCATTCACCAATCTGCGCTAAGTAGGCAAGAACTCTACCAAGATCTACCTTCTTGCTGAGATGGGCGTTTATCTCTACTTGTGGTTATATCAAAGGAACTTGCATAGGTGCATACAAATATTGTATGACCACAGTAGCTTGTGTACATTTATATGCAATACTTGGGTCTAGATGAGAAGATACACATGTTCATTCACCAATCTGCGCTAAGTAGGCAAGAACTCTACCAAGCTCTACCTTCTTGCTGAGATGGGCGTTTATCTCTACTTGTGGTTATATCAAAGGAACTTGCATAGGTGCATACAAATATTGTATGACCACAGTAGCTTGTGTTGTCTTTTTGGGTGCATTTTGATAGTCATTTGCTTGACACAATATAGCTATATGTATGTAAACAGTATTTTGTTGCCCACAGCTTCTTTAAGACTTGTATATGAACAATGTATTACCCACCACACTATAGGTTTTGGTGACCTTTTGGTGTGTTTTAATGGTCCTTTTATAGAAATCTATCCATGTCTCTCAATTCAATCTTCCTGAGATTCTAGACCATTTGACTATAAATTGTTTGAAAGAAATATTATTTTTACTTTATTTTTTTGCACATGATGTTTATTGAAAAAATATATATATTGAAGGTATCAAATTAGACTTGACTAAAGGTCCACTGCTCAGATCGCTCGTACGTTTTTGCTCGGAAAATGCTCGTCCCCCCACCCTATCTTGATCCACCACCAAGAGTCACTCCAATCCATCAAGTGGAAGCAAGAACAAGGAACCACAAATAGAGACCTTTGTGCCAGAATATACTTATAAATTACATGTTGAAAGCTCAAATACCCTTGAGTACTTTGTCACATCGCCAGGCTACACAAATGTTATTGTCTGCTTTGATGAATATTACGACATCAACCATTGTGTTACTAGGTAACATGATAATGGTTATACACTTATTTGATTGATATTATAGCTTCAATGCGAGGAAAGGACAAGCATGACAAAGAGAGCCCTTCTTTTGTTATGCTTGTGTATAACTATTATATTTGCTAGGCTACTAGTTAATAAACTTCTCTGATTATTATTGTGGCACCCACCAAGGAAATGATATAAACTTTATGACAGGGATAGCCCTTCTCTCTTGTTATTCTTGTGGAGGGCCTCACATAGAAGCTAAATTTTCTAACATAGCTTACAAGGATGCTTCACACCATTCCATTTTTGTCTACTATGTTTTTGAGAAGTACAAAGTACCCCTCCATCAATAAACGTTCAAACTAAGAAATCCTTAGATTTTTTGAGCCCACTTTGTGGAAATCCTAAATTTATAAAAATGGCCCATGCTCATGTAAAAGTCCTTCGATAGGTGTAAACTAATGTCATATCAAGTTTGAACCAATTCTAGGTGGTGAAAGTGGGTCAAACTAACCAATTAATGATTTTTTGGACATGATGCAAAATTTGGAGTGAAGAAGCACATCGTGGCTAGTTTTCCATGCTTGGTTTTAAAAAAAAACTATAGATGTCAATTTACTGCATGTCTTAGGCATTATGTTCTAAGGTGTTGCCTAAATACATGCCTACCAAGTCTCATTCCATTCCATCACTTGTAGGCATGGTTACCGGCATGTCATAGTACCCCATTTACATAGGACACATAAGAGGCCAAATTCGCCCCACTAGAATTCCATGCCTACTATTCTAGGAAACTTATAGAGATGATGTCTGGTTTAAGAATGGATTTGCAATAATGAGACCCAGGTAGGTCACTCTTAAAAAATGTATGACATCATATGAGTTAACCCGATAAGATATTTTTAAATCATGCCATATATAGTGTATACAAGGGATATATTTATAGGTCTCCTTTGTATTATTTATACATAGGAAGTGTAAAAAATACAGAAGGATACACGTATACATACATTAGACCCTTTTATAAAAAGGAGTTTGTATACAATATGGGGTCCTTTTAAAACTTAAAAATGTAAAAAGGGGGTTTACATATCCCTTGAATGCACGTGATATGGGCATCCCTTGAAGAGTGGCCACACCGAGTAATGAGATATACCACTTGAAGTACCTCTATATCAAATCTTGACTAATTATGCCCATCTAGACTGATCAAGCTTCCCAAGGTAGGTTTCAAAAATTTATGCAAAATTTGGACCACAATAGCCATCTCTGGCTTCTCAGGTTGCATGCTTTGTTGAAAGTGGGGAATAACAGTGCCAGTTCTTTGCAAGGTCTTACATAGTATCATTGATAGCCCCTACCTCAGGTGTATCAAACCTCTACCAATTCTGGCATCATTTACATGGTTTTTAGGCAAAAAGCTAAAGTGACCTTGAGACGGTTTTTAAAACATGGTCTCTCAAAAAATTAAAATTTCTCCATCCGACCTAGAGAAAGTCTTCTAATACGCAGATTGACACATGCTTACATACAAGCCTTACTCCAGCTGAAAGCCTCTAGAATATGATCCAAAGCAATCTGAGCACTCTACCTAACTAGCAAAAGACTAGGGAGAGAGATGGGGCCAGGCCTAGGAGTGAGAGAGAAAGAAAGAGAGAGATGGCTGTAGAAAGGGAACCAGTTCTTTTCTAGAACCTTGGTTGTTGCTGAACCTTGGTCGCCGGCAGCAACGCACGGGTCCAATACTAGTGTATATTATTTAATGGCGATAGAGTGGAAGCCAGCGAGCACGAAACCTGCTCTTCGAAAAGAACTGGTATTATTTGAGCTTTTGTGAGAACAAAGCATAGAGAAACACTCAATCACACAAACAGTAATGTCTACAGCCCACTAGTCTTGGCAGCAAATTGACTTTTGGCTCCAATGCATGTTCTCCTCGATGGTGTTTTGTCCCCCATTCCAGCAGCATCACCACGCCTCCTTCTCTCTCTCGGTTTGTTTTCATAATGGCAACGCGCCGGCTTCTTTCCTCTACTTCCAATTCGAGTTCTCTATGGGCTTCTCTTTGTAGTAGTGTTTCTTACTTCCCTTCTGTTCTCAGGTCTCTGTTCTATAATGTGAGGAGTGCGAACGACTTGCCAAAGACAGTCTCTTCCAGCTCCTCTGTCTCCACACCATCAGCCATCTTCTTGCCGTTTCGGCTGTTCGTACGGCCATCAACTTCCCATATTCTGGCCACACACGCTTTGAAGGTTAAGAACCTTGTTTTTTTATAAAAAATAGCCCTTGTTCATATGCCATAAGTAAGAAACAAATAAACACATCTTCCTCCTTAGCAAAAACCCATTCCCACCATACCCTCAAGCCAAATCCGGAGCCACATGCAAGGCCACCCAACTATACCTAAGCAATGCCCTATGATAAGTCCTTCACGAGAAGAGCTTTGACTTAACCACCAGACTACGATGAAGAGCTTTGCCTTGGTAAACACATGACCAATGACTGTACCAAGGCAAAGGGCATGAGCCTTGGCCACTCCTATGCACGATTCTGGGGTTTACTAATTTCCCTTAATAGCGTCCCCCTCGTATCTCTCCTCCTCCTGACTCCATCCACACTACTGTTGTCCTCTCGGCTATATATGTGTGTGTGTGTGTGTACATATATATATGTATATATATATATATATACACATATAAGTTATTTAAAAAATCTCTACACCTTCCCTCCCCCCTAGGTGTAGCCTACGTGCACCCCCTCCCCCTGCGTCCATGTAGACCCGCACGTTCTCCCCCTTTTTCTACACAAGCCCTCAAATTCCCCCTCTCCATGCTATCTAGGCATTCCCCCACCCCAACCCCCACCCATCTCTCTCCTCTCGACTCCAACCATACTATGTTGTCTTCTCGACTTCATCTCTTGATATTCATGGCCATGAAAAACCAAGCTAGTTTTTCATGCTAGAAAAATTGTGCTAAATTTAGATGTTTTATACTAATTCCATGTTTTCAAAGCTACTGATTCATCCTAAAGCATTCTCAATGATAAACACTAACATTCTTTAGGCATGAATATCCTAGATATTCACGACCGTGAAAAACCACGTGGGTTATTCAAGCTAGAAAAATTATACATAACATGTTTTGTACTAATTTCATATTTTCAAAGCTAATTGATTCATTCTAGAGCATTCTCAATGATAAACACTAACATTTTTTAGGCATGAATATCCTAGAGATATCTATTCACGACCATGAAAAACTAGGCTAGTTTTTCAAGTTAGAAAAATTATACATAACATGTTTTGCACTAATTTCATGCTTTCAAAGATAGCTAATTTATCTTAAAGAATTCTCAATTTGATAAAAGCTAACATTTTTTAGGCATGAATATCCTAGATATTTATGACCGTGGAAAATGAGACTAGTTTTTCACGCTTGCCCAAGCCCACAGTCCAGAGAGCAGCTCAGAGTTTTCAGAAAGTTGCATTACCATACTTTAGACTCTTAAGGAAAAGGCAGATGAACTGACTGGACGTGCAGTGTCCATGATTGTGTAGATCAAGCTAGTGGATAGGTACAATAGAATTCGCCTCCACAAACTCCACAAGATTCATATGAATTTTAACACTAGTATTGTTTTAAAAAGCCAGTTTTTTGGCTTTTTGAAGGTTGTTTTAAACATTCAAATCTCTTAACACTAGTCTTAGCGGAGCCAACACAAGTTACCCAAGAAGATATCTTGGAGGATTTGGAGGACGCTATTGCAGCCACAAAAGAGATTCTGACAAGCATGGAGTCAGAGAAGTAAAAGGGGACCAAAATGAAGAAGACCCTAGTCAAGCCAAGCCCTCAAGAAACTAAGTCCTGTGCCAAGAGGATGTAGGGGAAGAACAAATGGAATTTCCTCCCTCCCAAATCATGGTCCCTAGACTAGATCATGCTATAGAAATTGAGTTTGTTACATTTATTGAGCCACAAGCCACACCATCTATTGAGCCATTAGAATCTATGCTGGAGCAGGAACCAGTCTTGTTTTATGCCAAACAAAAGTCAATAGATGTGCTAGAGGAGATACAAGAGGACGCAACAGAGCCTAGAAAACATGTGGGAAACAAGTACCTTGCCATAAGGGCCATTTATGGAAGTACAAGTAGCAAAGGAAGAGAAGAAGAAAGCTGAAAACGAGGTATCATAAGAAGGAACACAAGTTGAAAAACGGAGACATATTCCCCTTCCTAGAAGAGGTCAAAGACTCAACCCCAATAGTAGTAGACAAATTTGGCCCTTCAAAGAAGCATGACAAAACGGAGGATGAAGAGGAAACAAGACCAAGCAAGATGCAAAGAAGGTTCCAACTAAAGGTTCCCACCTTGCAATTGCCTACCCCAGAGAGCCTCATAGGTCTACATATGTTATCTCCATGTCAAATAGAGCCAAGCCTGCTAGGCTACATGTCTACCTTAGTGCATTGTTTGGGAGGAAGGTACAAGGATGTAGATTGATACAAAGGTAAGACACATGAGAATAAAGATAGTGAGAAGCTGGTATTAGAATGTCACATGCTAACCATTTTCATCCTCAGTCACAACTAGGATGTTTCACAGAAACAAAGGTTAGCAAAATGTGAAGAAGAGATCCATAAGGCTAAAAATAAATTGATTGAGGAAGTCACAAGGAAGTATGAAAATAGGCATATCAAACAACTGTAGAGGAGATCAGTAGCCATAGATGTTATTTCGCACCAAACAAAGCCGAGCTTGCTAAGCTACATGTCTATCTTAGAGTAGTGTTTGAGGGAAAGGTATAAGGATGTAGACTCATACAAAGGTAAGATACATGAGGATGAATATAGTGAGAACCTGGTATCCTAATGTCACATGCTAACCGGTTACATCCTCACTCATCAACCAGACATTACAAGTGAAGCATCTTCTTGGTGGTGAGACGACAACAAGGAGAACACGAGCGCTTGGAGCTAGCATCCCACTCGTAGTGCTTAGAGGCTAATAATCCCAAGATAGAAGTAAGGTAAGTACCCCATGATGGTTGTTACTTATTCCACATATTGCTAGAATGCTAAAGTTCTTATGAGCTTAAGAAAAACCCATAACATAACACCAAGGTAAGTACCCCATGATGGTTGTTACTTATTCCACAGATTGCTAGCATGCTAGAGTTCTTGTGAGGTTAAGAATTAGCCTTAACATAGCACCAAGGAAATTCACTTAAACCTTCAGATTTAACACTAGCAAGCTAAGGCCATGTTAAGCATTAGTGCAAGGTAGCATGATACATGCAACTCATATACCAACCACCATAAATAAATAATAATTGAGAACAAAACATTAAAAAGAGTAACATGTGGAGATGCCAAGGGCATATGAGAGTATGTAGGTGATGTGAAAGGCATAAAACATAGGACATTCTTTAGATATGACCCCCCAATTGGAGGTGGTGATTTGGGAAAGGTTAGAGTACCATGTAGAAGAGGTGGAGCTTGTTGTAAGGGTTTATTGTGGTTAGGGTAGTCCATGCCGATGATGGTTAGTTTTTTGGATAATTATAAGATATTTGATTGACCACACAATATAGTGTACACTTGGGACATGGATGGTCTTTCTTGTTCCCTTATTTGAGTGCACCAAAGGGCCACATGCATTGTGGATCACCTCCATTACATTCACCATGCCTATGTTTCCCAACTTTGTATCCATAATCTACACTTGTTGTTGCCTCTCATACAATGCACATATCTACAAAACATTAAGATCAGGAGCACTTAGAGCTTTTACAAAATGGAAAGGTAATGAATTTGTTTTGCAAAGAACAAAAATTCTTACACATTCCAAAAGATGTTTCTTTTCTAGTTCCATACAATGCTCAATGACCTTTCTCCCATTCACTATCTCAAAAATTACTAAACCAAAGTTGTCAACATCTGCCTTTTGTGTTAACTCTAGTGAAAAATAACCCCTTATCAAATGCAAAAACAAGTCAGTTTGTAGATAAGCAAACATTAAAATTTATTGTGTTTAAATTTTATAAAATATCAAATTTGGAAGGCCCATTGAGGTACTTACAAGGTTCCTTCCATTCTTGTGGTGAGATAGTGACATCATTTGCAAAAAATCTTGCTAGAACAAAATATACAATCTTTGGGTTTAAATTATTGTCTAAAAGAATATTGCTTGTTTTGATATTTTGATGCACAATGAGTACATGGGAGTCTTCATGAAGGTAGCCTAATCCCCTTGCTATGCCAACTATTATGTTGAATCGAGTATGCCAATCTAAGGCACTTTGATCATTATTTTAACTAACATCTACATTACACCATGCAAGAAAAGAGAAAGAATTAATTTTAAAACATAGCATTTTATTAGTTGTGGTACGATGATTTTATTGGTTGAATCCATTAAAAAACATGTAATATTCTTGAAGGAGAATATTAAAAGAGGATTCAACAAATATAGCGGAGATTTCTCTATAAATCTCTCTCTCTCTCTCTCTCTCTATATATATATATATATATATATATATATATATTGTCCTCTTCTTTAAAGTATCCTTTTGGGTTTTGCATCTAATTTAAAACCATAGTAAATTTTCTCTTCCCATTGAAACTAATTTATGTGATGGGCTAAGTATTGAAGATCAAAAAAATGTTATTAATGATTAAAATAGTTACTGAATAGGACTAAATCTAAGCTTTGAATTGGAAGATACTTGTATACTAGAAGCCGATTGGATTCTTCCATGCATTATCCCAACAATTGAATCAAGTTTTGATGTTTTACGATGATCCTTCTTTGGATTGGGTTCACCCAAACTTTGGGTTTAGTTTTGTGGAGCCTTATGAGACTTAAACTTGTGTTTACATCTGGAAGCCTGCTCGGAGTTTTATGTGGTTTGAGTTTTCTGAGGGACTTTCTTTTTATTCTAGCTAGCCACTATCTCCTCATAAATCCTAGCATACCGGATGGTATCCTCCAATGTTTTTCTATGGTTTTTCCTCATGTGGAGCTTAGCTAATCCTTAGATAAAAAATACACACAAAGTTATAGCATCCATATGCCCTACCCGAGACTAAAACTCCCTAAAGTGTTGTACATATGTGTCAAAAGGCATATTCTTCATGTCCAAGTCCATAAACTTGGCCACTATATCAAACGCAACCTCGACCTAGAGGAACTCATCCCAAAACTCGTCTGAACCTTCCAGGCATCCGGAAAAGAATGAAACTCAAAGTGAACATTCCATCAAGTCAATCATCTCTTAAGTCCGCTCTAGCATACTGATTTTTTATTATAAATAACGTGTAGGTTTTTTTAAAAAACAATGTGTGCTTTTATTAACACAAAAAATATTTTTACATATTTCACCAAGAAAGCACATCCGTTTTATAGAAAAATAGCCCGCATAATTTTTTTCCTTCCTGTGGGTAAAGGCAACTTGTACATGTAAAGAAAATAATGCCATGCGTGCGCTTTTTTTTTAAACATCTATGCTTGTTGCAGTGTTCGAGAAAATGCAAGTTCGTCTCAACCTAAAACCAATTCAACTTGGCACAAATCCATCTCCATTGGATGGGAAGAGGAAGGCTAAGCCTTCTCAATGTCAGGCCTAGATGGATTTCAACTTGAACAAGTAAAAGTGTGAAGGAAAATATTTAGTTCATATTATAATGAAAAGGATATATATATACACATATTTCACTTCAAGCTTCTATGCGTGCTTGAAGCCTATACGTCCATTGTCTAATCACTTTTAAGTTCTCTCTCTCCCTCTCCCCTCACCCTCTCCTTGGGGCCTGGTGCCAACACTCTTCTTTGCGTAAATATGTACCACGAAAGTTCTTTGCAGGACTCTCTCATGAGTCCTAGAGTCTAGAAAGTGGCAGATTAATCTTCAAAGTTCATATCGATTAGAGAATCTCAAAGCAAGTCTTGGTATCGAATATCAAACCAGATCCAAGGCTACCAGCTAATCTCAAAGCAAGCCTTCAAACCAAGCGAGTCTCACTTCTTTTATATCAATTTTATTATAAAGGAAGTTGGCAAACTAGTGAAGGTTAAAGTTACTCATAACTCTGTCATTTTGATTTAACACTAGTTTGAAATGGGAACCATATTTTAGTGTTTCTGTTCTAAATCATGTTTCCATGAATGTGGCAAATCTTAGAAAATTACTGAAATGAGAAAAATAACCTTAACTATAATTGATAAATCACCATAAGTTGAGATATATCCAACATTATAATCCAAATAGGTTACGAATTTACAAAGTAGATTTCTACATGCAAGAAAAAAATAATCTTGTCTCATTATAGATTTCTTCTAAAGTTTTTTCATGACAAAAAAAAGTATTGCATTAATAATTAACTCAATTAAATTTTTTTCTTAGAATTTCTTTTTTGTTGTTGAGTCTTTGACACCAAAAATACAATAATAGTGTGAGTTTATATGGTGATTTATTTTAGTTATACTAATAAATCAATATCTTCACTAAAGTAATCAATCAAGAATTCATATCTAAACATTTCAATTTAGTTAAAAAACAAGGTGATGGTCTCAACTTTCAAAACTATATTGATAACAAAGCAACGCATATGAACCCTTGCTGATATTTGGATCATCTAGTTAAAAATGCGTGAAGTAGTCTCTTCTTCTATAGTAATGAATATGGTCCAAAATTTGTAAACTTTTATCTAAAACAAAGTGGTTAAAAGGATAGGTGTATATGTGATTACCTCTCACAAAATTCACTAGCAAAGCATAACATTACATAGAACTTACATAGAACACATGTATAAGATTTGTTCCTAGTCTATGATTATTTAATTAGCTATAGAAATCCTCAAAGTTAAAATTTTGTAAGACAGCTAAATACCTTATAATTTTCATTAAGACATCAATTTTGGACTTCTAATTAATTTTTGAGCTTAAGATGGGTTGTATTATACCATAGATATTTTTACAAAGCAATGTACATCCAAAAACTTTGAAAAGCAATGAGAAATTAGCTAATTAAAACCTTTGATCCAAATATAGTCCAAATAGCTCTGTCAAGTCCTACGTCTCAACAACATTTGACAAGAATCCTGCCACACAAAGGGACATCATCACAAGCCAATTACTTCAAATGATGAATGTCACTTTAATGAATCAAATGAGGAATTACGAATCACCATGTTGTTCTGATGATTAAGTCTACATTCCTCCGGATCCTTTCCTCTCTTCTCTCCCATTACTAGCATCTCTTAGTGTCCCCACTAACAAAAATCACATGTAACCTTGTTGATGATCGCCAAAAACAAAGTGAGCAAAAAAAAAGAGGGGGGCTCACACAAATATAAAAATACAATCATTCGCAAAAATCCCCACCCCATTAGGAATTCCCAATACACCACTAACCTCTTCATTCATTAACTAGCTTTTCTTATTCCTTTTGGAGTAACAAAGCCCATTGAAACGTCATTCAACATCATTGACAACGCTTGTTCATTCTCCCCACCCCCAAAGGTCTTCAACGCGATATCATGAGGACGCAATCGTCATCAGGAAGGGGGGGTGTTAATCCAATTCTAGGTCCCCATTATCTTACATCGAGGAGTTACGGTAGATACACCAAAAGGTCATACATTCAAGATATGAAGCAATAGTGTCCAAAGCTACAACTTGGACGGGTGCCTGTATTCATGTGACGGAGTATTTATGGTGATTCTCGCTTCAAGAACGTGTGGTAGCAAGTTAGGATGAAGTCCTAAGTGATGTACGTCATGCATATATTATGAGAGTAGTCATTGTAATAGCATTAGGCCTCTTATGAGCCTAAAGTTCCCGGCCGGCCATAGTTTAAGTGAGTGTGAACACTTATGGCCATGTATATAAGTGAATTTCTCTCATAATACAACATACTCTCCCATTGTGAAATTGAGTCTTGCTCTTGCTAATCTCTCTCCCTAATGCATGCTAGTGAGTGTGTGTGTGTGAGTGAAGTGAGATGAGAGGAGGGACGAGGACCCATAGTGCAACACGGTGATGTGACAATGCTCATGGGAGACGCGGTGGAATTGCTTCTCAAGGAGTTGTAGATCTTGGAGACCTCAAGGGTTACGAGCTCGGCCATTGGAAAGATCCACAACAGTTTCGGTTCACCAGGTAATCTATTTTTGGATGTGTTTCAAGGAGGATTAGGGTGAGCCATAACAGAACCCAAACTATGCCAAACATGTAAAGGAAGAGATAGACAAATTATTGAAGGTAGGGTTCATCTATTATATGGATTGAGCGGAATGGCTCTCCTCACCAATAGTCATTGTTCCAAAAAAGAATGGGAAGCTTAGTGTGTGCATCGACTACTGTAAGCTAAATACCTCTAGTATATCTGACCCGTTCCCATTACCTTTCATTGATTCCTTGTTGGATGCAGTAGGGGGGCATGAAACGTATTCTTTTCTGGATGGATTTAGTGGGTATAATCAAGTGCAAATGGCCCATGAAGATAAAGAAAAGTCTTCTTTTATGACATTCGGGCTAAAAAATTCTCTTGCTACATTCCAAAGGATGGTTCAAGAAATATTCTATGAGTACTTAACCACATTCATGAGGGTGTTTGTGGATGATTGTAGTGTGTTTGGGAAGAAAGAAGAACACAATTACACACCTCACAATGTGTCTCGAAAAGTGCAAGAGGGCCAAACTGAGCCTAAATCCAGCCATGTGTGCCTTTGTAACCAGTGGATCTCTCTTGAGACATATAGTGTTTGTAGAAGGGCTTGCGGTGGTGGATCAGACCATAGTTATAGTCATTGTGAAGCTGCAACCCCCCAAGAATACCAAAGAGCTTGCAAGATTCCTAGGGCTAATCAAAAGTGGAGTAGTAGATTAATGAGGTTCCTCACTAATGTGTCAGTGCCCTTGTATAGCTTAACGATGAAGGATGTAGAATATATTTGGTCCGGATCCTGTCAAGAAGCATTCTGAAAACTCAAGAAAATACTCTCAGCATCTCCCATCCTCTAGCAGTCCAACTATGACCTTCTGTTCCATGTGTTTGTCGATGCCTCTATTGTAGCCATTGGTAGTGCTCTGATGTAGGAAGAATAGGAGGGATGGTACAGACCAATGTAATATGCAAGCAGGAGACTATCCAGACTACAAAATAACTACTCCACCACCAGAGAAGGAGTCACTAGAAATGATCTACTCCATCAAGAAGTTCAAGCACTACTTGTTGGGTAAGATGTTTGAGTTTCATGTAGATCACAAAGCTCTTCTGTACTTAATAAACAAACCACACCTAGTGGAAAAGTTAGCCATATGGATGCATTTGTTGTAGGAATTTGAGTTCAACATAAGGCACACCCCCAGGAATAAGCATCCCAGTGGTGGTGGTGGCAGATTTCCTATCAAGATTGGAAACAAGAGAAGAACCAAAAGGGGTGGAAGATGATTTCCAAATGCGCAACATTTCCTCACACAGAAGGAGAAAGACCTAGCTAGTACGATGAAATGTTGTAATTCTTGTCTGACTTGTCCTTTTCGGAGTATATGTCTCGAGATCAGAGGAAGAAGCTGACTCTCCGGAGTAAGTCATTCATGATAGTGGTCGGGCAGCTCTAAAAGATGGGCATCGACCAAATTCTCATAAGATGTGTCCACCACGAGCACGAGCAACAGGTTGTGTTAGCATAAGGACATCCAGGTGTAAGTGATGGTCATTTTTTTGGAGAAGTCACCGACGAGAAAGCAAGACTATGGTGGCCAACTGCATTAAAAGATGCACACAAATTTGCAAGGGAGTGCGACATGTGTCAGAGACTGGGGAAACCGAATGATGCAAACATGATGCTTCACAATCTAGTCCTACCACTCAAGCCATTCTAGAAGTGGAGTGTGGACTTCGTCAGCCCATTCAAACCAGCTACTCAAAGGATAGGCAACAAATACATTCTAGTGGCCACAGATTATTATTATACAAAGTGGGTGGAGGCCAAGGCCATGAGAAACTGCAAGGCATCATCCGTACCAAAGTTTCTTTATGAAACCATAATGACAAGATTTGGATTCCCAATAGAGATAGTCAAAGACCAAGGGAGCCACTTCATCATCATGATGTAATCAAGAAGCTGACATAGGAGCACAATGGTAATACACAAAAAGTCAGTAGTCTATTACCCACAAGCCAATGGCCAAGCAGAGTCCACCCCAACAAGATCCTGAAGGGAATCCTAACCAAGATAGTAAATGAGAACATGAATGACTGGGACACAAAGCTACACTCAGCATTATGGGCATTCTGAATAGCTTATAAGAATGCAGCAGGACTTATGCCATTCAACATGGTGTATGGACTTGAAACAGTAGTGCCCATGGAATTCCTTACATAGAGTCTCAAGATTGCAGTGTTGGCAAAAAGGATCTCTTCGAAAGAGTCAGAGGTGCATAGGATAGAACAACTCCTCAAGCTAGATGAAAGGAGACTTCACAACACATGGACAACAAAAATAGTGCAAAAGAGAAGGAAACTGCAAGTGGACAGGAATACAAAGTTTAAGATCTCCAAAAAAGGAGATGCTATCCTACTGTTCTCATCAAGAATGGGACCCCACCCTGGAAAATTTAAAATGAGATGGACGGGCCCATTAAGGATTGTCAAGAAACTAGGAACTGGAACTTTTGAATTAGCAATTTTGAATGGAGAAAGACTCAAAAATCTAGTAAATAGCTATAGGTTAAAGCCTTATTATGGAAGATATGAGGTGAATCGATGTGAATCGATGTGAATAGATGTGATGTGAGGATGTGATGTGAGGTGAATGGATCTGAATGGATGTGATATGATGTGAGTGGATGTAAATGGATGAGAATGTAGGACGATGGGAATGGATGTGGAATTTGCGATGTGAATTAATGTAGAAGAATTTGGAATAATGAGAAATGACGTGGAACGATGTGGAAAGATGGGAGTTGTGGAAACTGTGATTGTATATGACACCTTTTTTTAAAAAGATTGTGAATTAATGTAGAAGAATTTGGAATAATGAGAAATGACGTGGAACGGTGTGGAAAGATGGGAGTTGTGGAAACTGTAATTGTATATGACACCTATTTTTAAAAAGATTGTTTTATGTCAAGAATATTGGGAAGCATTTTGACTACCTTGTCGATTAAGGTCGTGAGGACATAAGTGATAAGGTTGTAATAGCTGACGGAGAGTTAATGAAAGACGTCTCGCGTGGCAAGGTCTCGACCGAGGTCTTGACTAGCCTCGGTTCGATTAAAATGGTGAGCTTCCGGTACGGTGGATGAGGGACCAAGGAAGCGGCCTATGAGTGAAGTGCTAGGTGACCTCTATGAAGGAGCCTAGAGGGTGTTGACCATACGGTGCTTGGGCTCTGGGTCACCGAAGATACCCACACATGTGTCGGTGAAGAAAATGAATTGGAGTTGTTTTCTGAATTCGGGTATGGATCTGGTTGATTGGCCTTGCTGGTCTTCAACGCGGATGAGTTCATGACTCTTTTATATAGATCTTGTTGATTGATCTAGCTAATCTTTAACAGAGAGCCCATTTGGATTTTTATGTGATTATATTCCCGAGTACTATGAGCTAGGAACTATTGAAAATGCTCCTGAGTGAGCAGGTGGTGAGCGTTCTGGTTGCCAATGATGCCATAGGTACACCAATGAGAGAATGATTAGAAATTTGACTTCAAGCTAGATATTTTGGAGGATTATGATCAGTGATAATATGGTTGCATTAAAAGATTGTTTTAAAGACAGTCGAATCTGTTAAAAAGGCAATTTCATATTGGGTGCGTAAGTGGTGTGACTATCTGGAATTTTTCCTGAAGTACCGACTAGGGACCTAGGAACTCTTTTCGCTAGTACCCAAGACAGAACATAACCAAATTTCAAAATGGATCCTATTAATATAGTGGTTGGGCGGTTGGATAACCCATGGGATTAGATGGGGTTAGGCTGGACTAATGGATCTCTAAAATAAGACTCATTTCTGTTTAAGTTACGATAGTTGAAGTAAATCACGGATAAACCTTGTTCTATGGAAAAGAATCAACGGCTGTGCCTCTTAACGGGAAAAAAAGCGTTGGTCTCTATGATCCAAGTGCAAGTTCCTCCCATGACCCGGCCATGTGACCTGCAGGTTCAGTCGAAATGAAAAAGGGTAATTTAAAGCTCTTGACTACATTAGAATAATTTTTCCTGGAGGAATCGCCTATGCCTTCTGGGTGAGGGAATTTTTTCCAGGTTTGGTTTTGCAAAAACCGAGAGATTAGTCTCTTGTCCAGATATGCGTCCTGCACAAGAAGTGCTACTTCCGTTGCTAGCACCCCCAAATTCTTTGTGGGAGGGGGCCGGGATCTTTCATGTAATCTTCAAAAAGGCTAGCTCAGGACACTCGAAATCCTTAACTTGTTATCTTGGGTGATCATGAAACTTTCGTATGGACAACCGTCATGTTCACAAGTTACAACCTGAAGAGGCTTTATAGGCAACATTGATAGTGCCATAAGGGAAACTAATTTTGTGGTTCAACCCCCAAAGCCTTAGTAAGTCAGAGGCGCGCTGCATAGTTACGCTGAGGACACCCTTGCATTAACATTGAGAAACTTCTTCTGAGGCACGTAATCTTCAGAAAGGCTAGCTTAGGAATTGAAACCTTTAACTTATTATCTTGGGTGATCATGAACTTCTATATGGACAAGTTGATTGTCATCGTTGATCATATTCACAAGTTAAAATCTGAAGAGGCTTGTAAGATTCCTCCCCGGCCTCTCAAGATGTCCAGCATCTTCCCCTATAATCAAATCCCTCTTCAAAAATATAAAAGATCTTGTTTCTACTAGTTTTGGCCTAGAGAGAGAAAATCTTCTAGAGAGTGATGCCTGGACATTCGTGGGCGAGGCCCCGAGTGAGAAACCCTACCCCGCGCATGAGGGGGCTGCTTCCGCTGCTATCAGCTACTACCGAGAGTCCGGAGAGGGCAGAGGGACCTCACAGTTGGTATCAGAGCTTTGTTGAAAGCTAATAAGGATAAACAAATTCTTATCAAAAATTGATAATAAAAACTCAGAAAAGCATTTTTCATAATGTATTTTCATTCTGTAAGCTTCTTTAATGAAGAATTTTTAATCAAAGAAACTGTTTTTATAGATGGAAGTTCCCTATTTATTTGGTATTCTCGACCTCACCCAGTCTCAAGATATGACTGTGTTCGCCTTCGAGCATCTCATTTCTTCCGCTTCAACTCGAACAAGCCGAGCAACTCGCATGCCATTTCGAGGATTTATATTTTCCTAACCCAGCGGAGAGACAATAGCATAAGTGGTTTACAGGGCAGTATGTCCATGCCTCTTGCGACCGCCGTGCAATGCTGTGGTGGCAGAACCTCTCATTGGCAATGATTCTGTTAAAACTGAAAATGATGCGTGGTGGCATCATTCTATATCATTCGATGCCTCGTAATTTCAGACTTTCATGCCAAGTCTACAGACTCCTTAGTTGTTTTATTCCTAAGGAAAAAATAATAGCTCCCTTGTCAGTAAGTGAACGCTTGTATCAGGGCATGGCTATGGCTCCAATACCGTCGTCTTATGCGACTCCCGAGGAGATTTTGAATTCTGGAGCCAAGCTGCTCTTTGTACATATTTCAATTTTTATATAAATAAAGAAATGTTTCCGGAGAAAAATTCCCTATTGTATAAGTGATTGTTTATGTACGATTTGATAAAGAAAAATCTGTTATCGGACATATGTCATAGATCTCTAATAAGATCATTGTCTTGTTCAAGAAATTGTTTTCTGAACCTCATAAGTCTTAGGATCTCGTGGATGATATCAAAATAAAAATTCAATAATATATAAATTTTTGGCACAATCATGAGACGAGGAAACCATGGCCGTCAGCCAGACCCTCTCTCTAAAGATGACGAGCTTGACCCTGATGTTCGCAAGGCTCTTCATAGGACTTAGCCAGGACCCTTCAAAGGAGAAGGGGAGAACCTAGGCGAGGCTGTGGAGAAGGGGAGAACCTAGCCGAGGCTATGGAGAAATGGGTGGAAGCCATGGAAGAATATTTTGATGTCACAGGCTACAATGAGCGGAGCAAAATGGCTCTTGCCAGGTTGAAAATAGTGGAAACAACCAGGGTAGCATGGAGGAACCACTGTGACAACAACCGTCTAGACAGAAATACTTAGTCCTGGACCGACCTAAAAACCTATTTGAGAAAGAGATTTTGTCTCCCTGGATTTTTGGAAATCAAAATGAATGAATTCTTAGAGCTAAAGCAGGGGAGCAAAACCATCGAGGAATATCACCAGACCTTTTCTCTTCTACTCAAATATTCACCACCTCTAGATGAAGAACAACTCATGGCCAGGTTCATTCGGGGAATGAACGAACCCTTGGACACACTGGTAAAAAATGCCAAGCCAGTGTCCATGGATGAAGCTGTAAGAATGGCAAAGGATTTTGCCAAAGCCTTTGTAGTAAAGGTCCCACTGAAGCCTACACCCTCTAACTTTAAAAGATTTCAAACCCAGGGAAGTACTTCAAAGTTTCCACCCCCAAAGAGACACCAAGGCCCGAATCATAATCAAGATGTAGGAAGATTCCAAAATGAAGGGAGATCCTTCCTCCAGAATACTTTCTCAAGAGCCCCACCTCTTTCAAGAAATCAGAGGGATGAGCTCAGAAGTGAAAACCGATGTTTTGGGGATGCTAAGGTTTTGGTCACCAGCTGAAAGACTGCCCGACTCCTGCCATGTGAAGGGGACAGGGAAGTCAAGGACCCGGAGTTTAGAGACCAACTACTTCATACCAATCTAATCAGGGTCCGTCTTGCCCAAGCCAAGGAAACCCCAGAAGAACTCCAACTCAACCATCTGCCTCTGTCCAGAGTAACCTCAAGACTCCTTCCCAGAACTGGGGCAACCAAAGAGAAAGAGTTCTGCCTTAGACTGCAGCAGCCAGAGCAGTCACAATTTCAGATGTAGTAGAAGAGGAAAGAGGGCAGATCTATGCTGCAATTGAAAACCAAGGGCCTAACCATCAGTTTCTCAATCATCCATACTCCGGTAGAGTATCAAGGTAAACCTTTTAAGCTTTTGATTGATTCAGGCAGTTCTCATTCATTCATTTCCCCTGGATGCTTGCGTAAGCTAGTCTTAGATCAAAAATCAGGGAAACCTATGCAAGTTGATTTTGCAAGTGGGAAGATTCTTTTCACTCACCTTGAAACAGAACGTATTCAGTTCAACTTAGATGGGAGCTTAACTGACTTCTGTCAATTCAGAGTTATACCTTTGGGAGTTTTTGACGGGATCCTTTGGAATGGATTGGCTCCACAAAAATTAAGCTGACATTCAATGTCATAATGGAACCATTTCCTTCTGTGACCTTCACGGAAACAAGGTTCAAGGAACCAAAATTTCAGGATCCCCAAGTCTGCCAGTTAGTAAAGGCTTCTAAGTTACTAAAAGGACTTAGAAAGAAGCAGCGCATTTATCTTGTCAAAATGAATCTGGTAGACTCAAAGTTAAAAGCTAAAGAACCTGAATGGTTAAGTGATTATGATGATTTATTCCTAGCAGAATTAACACAGATGCCTCAAACTCGAGAAGTAGATCATGTGATAGAATTGACCCCAGGAGCTCAGCCAGTAGCCCTGCGCACGTACAAAATGCCAGTTCCCGAAGCCATCAAACTCAAGGAACAGCTTAGACAGCTGTTAGAACAAGGGTTTGTAAGACCGAGTGTTTCACCTTGGTGGGGTGCGCCAGTTCTCTTTCAGAAAAAGAAAGATGGAATGCTTACACTCTGTGTGGACTACAGAGGTCTAAATCAGGTGACAGTTAAGAATAAGTATCCTATTCTCAGAATTGATGAGCTTCTGAACAGGCTAAGTGGAGCCCAGATCTTCCCTAAGATAGATCTCAAATCAGGGTATTACCAGATCAGGATTAATGAGCAAGATATCCCGAAGACAGCCATCAATACTTGGTATGGGCATTATGAATTCACTGTCATGCCGTTTGGATTGACAAATGTCCCAGCTACATTCAATCGCTTAATGCAAGACATTCTCTGAGAATACTTGGATGAATTTGTTCTTGTTTTCTTTGATGATATTCTGATTTACTCAAAGAATGCAGCTGAAGCTCATGTCAGAAAAGTTCTTGAGATTCTAAGGAAGCACCAACTCTTTGCAAAAAAGAGCAAATGCACTTTGTCTGCCGACCATGTTGAACACTTGGGTTTTCTGGTATCCAAAGATGGAATTTCTCTAGATTCCGCAAAAGTCCAAGCCGTCATAGATTGGCATGAACCAAAGACAGTAAAAGAAGTCAGAGGATTCTTGGGATTGACTGGTTGGTATAGAATTTTTATACCAAAGTATGCTCTCATAGCTTCCCCCCTAACTAATCTTCTCAAGAAGAATATTCTGTTTCAATGGTCTGCCAGGTGCCAGAGTGCTTTTGATAAGCTGAAGACCACCTTGGTAATCAATCCATTTTGAAGCTGCCAGATTTCTCTCTACCCTTTGAATTAGTAACTGATGCTATTGGTTTTGCCCTTTGGGGTGCACTTATGCAGGAAGGTCATGCAGTGGCCTATGAATCCCGAAAACTCAAAACGCATGAGAGGAATTATGTTGTCCACGACCTGGAACTACTTTCAGTAGTATATGCCCTGAAGTTGTGGAGACATTACCTACTGGGACAAAGATTCACTTTGATGATAGATCATCAGAGCTTAAAGTGGATCTTCACTCAGAAGGATCTCAACATGCACCAAAGAAGGTGGATGCAGACCCTGCAGAGCAGGAATTTGATTTTGAAATCAAGTACCACCCAGGCAAAGAAAATGTGGTAGCAGATGCCCTCAGCAGAAAAGCCTCCTTGCTTGCAATTACTGTAGTATCAAATCCTTTGATTATTGAAGAAAGAGAGAAGATCATACAGGATAGATTCTTTGGCCCTATTGCTACCCTACTTATGCAGGAAAGCAAAACTCCACATGAGTTGAATAGAGTTCAAGGGGTACAGCCTGGATGATGGCATTATGTATTATAATCGCAGGCTATGCATTCCCAATGATGAGGGAATCAAGGTCAAATTTTGAATGAAGCCCATGACAACCTTATAGCAGGACATCCAAGTTTCATCAAAACCTACATGTCTGTAAAGAAAAGCTTCTTTCGGCGTGGTTTGAAAAAGGATGTACTGAATCATGTACGTCAATGTCTGACATGCCAGAAAGTTAAAGCTGAAAGAGTAAAAATGTGTGGGAAGTTACATCCATTGGACATCCCCCAGATGAAGTGGGAATGTATCAGTATGGATTTTATTACTCGATTACCTTCAATGCAATCAGGTTACAACTCCATTTTCGTAGTAGTTGACAAACTAACCAAAGTTGCCCATCTGATTCCAGTAGAAGAAACCTACACTGCAGCGGATGTGGCCAAAGTGTTCCTCAAAGAAATCTTTAGATTGCATGGCCTACCCAGGAGAATAGTAAGTGATCAAGATCCCAAGTTTAATTCAAGGTTCTGGACTGCATTTTTCGAAGCAGTGGGAACTTTCTTGGATCTCAGCACAGCTTATCACCCTGAGACCGATGGCCAAACCGAAAGGGTAAACCAAGTAATTGAAGATATACTTCGGTCATGCTGTGGCAAGGAACCCAAGAAGTGGCTAAGCTATCTGCACCTAGTCGAGTTCGCCTACAATGCTTCTTATCACATAAGTATTGGGATGAGCCCTTTTAAAGCTCTCTATGGACAAGATTGCTTAACTCCATTAACTTCGTCCGACCCATCGATTAGGGTCGAGATGTCCAGACAGGTGCTTGATGACATGATATTAAAGCTGCCCAGGAGCAGTATGAAAATAAGAAGAGGACAGACAGAAAGTTTGAAGAAGCAGATATGGTCTTCATTAGAGTACAGCCCAAAAGAAGTTCTCTATCTCTTGGGAAGTACAAGAAGTTATCCCCCAGATATTGTGGGCCATATCTGATTACAAAGAAAGTATCATGTAAGCCTTCTAAAGAAATATGTGCCAAGCCCAAATCATGTGATGAAATCCTAACCTCTTCAACCTAAGGGCAGATGGAACTCCAACCTGAAGAAATTCTTGATGTTCGAGAAAAGATTCTCAGGAACAGAATATTATTGGTAAAATGGAAGTTCTATCCTTTTGAAGATGCCACCTGGGAGAATGAAGCCGATCTATCGCGGGATTACCCCCAATTCGCGAGATGAGGGCATCTCGCGTTTTTCAAGTGGGAGAGAATGTAAGATTCCTCCCCATCCTCTCAAGATGTCTAGCATCTTATTGTGTAATCAAATCCCTCTTCAGAAATATAAAAGATCTTGTTTCTACCAGTTTTGGCCTAGAGAGAGAAATTCTTCTAGAGAGTGGTAATTCAATTTTTAAATATTTTTGGATGGAAAAATATCTCTTCTTATTAAAATAAGCTCCCCAAAAATAGAAGTTCAAAAAGATTTTCAGAAGGTGCATTAGAAATCAAGTATAATCTGTTCAAGAGGGCTTATCCTAGGGGTCAAGATTTTTTTGAAATTTTAAATTAAGGTTCCTATGGACCAATAAGATTCATCCAAATGTAGGGAGGAGATAAATGGAAGAATAAAAGAAAAATCTCCCAAAAATGAGTAAATACTCACATAAGATGAAGAGTTGACTAAGGACAAGGTTAATAGTTAAAAAAGAGAGATATTTAGAAGAAATGATGCATTTTTGACACCTCAGTATGGGGAAATTCCCCTCATGAAGGAGGCGCCTATTTCACATGTGTGGGAGAGTTTTAAACTCCCAAATAATGAGATATTTTTATCTTTCCTCTCTCCTGTTTCAACAACTAGATCCAAAAAGTGGACTAAATTGACCCAAAAATGGTCAAAAATTGACCAAACTGATCTAGAAAATTCTAGAATCAGTTGGCTTGGTTAGAAGCTCACTTTTTTCTATAAATAGAAGCCTTCCCCTTTGTTGAAACTCAATAGTGTTTTTGCACTGTTACCCTACTTCTCCCAAAAACTGTGAATTATTCATAACTCATTAGTTTTTTACCTTTCCTCTTCTAAAGATTGGTGGCCACTCTTGTTTCAAACAAGAGTAGATCCCTTATACCATCAGGCCAAAGGAAAGCACTCTCTGGGATATCCGAAGGACTCACCCAGGCTGAATTTCTGTTAACACAAGGTTAACCTGTGGAGCAGGATTCAATGTAAGATTCCTCCCCAGCCTCTCAAAATGTCCAGCATATTCCCCTGTAATCAATTCCCTCTTCAGAAATATAAGAGATCTTGTCTCTGCCTATTTTGGCATAGAGAGAGAAAATATTCTAGAGAGAGAATATTCTGATTTTGAAAAATATCTCATCTTATAAAAATGAATTCCCCTGAAACAGAAATTCAAAAAGAATTTTCCAATGTGCAATTGGAATTAATTGGAAATGGGTATAAAGGACCTTAGCCTAAGGGTCTAGATTTTCAGAAATTTTAGATTATGGTCCAATTAAGGTTCCTTTGGGCCAATAGCATCAATCCATGTGTAGGAAGGAGATAAATCCAATTTGTAAAAGAAGATACCCAAAAATGAGTAAATGCTCACATAGCATGAAGAGTTGACTATGTACAAGGTTTATTAGTAAGAAACTATGAGTAATATCAAAAATATGAGATATTTTGGGTATCCAAAAATGAGTAAATGCTCACATAAGATGAAGAGTTGAAAATGTACAAGGTTTATTAGTAAAAAACTATGAGAAATATTAAAAATATGAGATATTTTGGGTATCCAAAAATGAGTAAATACTCACATAAGATGAAGAGTTGAAAATGTACAAGGTTTATTAGTAAAAAACTATGAGCAATACTAAAAATATGAGATATTTTGGGTATAATAATTCTATTTTGACACATATGTAAGGAAGGGGAGTCCATTTAAGGAGGTGCATATTTCACATGCTTGAATGAGTTTTAAACTCAAAATTAATGTGATATTTTTATCTCTCCTCTCTCTTGAATCAAACTAAATCAAAATGGAACCAAACCGAATCAAAAAGGAACCAAACTAGATCCAAATCTAGTCCAAATTCAACCAAACTGAATTTAGAAAATTCTAGAATTCAGTTAGCTTTGGTTAGAGCTTCCCTCTCCTATAAATAGAACATGAGTCATTTGAAAAAAAGAGAAGAATTTTACTATACTAGAGTTATGCTGAAATAATGCTAATTTCTACTATTCTCTAAAATTCTCTCCAAATTGAAGAAATTGGAGCTTCCCTCTTTCTTCAATCCCCATTGGTGGCTCCATCAACATACTTAACCAATTGATTGGTTGGGGGCCTCTACCGTGAACAAAGAATCAAGCAATTTGTAAGGTAATTAGTGAATTTTGATCATTTTCTATAATTTCTCAATGTTTCTCTCTTATCAACCCCTCTCAAGCTTGAGAAGCTTAATTGGAATGGTTTTTGAATGCTATTGAAGTTAATTGATGAATGGTAGTGAAGAGTTACATAATTTGATGAATGCTATTCAAGTTAATTGATTAATGATAGTTAAGAATTACATGAATTTCCATTTATGCTTAATTCTAATGGTTTTTATGTAATTTCTCTCTCTCACTCAAGAAATGGTCATACTCATGACCCATTCTCAATCCAAATAAAGCTTTTCATAAAGCTTTTCCTTAATCCAAGATTAATCTATGCTTGAGATCAAATTAATGGCTTTTTTCTATGCTTTTAGTTTATGTATTTCATGAATATTGATGATTCAACACATTATTGGGTTAATGATCCAATTAGGGATCATTCTAATCATTTCCTTAATGATAAGCTTTATCCTTCAAAATAAATTGAGATTTATCAGTCATAGTAGCGCAGCTATGGTAAAATTTTTATAAAAATTACACATAAAATAATTTTATTCAAAGCATGAAAATAGAACTTCCTACCATATTCTAGGAATTATCATCCTAGATTAATTGAAAGAATTTTATTGTAATCATGGAGAAATTGATTTTTATGTTATGCATAATTGATGATTATTTTATTGTAAAAGTGTTACTTTTATCATATTTGGATTTCATGCATAGAGGTATGCATAAAAGAATTATTATTTTAATATAAAAGTGTTTCTTTTATCATATTTGGATTTCATGCATAGAGGTATGCATAAAAGTTGATTATTTTATTATAAAAGTGTTACTTTTATCATATTTGGATTTCATGCATAGAGGTATGCATAAAAATTGATTATTTTATTATAAAAGTGTTACTTTTATCATATTTGGATTTCATGCATAGAGGTATGCATAAAAATTGATTATTTTATTATAAAAGTGTTACTTTTATCATATTTGGATTTCATGCATAGAGGTATGGATAAAAGTTGATTATTTTATTATAAAAGTGTGACTTTTATCATAATTGGATTTCATGCATAGAGGTATGCATAAAAGTTGATTATTTTATTATAAAAGTGTGACTTTTATCATATTTGGATTTCATGCATAGAGGTATGCATAAAATTTGATTATTTTATTATAAAAGTGTGACTTTTATCATATTTGGATTTCATGCATAGAGGTATGCATAAAAGTTGATTATTTTATTATAAAAGTGTGACTTTTATCATATTTGGATTTCATGCATAGAGGTATGCATAAAAGTTGATTATTTTATTATAAAAGTGTGACTTTTATCATATTTGGATTTCATGCATAGAGGTATGCATAAAAGTTGATTATTTTATTATAAAAGTGTGACTTTTATCATAATTGGATTTCATGCATAGAGGTATGCATAAAAGTTGATTATTTTATTATAAAAGTGTGACTTTT
Source organism: Cibotium barometz (assembly GCF_041138505.1). Classification (NCBI taxonomy): domain Eukaryota; kingdom Viridiplantae; phylum Streptophyta; class Polypodiopsida; order Cyatheales; family Cibotiaceae; genus Cibotium; species Cibotium barometz. The sequence goes on from NC_141072.1 coordinate 39,657,288, forward strand.
ATCATATTTGGATTTCATGCATAGAGGTATGCATAAAATTTGATTATTTTATTATAAAAGTGTGACTTTTATCATATTTGGATTTCATGCATAAAGGTATGCATAAAAGTTGATTATTTTATTATAAAAGTGTGAGTTTTATCATATTTGGATTTCATGCATAGAGGTATGCATAAAAGTTGATTATTTTATTATAAAAGTGTGACTTTTATCATATTTGGATTTCATGCATAGAGGTATGCATAAAAGTTGATTATTTTATTGTAAAAGTGTTACTTTTATCATATTAGATTTCATGTATAGAGGTATGCATAAAAGATATTCTTTTTATACTAAAAGTGTGATTTTCATCATAAATGGATTTTATGCATAACTTAGATGCATAAGAGAAATTCTTTTATTATAAAAGTGTAATTCCTACCAAATTGAATTTATGCATAAGAAGATGCATAAAAGATTGATTTTTAAATTCAAAGTGTCATTCTCATCTAAATTGAATTTATGCATAGGAAGATGCATAAAAGAATGGAATTTCAATTCAAAAGTGTTATTCTCATCCAAATTGAATTTATGCATAGGAAGATGCATAAAAGATGGATTTTTAATTCAAAAGTGTCAATTCTCATCTAAATTGAGTTTATGCATAGGAAGATGTATAAGAGATGAAATTTTAATTCAAAAGTGTCATTTTCATTTAAAATGAATTTATGCATAGGAAGATGCATAAAAGATTGATTTCTAAATGAGATGTGATAATATGTGTTAAGATGCATATGGGAAGTGATAGGATGTGATAAGAGGTGTATGAGATGTGATAAGATGTGATAAGATGCGTATGGGAAGTGATAGGATGTGATAAGAGGTGTATGAGATGTCGAAAGATGTGATAAGATGTATATGAGATGTGATAGGATGTGATAAGGGGTGTATGAGATGTGATAGAATGTGTTAAGATGAGTTAGGATGTGTTAAGATGTGTATGGGACGAGGTAGAGAGTGTATCTAATGGGATAAGATGTATATGGGATGTGTTAGGGTGAGAATGGATGTAATATGGATGTATGGATATAGATTCGGATGTAGATGTATGTATGTGAATGTGGATGTATGAATGAGGATGTGAAAATAGATGTATGCATGTAGATGCGTATGTATGAATGTGAAATTGGATGTATGTATAATGAGGATGTGAAAATAGATGTATGCATGTAGATGCGTATGTATGAATGTGAAATTGGATGTATGATGCGGACGAACGAACATGGATATGTATGTAGAATAATGAATGTGAATGTGTATGTGAAACAATGTGTAGTCTATATGAGTGAATGGATGAGAATGAGTACACATTGAATGGAATAGGGAATAAGTAATGTGGTTCGAGAGTGGATAATGTGGAAAGACGAGAGTTCGTTATAGAAACTGTATTTTGTGACTGTTTGTAAATGATTATTTTATGTCAAGAATGCTGGGGAAGCATTTTGACCGTCTTGAGGATTAAGGTCATGAAGACCGAACTGATAAAGTTGCAATTGCTGACGGAGAGTCAATGGAGGACGTCTCGCGTAGCAAGGTCGGTCGAGGTCTTGACCAGCCTCGGTTCGATTTAAATGGTGAGCTTCCGGTACGGTGGATTAGGGACCGAGGAAGCGGCCTATGAGTGAAGCGCTAGGTCACCTGCGAAGGATCTAGAGGGTGCTGACCATATGGTGCTCAGGCTCTGGGTCGCCGAAGATACCCACATGTGCATCGAGGAAGATATTGGAACAAGGAGTAAGAGTTGTTTTCTGAAACCGGGCATGAATCTAGTTGATTGACCTTGCTGGTCCTCAACGGATGAGTCCATGGCTCTTTTATATGGATCTGTGGGTTGATCTTGCTGATCTTCCACAGAGATTCCATTCTGTTATATGAATATATTGCCGGTTACTATGAGCTAGGAACTATGGAAAAGGCCCCTGAGTGAACAGGTGGTGAGCGTTCTGGTTGCCAATGATGCCATAAGTACACTGATGAATGAATGACGGGAAATAAGGATTGAACGAGAGACTTTGAGGATTGTCATCAGAGCGACATAATGGTTTCATTTAAGGACTGTTTGAAAGTTAGTTGATGCTGAGAAAAAGGCAATTTCATATTGGGTGTGTAAGTGGTGTGACTAGTTTTATGTTTGCATGAACTTCTGGCTAGGGGGCCTAGGAACTCTTTTCCCTGGTACCCGAGACAAAATCTAACCAAATTCCTAATTGGATCCCTTCTCTACAGTGGTTGGGAGGTTGGCTACGACACTTGTTAGAAAAAGGATCAATCCCGGATAGTAATTGTTCTATGGATAGGAATCAACAACTGTGCCTCTTTGATGGGGGAAAAAAGCGTTGATCCCAATGATCCAAGTGCAAGTTTCGTCCTTGACCAAGTACCTTTAAAGGTGCAGTCGGATCAGTTTGATCAAAAATGGTCTTGACTACGTTAGAGTAAAAAGTTATCCTGGTGGAATCGCCCATGCTTTCCGGATAAAGGAAGTTTTTCCGGGTTCGGTTTTGGAAAAACCGACGGATTAGTCTTTTGTCCGGATATCTGTGGACGAGGCCCCGAGTGTGTGAGGTCCCCCTGTACCCACCGAGCAACGGATTCGGGTACTAGCAACGGAAGTAGCACTTCTCGCGCGGGACAGGGGTCCCACATTCGGGGCCTCGTCCACGGATATCTGGACAAGAGACTAATCCGTCGGTTTTTCCAAAACCGAACCCGGAAAAAACTTCCCTTACCGGAAAGCACGGGCGATTCCACCAGGATAATTTCAATCCAGGTTTTGCTCAGCTTATTACATTTCAATCCATTTTCAGGGATCATCATTTTTCAATCAGAATCCAAATCAATTCATCGGTTTCCAAACAGAACTAAAAATCATATCAACCACATTCAAAATCATCATCTGGATAGCATTAACGCTTATAATTTCAAGTCTTAGATTTACTCGTATATACTGTCAGTAAAGAGCTACAGTTATACTCTCGGACGGTAGTCACGGCCCTTGGAATTATAAGGTAAATACCATCATGTCTAGGCCTCAAGCAAGTCAGGGATTCTATATAATTGCGGTACTTCCATCTGAAGACCCAATTACCAATTTACGAATTTCAGTTTGAATATCAAATTGTATGAATTATATCACACAATTACAACCTTTTTTGTGCTTCTTGATAAATTTTTGACATATTTGGTTTCTCAGTTGATCTTTATTAGCCAAATGCTCTGATACCAACTGTGAGGTCCCCCTGTACCCACCGAGCAACGGATTCGGGTACTAGCAGCGGAAGTAGCACTTCTCGCGCGGGACAGGGGTCCCACATTCGGGGCCTCGTCCACGGATATCCGGACAAGAGACTAATCCGTCGGTTTTTCCAAAACCGAACCCGGAAAAAACTTCCCTTACCGGAAAGCACGGGCGTTCCACCAGGATAATTTTTTTCTCTAACGAAGACAAGATCATTTCTGATCAAGCTGATCCAATTGTATCTTCAAGATACTAGATCAGATCAAGGAAGAAACTTGCACTTGGATCATTGGGATCAACGCTTTTTTCCCCATTCAAGAGGCACAGCCGTTGATTCCTATCCATAGATCAATTACTGTCCGGGATTTACTTTATCTATCGTATTAACAAAAGTTGAGTCTCGATTTACGGATCCATCAGTCCAGCCTAACCCCATCCGATCCCATGGGTTAGCCAACCGCCCAACCACTGTAGTGATGGGATCCAATTTGGAATTTGGTTAGGTTTTGTCCCGGGTACCAAGGAAAAGAGTTCCAAGGCCCCCTAGCCGGAAGTTCATGCAAACATAAAATTAGGCACACCACTTACACACCCAATATGAAATTGCCTTATTCTTAGCATCAGCTAACTTTAAAACAATCCTTTAATGAAACCATAGTACCACTGATCACAGTCTTCCAAATTATCCGGTTGATTCTGAAATTTCCCATCATTCCTTCATCATCAGAGTATCTATGGCATCATTGGCAACTAGAACGCTCACCACCTGTCCACTCAGAGGCCGTTTCCATAGTTCCTAGCCCATAATACTCGGCAATATAATCATTTATCAAGATGGACTCTCGTTGAAGATCAGCAAGATCAACCAACAGATCCATATAAAAGAGCCATGGACTCATCCGTTGAGGACCAGCAAGGTCAGTCAACCAGATCCATGCCCGGTTTCACAAAACAACTCTTACTCCTTGTTCCAATATCTTCCTCGACGCACGCGTGGGTATCCTAGGCGACCCAGAGCCCGAGCACCGTATGGTCAGCACCCTCTAGGATCCTTCGCAGGTGACCTAGCGCTTCACTCATAGGCCGCTTCCTTGGTCCCTCATCCACCGTACCGGAAGCTCACCATTTTAATCGAACCGAGGCTGGTCAAGACCTCGGTCGACCTTGCTACGCGAGACGTCCTCCATTGACTCTCCGTCAGCAGTTGCAACTTTATTAGTTAGGTCTCCACGACCTTAATCACAAGACGGTCAAAATGCTTCCCCAGCATTCTTGACATAAAACAGCCATTTACAAACAGCATTTACAAATAGTTTACAAATACAGTTTCTATATTAACTCTCATTTTTCCACATTGTTCCTCATTAATCCACATTACTTATTCCACATTCCATTTATATGTGTACTCATCCAATCACCTCATTTTCCATCTCTTCACTTCAAATTCCTTCACATCACATATCATATATTCACATCCATATCCACATCCATACATCCACATCCATATCCACATTCACATCCATACATCCACATCTACATGCTTATCTCCATTTTCACATCTTCATTTATACATCCACATCTACATCCACATACATACATACATCCACATCCACATTCACATTCACATACATCCACATCCACATTCCCATACATCCACATCTATACATCCACATTCCACATTCACATCTATACATCCACATCTACATTCACATTCACATACATCCACATCCCCATTCCCATTCACATCTATACATCCACATCTACATCCACATACATACATACATCCACATCCACATTCCACATTCACATCTATACATCCACATCTACATCCACATTCACATACATCCACATCCACATTCCCATTCACATCTATACATCCACATCCATTCACATCTATACATCCACATCTACATCCACATTCACATCTATGCATATATATCTTCATGCATATATCCATTTTCACGTTCATACATCCACACTCCCATCTCCACATCCACACATCCACATACATACATCCATTTTCACATTCCCATTTATATAACCCCATATACCTTCACATCTAATCTTTTACATCACATCCATTCTCGCCCTATCACAACCCATATACATCTTATCCTATCACATACACTTCTTACCTCATCCCCCCATACACATCTTAATTCATCTTATCACCTCCTAACTTATTTCATAAGCATCTTATCACCTCTTATCACACCTCTTATCACATCTCTTATCACCTCCTAACTTATTTCATAAGCATCTTATCACACCTCTTATCACATCCTATCACATCTCTTATCTATTTATAGAATACAAGAGAATTCTTACATTTGATATAAGATTTCTTTACACATTTATTTATGAATAAATTCTATTTAAGGAGATTAATACTTTCAAAGTAAAAATCAATCTTTTATGCATCTTCCTATGCATAAATTCATTTTTAATGAAAATGACACTTTTGAATTAAATTTTAATCTTTTATGCATTTTTCTATACATAAATTCAATTTAGATGAGAATGACACTTTTGAATTAAAAAATCAATCTCTTATGCATCTTATTATGCATAAATTCAATTTGGTAGGAATTACACTTTTAGAATAAAAAAATTTCTCTTATGCATCTAAGTTAAGCATAAAATCCATTTATGAGGAAAATCACACTTTTAGTATAAAAAGAATATCTTTTATGCATACCTATATGCATGAAATTCAATTATGATAAAAGTCACACTTTTATAATAAAATAATCAACTTTTATGCATACCTCTATGCATGAAATCCAATATGATAAAAGTAACACTTTTGATATAAAAATTTTTCCATTATGCATACTTCTATGCATGAAATAAAAATGGTAAAAATAACACTTTTGATATAAAAATTTATCCATTATGCATACTTCTATGCATGAAATAAAAATGGTAAAAATAACACTTTTGATATAAAAATTTATCCATTATGCCTAATAATAAAATTCAATTTCTCCATGATTGTAATGAAATTCTTTCAATTAATCTAGGATGATAATTCCTAGAATATGGTAGGAAGTCCTCTTTTTATGCTTTGAATGAGATTATTTTATGCATAATTTTTATAAAAATTTTGCCATAGCTCCGCTGCTATGACTGATAAATCTCAATTTTTCTAAGGGATAATGCTTATCATTAAGGAAATAATTAAAATGATCTCTAATTGGATTATTAATCCATAATGGATTGAATCATCAATATTCATAAACTAAAAGCATAGAAAAAAGCCATTAATTTGGCCTCAAGCATAGCTTAATCTTGGGTTAAGAAAAAGCTTTATGAAAAGCTTGATTTGGATTGAGAACGGGTCATGAGTATGACCATTTCTTGAGTGAGAGAGAGAATTTACATAAGAATCATTAGAATTTAAACATAAATGAAAATTAACTTCAATAGCATTTATTAAATTATGTAACTCTTCACTACTATTCAAACTTCAATAGTATTTAAAAAAAACCATACCAATTAAACTTCTCAAGCTTGAGAGGGGTTGAGAAGAGAGAAACATTGAGAAATTATAGAAAGATCAATATTCACTAATTACCTTACAACTTGCTTGATTCTTTGTTCACGGTAGAGGCCCCCAACCAATCAATTGGTTAAGTATGTTGATGGAGCCACTAATGGGGATTGAAGAAAGAGGGAAGCTCCAAAAACTAGTGAATTATTAAATGAATTCACAGTTCTTGGCTTAGGTGGAGTAGAGTAACGATGCATAAACACTATATATTTTTCAACAAGGGGGAGGCTTCTATTTATAGGAAAAATTGAGCTCCTAACCAAACAAACTGATTCTAGAATTTTCTAAATCAGTTTGGTCAATATTTGACCATTTTTAGGTCAGTTAAGCTAACTTTTTGGAACTAGACTTAAATGAGGAGAGAGGAGAGATGAAATATCTCAATTTTTATGAGTTTAAAACTCATTCAAGCATGTGAAATATGCACCTCCTTTAAAGAACTCCCCTTCCTTACATATGTCATATTTTTAATATTGCTCATAGTTTTTTTTACTAATAAACCTTGTACATTTTCAACTCTTCATCTTATGTGAAATATGCACCTCCTTTAAAGAACTCCCCTTCCTTACATATGTCATACTTTTAATATTGCTCATAATTTTTTACTAATAAACCTTGTACATTTTCAACTCTTCATCTTATGTGAAATATGCACCTCCTTTAAAGAACTCCTCTTCCTTACATATGTCATACTTTTAATATTGCTCATAATTTTTTACTAATAAACCTTGTACATTTTCAACTCTTCATCTTATGTGAAATATGCACCTCCTTTAAAGAACTCCTCTTCCTTACATATGTCATACTTTTAATATTGCTCATAATTTTTTACTAATAAACCTTGTACATTTTCAACTCTTCATCTTATGTGAGCATTTACTCATTTTTGGGTATCTTCTTTTTCAAATTGGATTTATCTCCTCCCTACACATGGATTGATGCTATTGGCCCATAGGAACCTTAATTGGACCATAATCCAAAAATTTCTGAAAATCTAGACCCTTAGACTAAGGTCCTTTATACACATTTCTAATTAATTCCAATTGCACATTGGAAAGTTCTTTTTTGAATTTCTGTTTTAGGGGAACTTATTTTAATAAGATGAGATAATTTTCTATCTAAAAATATTAAAAATCTGAATATTCTCTCTCTAGAATATTTTCTCTCTCTAGGTTAAAACAGTTAGAAACAAGTCTTTTATATTTCTGAAGAGGGATTGATTATAGAAGAAGATACTAGACATCAAAAAGGGGTTTGGGGGAGGAATCTTACATTCTACCCCACTTAAAAAACGCGAGATGTCCTCATCTCGCAAACTAGGATAATTTCGCAAGATGCACGAATTATGAGACTTAGAGAAAAATTTAAATCAGGATTTAACCACCAAGAAAAAGTCTCAAAGAGAGCAAGATTCAAGATAAGAACAAGATTTAAACTTTATTCATTCTCGGAATTTATACAGTAAAGATAGAAGAACTCTTTACACTTCCATAAGCCCGTCCATCATATGATCACAAAAGCAGCACTCACAAGCTGCACAAGTATAGGGTAACTCATCTATGGGAATGATTCTGCTGGTTATTGCCGCACCTATCTCAGTGGTATGAGGTGATCTAACAAAAGGACCTCTGAGAGGCAAGCCAAAAACGGGGTAAAGGCATATCTTCTCATGAGGAAGAAAACACGCCAATAAGAAGACCCGCTCAGAAAACCCAGGATGCCTTGATCTCATGACGCAGTAGTATCGGGGACCCAAACCCAAGGCTTCAATAACCATGGCCAAGCGGACATTGTTGCGAAAGTGCTGCTGACCCCAGGGTGTTACCCTAGTTATGTCTTGATAGGTCCGCCATTTGGTCTGCGCTACAGAAGTTCCCAAGTGAGGGAAAAGTGAGCGCTCATACTGTTCTATAAAATCCTTTATCACAGACTCACTTGCGTCTTGAAGGTGAGGAATCATTATGGATAAAACTAATTCTTGTTGCCAAGCCATGAAGGAGATTAGGAAGAAAGGAGATCGATGGGAGTAAGATTACTGTGAGCGACAAGTAAAAGTTACGACTTATATAAAGGAAGGAGCTAGCGTAACTTAGAAGCCAACGGTAGCTTGCCACTGAAGTTTTACCGTCTTTCCATGATTTGGGTTTGGCACAATTTTCTATAGAAGGCATTAAGAACTTTGAGATGAGGAGATAAAAGAAGTTCGTAAGTTAAATCACCTACTTTCTTTGGTCCACAATATCTGGGAGGTAACTTCTTATACTTCCCAAGAGATAAAGAACTTCTTTTGGGTCGTACTCGAGACCAAAACCTTGATATCCAAAACATCGATTCTCACTTCTGAACTCGTTGTTCTGAATCCTTAAAACAGGTGGGACTCTTGAGAAGTATTCAGGAAAAAGGTTCTTCCTTTTTTAAACAGAATCTTTCTTTTATTTTAGAGAGGGAATAATTATAAGATCAAAAAGGGAGATTCTTACTCCTGTATACCTCGAAGGCTGGGGGAGAATCTTACATTCTACCCCACTTAAAAAGTGCGAGATGTCCTCATCTCATAAAGTAGAGGACAACTCTTTTTCTTAAGATCCAATTTTATTCTGGGGTTCCTTATATTCTGGTCAACCCAACAGAATACTGGGATAAATATCCCTTAGAACTCATCATTAAATAACAATTCATTCAGATCATATCATTCATATCTTTAACATGATAAAGGTCCATTAGACCGAAAAATTTCCTTCTGAGCATTCCTCCACGGGAATTTCAGTCAAGTAAGTTCTCAATTTGTCATCCCTTAACTTGATCTAACGGTCAAGTGTTGACAGTAGCAATTTGACAGCACAATCCACTAATCTCCTAGTGATTTGCTGAATCATTTTCATCATTTATCATTACAGGGACTCGTCCCAATCATCCACCTTGTGGTTTTGCTCAGCTTATTACATTTCAATCCATTTTCAGGGATCATCATTTTTCAATCAGAATCCAAATCAATTCATCGGTTTCCAAACAGAACTAAAAATCATATCAACCACATTCAAAATCATCATCTGGATAGCATTAACGCTTATAATTTCAAGTCTTAGATTTACTCGTATATACTGTCAGTAAAGAGCTGCAGTTATACTCTCGGACGGTAGTCACGGCCCTTGGAATTATAAGGTAAATACCATCATGTCTAGGCCTCAAGCAAGTCAGGGATTCTATATAATTGCGGTACTTCCATCTGAAGACCCAATTACCAATTTACGAATTTCAGTTTGAATATCAAATTGTATGAATTATATCACACAATTACAACCTTTTTTGTGCTTCTTGATAAATTTTTGACATATTTGGTTTCTCAGTTGATCTTTATTAGCCAAATGCTCTGATACCAACTGTGAGGTCCCCCTGTACCCACCGAGCAACGGATTCGGGTACTAGCAGCGGAAGTAGCACTTCTCGCGCGGGACAGGGGTCCCACATTCGGGGCCTCGTCCACGGATATCCGGACAAGAGACTAATCCGTCGGTTTTTCCAAAACCGAACCCGGAAAAAACTTCCCTTACCGGAAAGCACGGACGATTCCACCAGGATAATTTTTTTCTCTAACGAAGACAAGATCAATTCTGATCAAGCTGATCCAATTGTATCTTCAAGATACTAGATCAGATCAAGGAAGAAACTTGCACTTGGATCATTGGGATCAACGCTTTTTTCCCCATTCAAGAGGCACAGCCGTTGATTCCTATCCATAGAACAATTACTATCCGGGATTTACTTTATCTATCGTATTAACAAAAGTTGAGTCTCGATTTACGGATCCATCAGTCCAGCCTAACCCCATCCGATCCCATGGGTTAGCCAACCGCCCAACCACTGTAGTGATGGGATCCAATTTGGAATTTGGTTAGGTTTTGTCCCGGGTACCAAGGAAAAGAGTTCCAAGGCCCCCTAGCCGGAAGTTCATGCAAACATAAAATTAGGCACACCACTTACACACCCAATATGAAATTGCCTTATTCTTAGCATCAGCTAACTTTAAAACAATCCTTTAATGAAACCATAGTACCACTGATCACAGTCTTCCAAATTATCCGGTTGATTCTAAAATTTCCCATCATTCCTTCATCATCAGAGTATCTATGGCATCATTGGCAACTAGAACGCTCACCACCTGTCCACTCAGAGGCCGTTTCCATAGTTCCTAGCCCATAATACTCGGCAATATAATCATTTATCAAGATGGACTCTCGTTGAAGATCAGCAAGATCAACCAACAGATCCATATAAAAGAGCCATGGACTCATCCGTTGAGGACCAGCAAGGTCAGTCAACCAGATCCATGCCCGGTTTCACAAAACAACTCTTACTCCTTGTTCCAATATCTTCCTCGACGCACGCGTGGGTATCCTAGGCGACCCAGAGCCCGAGCACCGTATGGTCAGCACCCTCTAGGATCCTTCGCAGGTGACCTAGCGCTTCACTCATAGGCCGCTTCCTTGGTCCCTCATCCACCGTACCGGAAGCTCACCATTTTAATCGAACCGAGGCTGGTCAAGACCTCGGTCGACCTTGCTACGCGAGACGTCCTCCATTGACTCTCCGTCAGCAGTTGCAACTTTATTAGTTAGGTCTCCACGACCTTAATCACAAGACGGTCAAAATGCTTCCCCAGCATTCTTGACATAAAACAGCCATTTACAAACAGCATTTACAAACAGTTTACAAATACAGTTTCTATATTAACTCTCATTTTTCCACATTGTTCCTCATTAATCCACATTACTTATTCCACATTCCATTTATATGTGTACTCATCCAATCACCTCATTTTCCATCTCTTCACTTCAAATTCCTTCACATCACATATCATATATTCACATCCATATCCACATCCATACATCCACATCCATATCCACATTCACATCCATACATCCACATCTACATGCTTATCTCCATTTTCACATCTTCATTTATACATCCACATCTACATCCACATACATACATACATCCACATCCACATTCACATTCACATACATCCACATCCACATTCCCATACATCCACATCTATACATCCACATTCCACATTCACATCTATACATCCACATCTACATTCACATTCACATACATCCACATCCCCATTCCCATTCACATCTATACATCCACATCTACATCCACATACATACATACATCCACATCCACATTCCACATTCACATCTATACACATCTACATCCACATTCACATACATCCACATCCACATTCCCATTCACATCTATACATCCACATCCATTCACATCTATACATCCACATCTACATCCACATTCACATCTATGCATATATATCTTCATGCATATATCCATTTTCACGTTCATACATCCACACTCCCATCTCCACATCCACACATCCACATACATACATCCATTTCCACATTCCCATTTATATAACCCCATATACCTTCACATCTAATCTTTTACATCACATCCATTCTCGCCCTATCACAACCCATATACATCTTATCCTATCACATACACTTCTTACCTCATCCCCCCATACACATCTTAATTCATCTTATCACCTCCTAACTTATTTCATAAGCATCTTATCACCTCTTATCACACCTCTTATCACATCTCTTATCACCTCCTAACTTATTTCATAAGCATCTTATCACACCTCTTATCACATCCTATCACATCTCTTATCTATTTATAGAATACAAGAGAATTCTTACATTTGATATAAGATTTCTTTACACATTTATTTATGAATAAATTCTATTTAAGGAGATTAATACTTTCAAAGTAAAAATCAATCTTTTATGCATCTTCCTATGCATAAATTCATTTTTAATGAAAATGACACTTTTGAATTAAATTTTAATCTTTTATGCATTTTTCTATACATAAATTCAATTTAGATGAGAATGACACTTTTGAATTAAAAAATCAATCTTTTATGCATCTTCTTATGCATAAATTCAATTTGGTAGGAATTACACTTTTAGAATAAAAAAATTTCTCTTATGCATCAAAGTTAAGCATAAAATCCATTTATGAGAAAAATCACACTTTTAGTATAAAAAGAATATCTTTTATGCATACCTATATGCATGAAATTCAATTATGATAAAAGTCACACTTTTATAATAAAATAATCAACTTTTATGCATACCTCTATGCATGAAATCCAATATGATAAAAGTAACACTTTTGATATAAAAATTTTTCCATTATGCATACTTCTATGCATGAAATAAAAATGGTAAAAATAACACTTTTGATATAAAAATTTATCCATTATGCATACTTCTATGCATGAAATAAAAATGGTAAAAATAACACTTTTGATATAAAAATTTATCCATTATGCCTAATATTAAAATTCAATTTCTCCATGATTGTAATGAAATTCTTTCAATTAATCTAGGATGATAATTCCTAGAATATGGTAGGAAGTCCTCTTTTTATGCTTTGAATGAGATTATTTTATGCATAATTTTTATAAAAATTTTGCCATAGCTCCGCTGCTATGACTGATAAATCTCAATTTTTCTAAGGGATAATGCTTATCATTAAGGAAATAATTAAAATGATCTCTAATTGGATTATTAATCCATAATGGATTAAATCATCAATATTCATAAACTAAAAGCATAGAAAAAAGCCATTAATTTGGCCTCAAGCATAGCTTAATCTTGGGTTAAGGAAAAGCTTTATGAAAAGCTTGATTTGGATTGAGAACGGGTCATGAGTATGACCATTTCTTGAGTGAGAGAGAGAATTTACATAAGAATCATTAGAATTTAAACATAAATGAAAATTAACTTCAATAGCATTTATTAAATTATGTAACTCTTCACTACTATTCAAACTTCAATAGTATTTAAAAAAAACCATACCAATTAAACTTCTCAAGCTTGAGAGGGGTTGAGAAGAGAGAAACATTGAGAAATTATAGAAAGATCAATATTCACTAATTACCTTACAACTTGCTTGATTCTTTGTTCACGGTAGAGGCCCCCAACCAATCAATTGGTTAAGTATGTTGATGGAGCCACTAATGGGGATTGAAGAAAGAGGGAAGCTCCAAAAACTAGTGAATTATTAAATGAATTCACAGTTCTTGGCTTAGGTGGAGTAGAGTAACGATGCATAAACACTATATATTTTTCAACAAGGGGGAGGCTTCTATTTATAGGAAAAATTGAGCTCCTAACCAAACAAACTGATTCTAGAATTTTCTAAATCAGTTTGGTCAATATTTGACCATTTTTAGGTCAGTTAAGCTAACTTTTTGGAACTAGACTTAAATGAGGAGAGAGGAGAGATGAAATATCTCAATTTTTATGAGTTTAAAACTCATTCAAGCATGTGAAATATGCACCTCCTTTAAAGAACTCCCCTTCCTTACATATGTCATATTTTTAATATTGCTCATAGTTTTTTTTACTAATAAACCTTGTACATTTTCAACTCTTCATCTTATGTGAAATATGCACCTCCTTTAAAGAACTCCCCTTCCTTACATATGTCATACTTTTAATATTGCTCATAATTTTTTACTAATAAACCTTGTACATTTTCAACTCTTCATCTTATGTGAAATATGCACCTCCTTTAAAGAACTCCTCTTCCTTACATATGTCATACTTTTAATATTGCTCATAATTTTTTACTAATAAACCTTGTACATTTTCAACTCTTCATCTTATGTGAAATATGCACCTCCTTTAAAGAACTCCTCTTCCTTACATATGTCATACTTTTAATATTGCTCATAATTTTTTACTAATAAACCTTGTACATTTTCAACTCTTCATCTTATGTGAGCATTTACTCATTTTTGGGTATCTTCTTTTTCAAATTGGATTTATCTCCTCCCTACACATGGATTGATGCTATTGGCCCATAGGAACCTTAATTGGACCATAATCCAAAAATTTCTGAAAATCTAGACCCTTAGACTAAGGTCCTTTATACACATTTCTAATTAATTCCAATTGCACATTGGAAAGTTCTTTTTTGAATTTCTGTTTTAGGGGAACTTATTTTAATAAGATGAGATAATTTTCTATCTAAAAATATTAAAAATCTGAATATTCTCTCTCTAGAATATTTTCTCTCTCTAGGTTAAAACAGTTAGAAACAAGTCTTTTATATTTCTGAAGAGGGATTGATTATAGAAGAAGATACTAGACATCAAAAAGGGGTTTGGGGGAGGAATCTTACATTCTACCCCACTTAAAAAACGCGAGATGTCCTCATCTCACAAACTAGGATAATTTCGCAAGATGCACGAATTATGAGACTTAGAGAAAAATTTAAATCAGGATTTAACCACCAAGAAAAAGTCTCAAAGAGAGCAAGATTCAAGATAAGAACAAGATTTAAACTTTATTCATTCTCGGAATTTATACAGTAAAGATAGAAGAACTCTTTACACTTCCATAAGCCCGTCCATCATATGATCACAAAAGCAGCACTCACAAGCTGCACAAGTATAGGGTAACTCATCTATGGGAATGATTCTGCTGGTTATTGCCGCACCTATCTCAGTGGTATGAGGTGATCTAACAAAAGGACCTCTGAGAGGCAAGCCAAAAACGGGGTAAAGGCATATCTTCTCATGAGGAAGAAAACACGCCAATAAGAAGACCCGCTCAGAAAACCCAGGATGCCTTGATCTCATGACGCAGTAGTATCGGGGACCCAAACCCAAGGCTTCAATAACCATGGCCAAGCGGACATTGTTGCGAAAGTGCTGCTGACCCCAGGGTGTTACCCTAGTTATGTCTTGATAGGTCCGCCATTTGGTCTGCGCTACAGAAGTTCCCAAGTGAGGGAAAAGTGAGCGCTCATACTGTTCTATAAAATCCTTTATCACAGACTCACTTGCGTCTTGAAGGTGAGGAATCATTATGGATAAAACTAATTCTTGTTGCCAAGCCATGAAGGAGATTAGGAAGAAAGGAGATCGATGGGAGTAAGATTACTGTGAGCGACAAGTAAAAGTTACGACTTATATAAAGGAAGGAGCTAGCGTAACTTAGAAGCCAACGGTAGCTTGCCACTGAAGTTTTACCGTCTTTCCATGATTTGGGTTTGGCACAATTTTCTATAGAAGGCATTAAGAACTTTGAGATGAGGAGATAAAAGAAGTTCGTAAGTTAAATCACCTACTTTCTTTGGTCCACAATATCTGGGAGGTAACTTCTTATACTTCCCAAGAGATAAAGAACTTCTTTTGGGTCGTACTCGAGACCAAAACCTTGATATCCAAAACATCGATTCTCACTTCTGAACTCGTTGTTCTGAATCCTTAAAACAGGTGGGACTCTTGAGAAGTATTCAGGAAAAAGGTTCTTCCTTTTTTAAACAGAATCTTTCTTTTATTTTAGAGAGGGAATAATTATAAGATCAAAAAGGGAGATTCTTACTCCTGTATACCTCGAAGGCTGGGGGAGAATCTTACATTCTACCCCACTTAAAAAGTGCGAGATGTCCTCATCTCATAAAGTAGAGGACAACTCTTTTTCTTAAGATCCAATTTTATTCTGGGGTTCCTTATATTCTGGTCAACCCAACAGAATACTGGGATAAATATCCCTTAGAACTCATCATTAAATAACAATTCATTCAGATCATATCATTCATATCTTTAACATGATAAAGGTCCATTAGACCGAAAAATTTCCTTCTGAGCATTCCTCCACGGGAATTTCAGTCAAGTAAGTTCTCAATTTGTCATCCCTTAACTTGATCTAACGGTCAAGTGTTAACAGTAGCAATTTGACAGCACAATCCACTAATCTCCTAGTGATTTGCTGAATCATTTTCATCATTTATCATTACAGGGACTCGTCCCAATCATCCACCTTGTGGTTTTGCTCAGCTTATTACATTTCAATCCATTTTCAGGGATCATCATTTTTCAATCAGAATCCAAATCAATTCATCGGTTTCCAAACAGAACTAAAAATCATATCAACCACATTCAAAATCATCATCTGGATAGCATTAACGCTTATAATTTCAAGTCTTAGATTTACTCGTATATACTGTCAGTAAAGAGCTGCAGTTATACTCTCGGACGGTAGTCACGGCCCTTGGAATTATAAGGTAAATACCATCATGTCTAGGCCTCAAGCAAGTCAGGGATTCTATATAATTGCGGTACTTCGATCTGAAGACCCAATTACCAATTTACGAATTTCAGTTTGAATATCAAATTGTATGAATTATATCACACAATTACAACCTTTTTTGTGCTTCTTGATAAATTTTTGACATATTTGGTTTCTCAGTTGATCTTTATTAGCCAAATGCTCTGATACCAACTGTGAGGTCCCCCTGTACCCACCGAGCAACGGATTCGGGTACTAGCAGCGGAAGTAGCACTTCTCGCGCGGGACAGGGGTCCCACATTCGGGGCCTCATCCACGGATATCCGGACAAGAGACTAATCCGTCGGTTTTTCCAAAACCGAACCCGGAAAAAACTTCCCTTACCGGAAAGCACGGACGATTCCACCAGGATAATTTTTTTCTCTAACGAAGACAAGATCATTTCTGATCAAGCTGATCCAATTGTATCTTCAAGATACTAGATCAGATCAAGGAAGAAACTTGCACTTGGATCATTGGGATCAACGCTTTTTTCCCCATTCAAGAGGCACAGCCGTTGATTCCTATCCATAGATCAATTACTGTCCGGGATTTACTTTATCTATCGTATTAACAAAAGTTGAGTCTCGATTTACGGATCCATCAGTCTAGCCTAACCCCATCCGATCCCGTGGGTTAGCCAACCGCCCAACCACTGTAGTGATGGGATCCAATTTGGAATTTGGTTAGGTTTTGTCCCGGGTACCAAGGAAAAGAGTTCCAAGGCCCCCTAGCCGGAAGTTCATGCAAACATAAAATTAGGCACACCACTTACACACCCAATATGAAATTGCCTTATTCTTAGCATCAGCTAACTTTAAAACAATCCTTTAATGAAACCATAGTACCACTGATCACAGTCTTCCAAATTATCCGGTTGATTCTCAAATTTCCCATCATTCCTTCATCATCAGAGTATCTATGGCATCATTGGCAACTAGAACGCTCACCACCTGTCCACTCAGAGGCCGTTTCCATAGTTCCTAGCCCATAATACTCGGCAATATAATCATTTATCAAGATGGACTCTCGTTGAAGATCAGCAAGATCAACCAACAGATCCATATAAAAGAGCCATGGACTCATCCGTTGAGGACCAGCAAGGTCAGTCAACCAAATCCATGCCCGGTTTCACAAAACAACTCTTACTCCTTGTTCCAATATCTTCCTCGACGCACGCGTGGGTATCCTAGGCGACCCAGAGCCCGAGCACCGTATGGTCAGCACCCTCTAGGATCCTTCGCAGGTGACCTAGCGCTTCACTCATAGGCCGCTTCCTTGGTCCCTCATCCACCGTACCGGAAGCTCACCATTTTAATCGAACCGAGGCTGGTCAAGACCTCGGTCGACCTTGCTACGCGAGACGTCCTCCATTGACTCTCCGTCAGCAGTTGCAACTTTATTAGTTAGGTCTCCACGACCTTAATCACAAGACGGTCAAAATGCTTCCCCAGCATTCTTGACATAAAACAGCCATTTACAAACAGCATTTACAAACAGTTTACAAATACAGTTTCTATATTAACTCTCATTTTTCCACATTGTTCCTCATTAATCCACATTACTTATTCCACATTCCATTTATATGTGTACTCATCCAATCACCTCATTTTCCATCTCTTCACTTCAAATTCCTTCACATCACATATCATATATTCACATCCATATCCACATCCATACATCCACATCCATATCCACATTCACATCCATACATCCACATCTACATGCTTATCTCCATTTTCACATCTTCATTTATACATCCACATCTACATCCACATACATACTGTAAGAAAGCATTATGGGCCCAAGGCCATGGACAACTAGTAAGTAGGTGTGAACTCTTGGGTGGAGTATAAATACCAATGTAAATGGGATTATGGCTCATTCATGATAATGTTATCTATTCCAAGAATCAATGGTGAGCTTCTCCCGTGAGATGCTAAGTGGTGACTCCTTCATGAGCCACTCCCTTGGTGAGGGACTAACCCACCCCTGTTACTTTCTTTCATTGGTATCAGAGCATGGCTTTTGATCCATGATTTTTAATTTTCTTTTCTTCTTCTCATTTCGTGAGATTTCTGCTTCATTTGATTCATGGGGGAAGGGGATATGGCTAAGGTAGAGTTTGTGGTTCAAATCTGAGCACATGGACCTATTTTTTTTAGAATGAGTGGACCAAATTGGGGAAAATTTCTAATCTTGATTAGCAGTTGTTAATCAAAAACGTTTTTTGTTTGGGAGCTTTCTTGCAAACCCTAGCCATGGAATCTCAACATGAGCAAAGGGCATTGAGTCTCTCATGTATCTAGCAATGTTTTATGAAGTATTTCACCTATTTTCCATGAGCAATGGGGCTCCCAATGTGGCTGAAAATCACTACCAAAGCTGCCCACGTTTTTCACCAAAGTGACCCTAATCTTCATCTCCTTCAACAAATTCAAGCATTAAGGCTTCCCGGGTGACATTGGTGAGTTGCTCCATCACTTCCTTACAATTTTGAAGCATTCTTTCAAGCTATGGAGTGAATTAGGGTTTTATTACACATAAAACCTCCATTTTCAGAAATTGGACTTTAATCATGGCCATTCATGCTGCTCTTTATGCATTATGAATGCTTGAATGCTACACATAGCCATTCAATGCTATGCCTTGCATATTGGCATAAGTGAGCATAGCTTTGGGCACATTTGGGGGATTGAATAAAATGTTTTGGGTTGGAAGTCTGCTTTTTGGTGACCGTTTTCCATTGCCGGTTGCACGTTTTTGGTCATAACTCTCTCATACGAACTCCGTTTTTAGAGTTCTAGTACTCAAAACGACCGGCTCGTCGTCCTCTTCGAGACGAGCTATAGGTCTTGAGGTGCAGCATTCAGCAAGTGCTCTCTGTTTTCACTTTTGTACTGGATTTTCTAGTCCCGAGCGGGAACTCGTGCCCAGAACGCGACCCGAGATCACCGCTTTGTGACACTTGGATGTTGTGGATGTGTTGTTGGATGTTGTTGATGATGGGATTGTAATGGAGCTATGAAAGGGCATGGTCATGATGCCATTATGATTTGTAAAATGATAAAAGCATGAGTCATGCTTACACATGTAAGTGATCTTACCCTCATCCCATTTGTGAATTCCAATCACATACACTCACCATTGCATTCACTTTCATTTCCTAGTGAATCTAGCAATGTGTGAGGGTACCTTGGCATGGGTTGGAGAGGCCAAGGGGAGCATGTCATGAATCTACCATGCCGTGATTGCCTTGGAAAAGCGGTATGGTGGAGGATTAGGTACATTGGTGGTGAAGACATGGCCTCAACCTTCACCTTGGAGGAAAACTTGGTGAAGGGGTGAGAAGTGCTTGGCCGGGAGATCGGCAAGCATCAACGCGCTTCATCGACATCAAAGCCATACTTGAGCCAAAGCAAAGCAAAGCAAAGCAACAAACCTCTACATCGACTCAAGTTGCATCATAACAAAGGGGTGATGCCATATGGATTTGCATGCAAAAATGCTTTGTGGTTGATGCCTTGCAATGGTCAAAATGCTTTGTGGATTGATACCTTGCAATGGTCAAGTGGTTAATGATGATACAAATGCATGGGTAGATTGAGATTTGCAAGCAAAAGCGGGGAAGTTATGGCAAAATTTTTGCAAAAACTTGCCTAGTTGCAGTCAGGGCAGAACCCTAAATTTTAGGGTTTACAAAGATTATTCCAAATCTGTCCTTGATGATTCTTAATCTACACATCAAGACCTTTCTAACAAGCCGAAGATCTCTGAAATCGGAGAAGTTTGGAGCGGTCAAAGTCAAAGTTTGACTTTCAGCCGGGACAGTTGACTGGTCAAAGGCAGTTGACTTTTTCAAATCTGTTTTTGGGGATCCTTATTAGTCTCATCGAGAGCTTTCCAACGATATAAAGATCATCAAAATCTGATATCGTTTGGATAGTGAACTAAAAGTTGGGCCTCTATCGCAAACCCTAAAACAGAGAGTACGTGCACACCAGATTTTTCTTGCCCCAGGCATTCAGCTCCAAGATCTTATCATTACGGATCTATCGAGCTAAAGAGAAGCAAAATCGGACTTGTCTCCAAAGAGTTTTGGCATATTTGGTGATTTGGTCACATTTTGGAGCAAAACAGTGAGCTAGTTTGCAAGTGGGACCAAATTTCATGCATGGAAATGACTAGAGGGGGACAAAACAAAGGAGTTCGGAGTGAGCAAGATGCTAAGCAACCCGAACCATTAATGGCTAGTGGATCTTCTACAAGAGTTGGGGAGGATTCGACTTCAAATGCCACTAGTGATTCACAGCCATTGGAGACTTCTCAACCCATGGTGGGGACTACTCCGATCACGATGGACATGATGCTTAAAGCCATGGAGAGTATGTTCCAACGGGTTGAAGGTAACCTAGCTAGTCGGCAACAACAGTTTGGTGAGCAACTCATGGAATGCTTTGACAAGCGCCAACACTATCTTGGTGATATGATGCAGACGGGATTTAGAGACTTGGGTAATGCTATCAGTGGGTTGGCTTCTTCCAAGTCTAATCAAGAAGTGGATGACAATGTAATGGATAGTGCACACCATGAGTTCCGACATGAAAGATTGCCGCCTATGCATGAGGTAAACCATGGGAGACAGATGATGTCACACTCGTCTCAAGTGGATAAAGGAAAAAGGCCTATGGGTGATGCTTATCATGAGAAGTCAAATGCCAATGTTCCAAAAGCTACGTCCTTTATGCAGGATGCCAGAAGAAGTTATGAGCACAGAGGGCTAAAGGATGCATGTGATTGGGATTGGGAAGATGAGCAAATGCAAAGACACTTGGGTGAAGGAAGAGGATTTGATGATCCTAGAACACGGCAAAGAGGGCCAAGAATGCAGAATGACATGGATAAGACCGTGAAGGACAAAATCACATTCACAAAGTTCAAGGGAGAGTCAAACTCTATCGAAGACTTTGAAGAATGGGCAAACAAAATGGACCTCTACTTCGAGATCAGCCCGAGAAGTGAAATGTCAAAGGTTTACTTTGCTTCATTGCATTTGGAAGGCTTTGCTCATACTTGGTGGAGAAGGAAGCAATCACATGGTTATGTTATTTCTACTTGGGAAGCATTCAAGAATGACATGGCAGAGGAGTTTACTTCTCGAATGCAAAGGGATAACCACATTGTAGAATGGGACAAGATTGAACAAGTCACAACGGTGAAGGCCTATTCTCAAAAGTTTCTAAAACTTCTATTATACTTGGATGATTTTGATGAGCATTATCTAGTCGTCAAGTATATAAGGGGTTTGAAGACTCCTATTGGTGGTGATGTCAAAGCTCAAGAGCCCGCAACTTTGAAGAAAGCAATGATGCTTGCAGAAATTCATGAGGAAAAATATATGTCAAAGTGGGCTAACAAAGGCAACACCAAGGGAGAAGTGGTTACAAGAACGGATTTGAGTTCTCATGCAAATGCAAATGCAAGGCCTAACCTTCCAAGGTTTCCTACCGTGTATGGTAGAGGGTCTAATAGACTTCCATTTAAACCACCATTTATGTCCAACAAAGCTACATACAATGAGTCCAAGCCAGCAAATGGGGGTTCAAAAAGCAAGGTTATCAAGGAGGACCGTTTGCATGAAATGAGGCTCAAAGGTCTATGTTTCAAATGTGGAGAAAAATGGAACAAGGATCACTTCAAAGTATGCAAATCCAAGGATATGTCCATAAGCTACATTATCACTGAGGACAATGCTAATCATGAGGAGGAGGAATTCCTTGAATGCAATGATGCCTTAGGATGGGGAGATCCTCATGAGGGTGGAGGTTCTCATGATGATGGTTTTGATGAAGAAAATCCCGAGTTTCCTTTTGATCCGGGTGGGAAACTAAAGTTTGCTCATGACAAAATGGATGATGGGATGCCTCTATGCGTGTGGGACGAAGACAATAGTGCACATACTACCTTGTGTACAATATCTCATGATGCTTATGCGGGAAGTAAGGGTGCCAACACATTGAGATTGAAGATCAAGGTGAATGGGAGAACAGCATATGCACTCATTGATACTGGAAGCACGCATAGTTTTGTCAATAAAAGGTCTTTGAACACTCTCAAAATGCAACCAACTTCTTTACCAAACAAGCACATGGTGCAAGTGGCCAATGGTGATTCAATGAGTTGCAATATGAAGTGTCAAAGTACAGAATTGGAGTTGTCCAAGAACTACTCTTGCAAAGTTGATCTTTTGGTGATTGAGTTGGGACCAATTGACATAGTACTTGGATGTGATTGGATGTCCACTTTGAACTCTTTTACCATGAACTTACAGAAAAGTTTCATGAGTTTTGTGCATCATGGAAGGGTTATTACATTGAATGGAATGCAAGGGTCCAAGCTCTTCATGATCAATGCTACTCAAATGAAGAAAGAGTTCAAGAAAGAGGGCTATGTTTATGTACTACAGCTTTGCAAAGAGGAAGATAATAGCAAAAAGGATTGCATCGAACATGTGGACATGGTTAAGCTACTCAAGGATTATGAAGATGTGTTTACCATGCCAAAATCAATGCCGCCAAAGAGGAGTGTTGATCATGCTATTGATTTGGAACCAAATGCCAAACCAATCAACAAGCCTCCCTATCGTTTGTCAAAGGTTGAAAAGGAAGAGGTGGCAAAGCAAGTAAAAGAACTCATTGACATGGGATGGGTTGAACCAAGTCAATCTCCTTTTGCTTCTCCGGTGCTACTTGTGAAGAAAAAGGATGGTACTTTTCGCATGTGCATTGATTACCGTGATTTGAATAAGATCACCATCAAAAATCGATTTCCAATACCAAGGGTGGATGATCTTTTGGATGAGTTGAAGGGTGCCACATGCTTTTCAAAAATTGATTTGCGTTCCGGATACCATCAAATAAGGATGAAAAGTGGTGATGAGTTCAAAACAGCATTTCGTACAGAAAGGGGTCTTTACCAATTCATGGTTATGCCGTTTGGATTATGCAATGCACCGGCAACTTTTCAAGCATTGATGAACAAAGTGCTTCAACCTTTCCTCTACAAGTTTGTATTGGTCTTTTTCGACGACATACTTATCTATAGCAAAGATGAGGAAGTGCATTTGAAGCACGTGAAAGAGGTTTTGGAGGTCTTGAGGCAAAACAAGTTGTATGTTAAGGAGACAAAATGTACCTTCATGGCACATGAGGTGGAATATTTGGGTCACATTGTGAGCAAGGATGGCATTTGTGTGGATCCAAAGAAAGTGGAATGTATTAGGAATTGGCCGGTTCCTTCAAACACTACTCAATTGAGGGGATTTTTGGGGTTATCTTCATTCTATAGGCGCTTTATTGCCCACTATGCAGAAATTGCAGCCCCAATGACGGATAAATTGAAGAAGGAAACCTTCTTTTGGGATGCCATTGCCAACAAAAGCTTTGAAGATATGAAGAAGATGCTCACATCAGCACCTATTTTGGTATGTCCAGACTTCACCAAACCTTTCACAATAAGGGCGGATGCAAGTGGAAGAGGGATTGGTGCGGTACTTTACCAAGACCATGGAGTCATTGCTTATGAAAGTAGAAAGCTGAATGACAAAGAAAGAGAACTCCATGTGTATGAGCAAGAGATGATTGCTATACTCCATGCTATCAAGAAATGGCACCATTACTTATATGGGAGTCATTTTTATGTGAGAAGTGATCATAGGGTGCTGAAGTATTTCCTCACACAACCCAATTTGTCTCCTAAGCAAAGAAGGTGGGTAGCAACACTACAAAACTATGATTTTGAAATCACATACACAAAGGGCAAAGAAAATGTGGTTGCCGATTCCTTGTCTCGTATGTGGGCCTGCTCATTGTATGCTATTTCTGAGGTGCATAAAGATTGGATCATGGAGATACAAGAAGAGTACTTGTTTGATGAAGAAACCTCACAAATAGTGCAGAAATTACAGCAAGATGTATGTGAAGAGTTACCCCATTATGAGCTGAAAAATGGTCTCCTCTACTACAAAGGAAAAGTCTACTTGGTTCCTACTTCATCATTTATCAAGAAGATCATGGAAGAGATGCATTGTACTCCTATGGCTGGTCATTTGGGTGTCTACAAAACCTTTGATGCAATAAGGAAAAGTTTCTTTTGGAAGGGGATGTGGAAGAGCATTCATGCTTATGTAAGTGGGTGCCGGTCATGTCAATTGAACAAGGATCCTACACATAAACCGGGAAGTTTGCTTCAGCCATTGCCCATTCCCGAAGGCAAATGGAGTCATATATCAATGGATTTCATTACTAACCTTCCGCGCACAAAGAAAGGGTGGGACAGCTTGTATGTTGTGGTGGATAGATTGACCAAAGTGGCCCATTTCATTCCTTCCAAGGTCACATATTCAGCCCAAAATGTTGCCAAGCAATTTGTTGATGGGGTTTTCAAGTTGCATGGTATGCCGTCACAAATTGTGAGTGATCGCGATGTCAAATTCATGAGCACTTTTTGGAGAACATTGTTTGAATATATGGGAACCAAGCTTACTCCAAGCACCGCCTATCATCCCGAAACCGATGGTCAAACAGAAAGAGTAAACAAATGGGTGGAAACATATCTACGCCACTATTGTCATGATACTCAAAGCACATGGGATGATTGGTTACCTTTGGCTGAGTTTGCTTACAACTCAACATATCATGTGAGCATTGGCATGTCACCCTTTGAGGCTTTATATGGTTACAAGGTCAATTTGCCTATGTTGGTGGGTACATATGAGACTTCTAACCATAATGCCAAGGAGGAAGCTGAAAGGATGCAAGCTTTGTTGCAACAATGCAAAAGTAATTTGAAGGTTGCACAAGAGAAAATGAGACAATATGCCAATGTTCATCGAAGACCATTGGAATTCAAACTGGGAGATTGGGTTCTTTTGAGAATACCAAAGTCAAGATATGCGTCTTTGAAGGGAAGCATAAACACCAAACTAGCTCATCGCTATTATGGTCCTTATCAAGTGATACGAAGAGTTGGGGAGGTTGCATATCAACTCTTACTTCCATCTACAACAAAGATTCATGATGTGTTTCATGTCTCTCACTTGAAAGGATATGTGGGTATGATCGATCAAATGGTTGATGAGTTACCTCCACCAATGAATGAAGAGGGAATGATTGAATACATTCCAGAAGCTATCTTGGGTACAAGGAAAAAGGTACTTCGCACTCGTACCTTGGTAGAGTATCTTGTTCAATGGAAGGGTTTACCTAAGGAAGAAGCTTCATGGCAACCTATTTCAGCATTGGAGGGATATGAAGCATTGATAGAGCAATATGGGTTGGTGTAAATTCAGCCAAATGGAACATTCTTCTCCGAATTTGGGGTATTCATTTGAGGTTTCGAGGACGAAACCATTGGGGAAGGGATGGTTTGTAAGAAAGCATTATGGGCCCAAGGCCATGGACAACTAGTAAGTAGGTGTGAACTCTTGGGTGGAGTATAAATACCAATGTAAATGGGATTATGGCTCATTCATGATAATGTTATCTATTCCAAGAATCAATGGTGAGCTTCTCCCGTGAGATGCTAAGTGGTGACTCCTTCATGAGCCACTCCCTTGGTGAGGGACTAACCCACCCCTGTTACTTTCTTTCACATACATACATCCACATCCACATTCACATTCACATACATCCACATCCACATTCCCATACATCCACATCTATACATCCACATTCCACATTCACATCTATACATCCACATCTACATTCACATTCACATACATCCACATCCCCATTCCCATTCACATCTATACATCCACATCTACATCCACATACATACATACATCCACATCCACATTCCACATTCACATCTATACATCCACATCTACATCCACATTCACATACATCCACATCCACATTCCCATTCACATCTATACATCCACATCCATTCACATCTATACATCCACATCTACATCCACATTCACATCTATGCATATATATCTTCATGCATATATCCATTTTCACGTTCATACATCCACACTCCCATCTCCACATCCACACATCCACATACATACATCCATTTCCACATTCCCATTTATATAACCCCATATACCTTCACATCTAATCTTTTACATCACATCCATTCTCGCCCTATCACAACCCATATACATCTTATCCTATCACATACACTTCTTACCTCATCCCCCCATACACATCTTAATTCATCTTATCACCTCCTAACTTATTTCATAAGCATCTTATCACCTCTTATCACACCTCTTATCACATCTCTTATCACCTCCTAACTTATTTCATAAGCATCTTATCACACCTCTTATCACATCCTATCACATCTCTTATCTATTTATAGAATACAAGAGAATTCTTACATTTGATATAAGATTTCTTTACACATTTATTTATGAATAAATTCTATTTAAGGAGATTAATACTTTCAAAGTAAAAATCAATCTTTTATGCATCTTCCTATGCATAAATTCATTTTTAATGAAAATGACACTTTTGAATTAAATTTTAATCTTTTATGCATTTTTCTATACATAAATTCAATTTAGATGAGAATGACACTTTTGAATTAAAAAATCAATCTCTTATGCATCTTATTATGCATAAATTCAATTTGGTAGGAATTACACTTTTAGAATAAAAAAATTTCTCTTATGCATCTAAGTTAAGCATAAAATCCATTTATGAGGAAAATCACACTTTTAGTATAAAAAGAATATCTTTTATGCATACCTATATGCATGAAATTCAATTATGATAAAAGTCACACTTTTATAATAAAATAATCAACTTTTATGCATACCTCTATGCATGAAATCCAATATGATAAAAGTAACACTTTTGATATAAAAATTTTTCCATTATGCATACTTCTATGCATGAAATAAAAATGGTAAAAATAACACTTTTGATATAAAAATTTATCCATTATGCATACTTCTATGCATGAAATAAAAATGGTAAAAATAACACTTTTGATATAAAAATTTATCCATTATGCCTAATAATAAAATTCAATTTCTCCATGATTGTAATGAAATTCTTTCAATTAATCTAGGATGATAATTCCTAGAATATGGTAGGAAGTCCTCTTTTTATGCTTTGAATGAGATTATTTTATGCATAATTTTTATAAAAATTTTGCCATAGCTCCGCTGCTATGACTGATAAATCTCAATTTTTCTAAGGGATAATGCTTATCATTAAGGAAATAATTAAAATGATCTCTAATTGGATTATTAATCCATAATGGATTGAATCATCAATATTCATAAACTAAAAGCATAGAAAAAAGCCATTAATTTGGCCTCAAGCATAGCTTAATCTTGGGTTAAGAAAAAGCTTTATGAAAAGCTTGATTTGGATTGAGAACGGGTCATGAGTATGACCATTTCTTGAGTGAGAGAGAGAATTTACATAAGAATCATTAGAATTTAAACATAAATGAAAATTAACTTCAATAGCATTTATTAAATTATGTAACTCTTCACTACTATTCAAACTTCAATAGTATTTAAAAAAAACCATACCAATTAAACTTCTCAAGCTTGAGAGGGGTTGAGAAGAGAGAAACATTGAGAAATTATAGAAAGATCAATATTCACTAATTACCTTACAACTTGCTTGATTCTTTGTTCACGGTAGAGGCCCCCAACCAATCAATTGGTTAAGTATGTTGATGGAGCCACTAATGGGGATTGAAGAAAGAGGGAAGCTCCAAAAACTAGTGAATTATTAAATGAATTCACAGTTCTTGGCTTAGGTGGAGTAGAGTAACGATGCATAAACACTATATATTTTTCAACAAGGGGGAGGCTTCTATTTATAGGAAAAATTGAGCTCCTAACCAAACAAACTGATTCTAGAATTTTCTAAATCAGTTTGGTCAATATTTGACCATTTTTAGGTCAGTTAAGCTAACTTTTTGGAACTAGACTTAAATGAGGAGAGAGGAGAGATGAAATATCTCAATTTTTATGAGTTTAAAACTCATTCAAGCATGTGAAATATGCACCTCCTTTAAAGAACTCCCCTTCCTTACATATGTCATATTTTTAATATTGCTCATAGTTTTTTTTACTAATAAACCTTGTACATTTTCAACTCTTCATCTTATGTGAAATATGCACCTCCTTTAAAGAACTCCCCTTCCTTACATATGTCATACTTTTAATATTGCTCATAATTTTTTACTAATAAACCTTGTACATTTTCAACTCTTCATCTTATGTGAAATATGCACCTCCTTTAAAGAACTCCTCTTCCTTACATATGTCATACTTTTAATATTGCTCATAATTTTTTACTAATAAACCTTGTACATTTTCAACTCTTCATCTTATGTGAAATATGCACCTCCTTTAAAGAACTCCTCTTCCTTACATATGTCATACTTTTAATATTGCTCATAATTTTTTACTAATAAACCTTGTACATTTTCAACTCTTCATCTTATGTGAGCATTTACTCATTTTTGGGTATCTTCTTTTTCAAATTGGATTTATCTCCTCCCTACACATGGATTGATGCTATTGGCCCATAGGAACCTTAATTGAACCATAATCCAAAAATTTCTGAAAATCTAGACCCTTAGACTAAGGTCCTTTATACACATTTCTAATTAATTCCAATTGCACATTGGAAAGTTCTTTTTTGAATTTCTGTTTTAGGGGAACTTATTTTAATAAGATGAGATAATTTTCTATCTAAAAATATTAAAAATCTGAATATTCTCTCTCTAGAATATTTTCTCTCTCTAGGTTAAAACAGTTAGAAACAAGTCTTTTATATTTATGAAGAGGGATTGATTATAGAAGAAGATACTAGACATCAAAAAGGGGTTTGGGGGAGGAATCTTACATTCTACCCCACTTAAAAAACACGAGATGTCCTCATCTCACAAACTAGGATAATTTCGCAAGATGCACGAATTATGAGACTTAGAGAAAAATTTAAATCAGGATTTAACCACCAAGAAAAAGTCTCAAAGAGAGCAAGATTCAAGATAAGAACAAGATTTAAACTTTATTCATTCTCGGAATTTATACAGTAAAGATAGAAGAACTCTTTACACTTCCATAAGCCCGTCCATCATATGATCACAAAAGCAGCACTCACAAGCTGCACAAGTATAGGGTAACTCATCTATGGGAATGATTCTGCTGGTTATTGCCGCACCTATCTCAGTGGTATGAGGTGATCTAACAAAAGGACCTCTGAGAGGCAAGCCAAAAACGGGGTAAAGGCATATCTTCTCATGAGGAAGAAAACACGCCAATAAGAAGACCCGCTCAGAAAACCCAGGATGCCTTGATCTCATGACGCAGTAGTATCGGGGACCCAAACCCAAGGCTTCAATAACCATGGCCAAGCGGACATTGTTGCGAAAGTGCTGCTGACCCCAGGGTGTTACCCTAGTTATGTCTTGATAGGTCCGCCATTTGGTCTGCGCTACAGAAGTTCCCAAGTGAGGGAAAAGTGAGCGCTCATACTGTTCTATAAAATCCTTTATCACAGACTCACTTGCGTCTTGAAGGTGAGGAATCATTATGGATAAAACTAATTCTTGTTGCCAAGCCATGAAGGAGATTAGGAAGAAAGGAGATCGATGGGAGTAAGATTACTGTGAGCGACAAGTAAAAGTTACGACTTATATAAAGGAAGGAGCTAGCGTAACTTAGAAGCCAACGGTAGCTTGCCACTGAAGTTTTACCGTCTTTCCATGATTTGGGTTTGGCACAATTTTCTATAGAAGGCATTAAGAACTTTGAGATGAGGAGATAAAAGAAGTTCGTAAGTTAAATCACCTACTTTCTTTGGTCCACAATATCTGGGAGGTAACTTCTTATACTTCCCAAGAGATAAAGAACTTCTTTTGGGTCGTACTCGAGACCAAAACCTTGATATCCAAAACATCGATTCTCACTTCTGAACTCGTTGTTCTGAATCCTTAAAACAGGTGGGACTCTTGAGAAGTATTCAGGAAAAAGGTTCTTCCTTTTTTAAACAGAATCTTTCTTTTATTTTAGAGAGGGAATAATTATAAGATCAAAAAGGGAGATTCTTACTCCTGTATACCTCGAAGGCTGGGGGAGAATCTTACATTCTACCCCACTTAAAAAGTGCGAGATGTCCTCATCTCATAAAGTAGAGGACAACTCTTTTTCTTAAGATCCAATTTTATTCTGGGGTTCCTTATATTCTGGTCAACCCAACAGAATACTGGGATAAATATCCCTTAGAACTCATCATTAAATAACAATTCATTCAGATCATATCATTCATATCTTTAACATGATAAAGGTCCATTAGACCGAAAAATTTCCTTCTGAGCATTCCTCCACGGGAATTTCAGTCAAGTAAGTTCTCAATTTGTCATCCCTTAACTTGATCTAACGGTCAAGTGTTAACAGTAGCAATTTGACAGCACAATCCACTAATCTCCTAGTGATTTGCTGAATCATTTTCATCATTTATCATTACAGGGACTCGTCCCAATCATCCACCTTGTGGTTTTGCTCAGCTTATTACATTTCAATCCATTTTCAGGGATCATCATTTTTCAATCAGAATCCAAATCAATTCATCGGTTTCCAAACAGAACTAAAAATCATATCAACCACATTCAAAATCATCATCTGGATAGCATTAACGCTTATAATTTCAAGTCTTAGATTTACTCGTATATACTGTCAGTAAAGAGCTGCAGTTATACTCTCGGACGGTAGTCACGGCCCTTGGAATTATAAGGTAAATACCATCATGTCTAGGCCTCAAGCAAGTCAGGGATTCTATATAATTGCGGTACTTCCATCTGAAGACCCAATTACCAATTTACGAATTTCAGTTTGAATATCAAATTGTATGAATTATATCACACAATTACAACCTTTTTTGTGCTTCTTGATAAATTTTTGACATATTTGGTTTCTCAGTTGATCTTTATTAGCCAAATGCTCTGATACCAACTGTGAGGTCCCCCTGTACCCACCGAGCAACGGATTCGGGTACTAGCAGCGGAAGTAGCACTTCTCGCGCGGGACAGGGGTCCCACATTCGGGGCCTCATCCACGGATATCCGGACAAGAGACTAATCCGTCGGTTTTTCCAAAACCGAACCCGGAAAAAACTTCCCTTACCGGAAAGCACGGGCGATTCCACCAGGATAATTTTTTTCTCTAACGAAGACAAGATCATTTCTGATCAAGCTGATCCAATTGTATCTTCAAGATACTAGATCAGATCAAGGAAGAAACTTGCACTTGGATCATTGGGATCAACGCTTTTTTCCCCATTCAAGAGGCACAGCCGTTGATTCCTATCCATAGAACAATTACTATCCGGGATTTACTTTATCTATCGTATTAACAAAAGTTGAGTCTCGATTTACGGATCCATCAGTCTAGCCTAACCCCATCCGATCCCGTGGGTTAGCCAACCGCCCAACCACTGTAGTGATGGGATCCAATTTGCAATTTGGTTAGGTTTTGTCCCGGGTACCAAGGAAAAGAGTTCCAAGGCCCCCTAGCCGGAAGTTCATGCAAACATAAAATTAGGCACACCACTTACACACCCAATATGAAATTGCCTTATTCTTAGCATCAGCTAACTTTAAAACAATCCTTTAATGAAACCATAGTACCACTGATCACAGTCTTCCAAATTATCCGGTTGATTCTCAAATTTCCCATCATTCCTTCATCATCAGAGTATCTATGGCATCATTGGCAACTAGAACGCTCACCACCTGTCCACTCAGAGGCCGTTTCCATAGTTCCTAGCCCATAATACTCGGCAATATAATCATTTATCAAGATGGACTCTCGTTGAAGATCAGCAAGATCAACCAACAGATCCATATAAAAGAGCCATGGACTCATCCGTTGAGGACCAGCAAGGTCAGTCAACCAGATCCATGCCCGGTTTCACAAAACAACTCTTACTCCTTGTTCCAATATCTTCCTCGACGCACGCGTGGGTATCCTAGGCGACCCAGAGCCCGAGCACCGTATGGTCAGCACCCTCTAGGATCCTTCGCAGGTGACCTAGCGCTTCACTCATAGGCCGCTTCCTTGGTCCCTCATCCACCGTACCGGAAGCTCACCATTTTAATCGAACCGAGGCTGGTCAAGACCTCGGTCGACCTTGCTACGCGAGACGTCCTCCATTGACTCTCCGTCAGCAGTTGCAACTTTATTAGTTAGGTCTCCACGACCTTAATCACAAGACGGTCAAAATGCTTCCCCAGCATTCTTGACATAAAACAGCCATTTACAAACAGCATTTACAAACAGTTTACAAATACAGTTTCTATATTAACTCTCATTTTTCCACATTGTTCCTCATTAATCCACATTACTTATTCCACATTCCATTTATATGTGTACTCATCCAATCACCTCATTTTCCATCTCTTCACTTCAAATTCCTTCACATCACATATCATATATTCACATCCATATCCACATCCATACATCCACATCCATATCCACATTCACATCCATACATCCACATCTACATGCTTATCTCCATTTTCACATCTTCATTTATACATCCACATCTACATCCACATACATACATACATCCACATCCACATTCACATTCACATACATCCACATCCACATTCCCATACATCCACATCTATACATCCACATTCCACATTCACATCTATACATCCACATCTACATTCACATTCACATACATCCACATCCCCATTCCCATTCACATCTATACATCCACATCTACATCCACATACATACATACATCCACATCCACATTCCACATTCACATCTATACATCCACATCTACATCCACATTCACATACATCCACATCCACATTCCCATTCACATCTATACATCCACATCCATTCACATCTATACATCCACATCTACATCCACATTCACATCTATGCATATATATCTTCATGCATATATCCATTTTCACGTTCATACATCCACACTCCCATCTCCACATCCACACATCCACATACATACATCCATTTCCACATTCCCATTTATATAACCCCATATACCTTCACATCTAATCTTTTACATCACATCCATTCTCGCCCTATCACAACCCATATACATCTTATCCTATCACATACACTTCTTACCTCATCCCCCCATACACATCTTAATTCATCTTATCACCTCCTAACTTATTTCATAAGCATCTTATCACCTCTTATCACACCTCTTATCACATCTCTTATCACCTCCTAACTTATTTCATAAGCATCTTATCACACCTCTTATCACATCCTATCACATCTCTTATCTATTTATAGAATACAAGAGAATTCTTACATTTGATATAAGATTTCTTTACACATTTATTTATGAATAAATTCTATTTAAGGAGATTAATACTTTCAAAGTAAAAATCAATCTTTTATGCATCTTCCTATGCATAAATTCATTTTTAATGAAAATGACACTTTTGAATTAAATTTTAATCTTTTATGCATTTTTCTATACATAAATTCAATTTAGATGAGAATGACACTTTTGAATTAAAAAATCAATCTCTTATGCATCTTATTATGCATAAATTCAATTTGGTAGGAATTACACTTTTAGAATAAAAAAATTTCTCTTATGCATCTAAGTTAAGCATAAAATCCATTTATGAGGAAAATCACACTTTTAGTATAAAAAGAATATCTTTTATGCATACCTATATGCATGAAATTCAATTATGATAAAAGTCACACTTTTATAATAAAATAATCAACTTTTATGCATACCTCTATGCATGAAATCCAATATGATAAAAGTAACACTTTTGATATAAAAATTTTTCCATTATGCATACTTCTATGCATGAAATAAAAATGGTAAAAATAACACTTTTGATATAAAAATTTATCCATTATGCATACTTCTATGCATGAAATAAAAATGGTAAAAATAACACTTTTGATATAAAAATTTATCCATTATGCCTAATAATAAAATTCAATTTCTCCATGATTGTAATGAAATTCTTTCAATTAATCTAGGATGATAATTCCTAGAATATGGTAGGAAGTCCTCTTTTTATGCTTTGAATGAGATTATTTTATGCATAATTTTTATAAAAATTTTGCCATAGCTCCGCTGCTATGACTGATAAATCTCAATTTTTCTAAGGGATAATGCTTATCATTAAGGAAATAATTAAAATGATCTCTAATTGGATTATTAATCCATAATGGATTGAATCATCAATATTCATAAACTAAAAGCATAGAAAAAAGCCATTAATTTGGCCTCAAGCATAGCTTAATCTTGGGTTAAGAAAAAGCTTTATGAAAAGCTTGATTTGGATTGAGAACGGGTCATGAGTATGACCATTTCTTGAGTGAGAGAGAGAATTTACATAAGAATCATTAGAATTTAAACATAAATGAAAATTAACTTCAATAGCATTTATTAAATTATGTAACTCTTCACTACTATTCAAACTTCAATAGTATTTAAAAAAAACCATACCAATTAAACTTCTCAAGCTTGAGAGGGGTTGAGAAGAGAGAAACATTGAGAAATTATAGAAAGATCAATATTCACTAATTACCTTACAACTTGCTTGATTCTTTGTTCACGGTAGAGGCCCCCAACCAATCAATTGGTTAAGTATGTTGATGGAGCCACTAATGGGGATTGAAGAAAGAGGGAAGCTCCAAAAACTAGTGAATTATTAAATGAATTCACAGTTCTTGGCTTAGGTGGAGTAGAGTAACGATGCATAAACACTATATATTTTTCAACAAGGGGGAGGCTTCTATTTATAGGAAAAATTGAGCTCCTAACCAAACAAACTGATTCTAGAATTTTCTAAATCAGTTTGGTCAATATTTGACCATTTTTAGGTCAGTTAAGCTAACTTTTTGGAACTAGACTTAAATGAGGAGAGAGGAGAGATGAAATATCTCAATTTTTATGAGTTTAAAACTCATTCAAGCATGTGAAATATGCACCTCCTTTAAAGAACTCCCCTTCCTTACATATGTCATATTTTTAATATTGCTCATAGTTTTTTTTACTAATAAACCTTGTACATTTTCAACTCTTCATCTTATGTGAAATATGCACCTCCTTTAAAGAACTCCCCTTCCTTACATATGTCATACTTTTAATATTGCTCATAATTTTTTACTAATAAACCTTGTACATTTTCAACTCTTCATCTTATGTGAAATATGCACCTCCTTTAAAGAACTCCTCTTCCTTACATATGTCATACTTTTAATATTGCTCATAATTTTTTACTAATAAACCTTGTACATTTTCAACTCTTCATCTTATGTGAAATATGCACCTCCTTTAAAGAACTCCTCTTCCTTACATATGTCATACTTTTAATATTGCTCATAATTTTTTACTAATAAACCTTGTACATTTTCAACTCTTCATCTTATGTGAGCATTTACTCATTTTTGGGTATCTTCTTTTTCAAATTGGATTTATCTCCTCCCTACACATGGATTGATGCTATTGGCCCATAGGAACCTTAATTGGACCATAATCCAAAAATTTCTGAAAATCTAGACCCTTAGACTAAGGTCCTTTATACACATTTCTAATTAATTCCAATTGCACATTGGAAAGTTCTTTTTTGAATTTCTGTTTTAGGGGAACTTATTTTAATAAGATGAGATAATTTTCTATCTAAAAATATTAAAAATCTGAATATTCTCTCTCTAGAATATTTTCTCTCTCTAGGTTAAAACAGTTAGAAACAAGTCTTTTATATTTCTGAAGAGGGATTGATTATAAAAGAAGATACTAGACATCAAAAAGGGGTTTGGGGGAGGAATCTTACAGAGTGTGGGACCCTGGCCCGTGCAAGAAAGGCTACTTCCGCTGCTAGCACCCCGAATCTGTTGCGCAGTGGAAACAGGGATTTCACAATTCTCTTCCTGGCTAGGCTGTTGGTGTGGAGCTTGATTTTGATTATCATACTCATTCCAATTATTCCTCCATTCATTCCGTCAAGGAACTCTTCCTCTTCCTCTATTCCATTGTCTGTTTGGAGGTCTCCATTGATTTCTGTAATCCTGAGTTGGAGGATACCAATTTTGATTTCCTCTCGGTTGGACTTCTGGGGCAACTTGCACCACTGTTGCCTGAGTCTCCTTGGAAAGACGGTTGTCTCCCTACGTATGTAATATGGGCAAGTAGACTACGCTCCTAGCTCACCAATGGAATGATAAACACTCCTTTCATCGCTAGGGGATTCAACCCGATTAGGTGCATGGAAGCTTATCCCTTTCGGGAGAGAATGCTATAAACACCACTACCTTGACATAGACTTTACACACACAAGCTCAATCTTACCATAGCTCATTAACTCATCATCCCACTCATTCATGCATCCAATACAAGAAGAAAGCTAAGCTAATGCACACACAAGCTCACTCATAAGCACACAAGCTCAAAGCACACTTCATTCTCAAGCACTTACTTCCCTAGCATGCACACAAACCTTGAAGCTTAATGGAACTTGAAATAAACATGCATTCTCATTCACTACTCAAGCAATGCCTTGCCCATGGATAATCTACAAGCTATGGAGAAGCTTAAGCTTGAATCCACTACCACACAAAGCCTAAATGAGAATCCACAAGCATCAACAAAGAAGCATGCATACTAGAGAATAGAGATGAGAAGAGAAAAAACATCATCTCATTGCATTGAATTAGAAGAGCATTGCTCATACAATAGTGTAGATGGGGAGAGAGAAGAGCTTGCACCTCTATGAATAAGAGGGAGAGCTAGTCTCAAGAGAGCTCAAGCATGAGTTTAGCCCAATGTGTGTGTGAGCTCTCAAATGAGCCACTATTTATACTAAAACTCCTAAAACTCCCAAAACTTTCCATGTGGGATTTTTCTCAAGCCCACTCCCACACTCACCTACAACTTGGAACTCTCTACAAGAGCCCTAAATAAGAATGTCAAGTCTCTTGTTTTTCTGCTTCCATCTTTGTGTTGCATCCTTGCATTGATCACCACTCGTCACGCAACATTTTCCCCTTCCTATTTTGCGCACGTCCTCGAGCGCGTAGATGCCAAGGAAGAGTAGTATCTGCAGTGTGTACCTGCAAGCAAATCGATAGGTGGTTTGTGTGTTCTCTTTTTTTTTCTTTTTTTCTTTTTGAAAGCAAAAGTACTGACAAACAATAACAAAACAAGCAATTTTATTGAATAAGACATGGCAATAAACGTCCAATTAACTAGAGGAAGGAAACATTGAAGCAGTGTAGAGATTGAATAGGTTAGTTCAAGCCTTAATAATTACTACTTGCAGCTAACTAAAGTAAAGAATGTTTTATGCCAAATGTATTGTTCTTTTCCTACAAGGCAAAAGACAACAGTTAATCGAGGGACTATCAAGTAGTATACTGAGCCTATGCTAAGTCAAAGATGTCGGTTCAACATTAATAAATCTAACATAATTATGTAGTGGCAGACTCTTGATATTGCTTAGTGTTTGGTTTAATATTTTAAGCACAACGACGACCATCCTGGATTAGACAAGCATTTCTCTTAGTGCCTTTTTGTCCTATCTTTTTTTTTTTTTTGGGACAGGGCTCTTTTCAAGAGTATGTTTGTGCACCCGTGGTATGGCTATTCCTTGCTACACAAGGCATTGGTTTGGGAAAGGTATAGACCTCCCTTACCTACCATGAATAACAAGGCAATAGCCCACAAACATATACACTTTTCTTTTATTTTTGTCATGCCAATTTTTGTTATGGAATGTTTATTAGATTGTCCCTAAGCAATGTCCTAGTAAGGGCAAGATATCCACTGACGGTCGTATGATTAATTAAGTCTCTTTGTCCTATGTCTGGAACTCTACCTTTAGCACAAAACACTAATTACTTTGTATTGCTAAACGGGTAAAAACAATTACGGTCAAACTTACACTATCAAGTCTAAAGCCACTAAAATGCTATCCCTTCTCTAGACCAAAGGAGATGCATATTGCCATGCTTAGTAAAGTGAAATTTATAAACAATCAAGCAACAAGAAAAATACAGAAAACATTAGAGATTGGCATGAGTTCACCTGTTTCTGTTAAAGCGCTGGTTGGTGTAGAATTGTTTGCACTTGATTGTATGACTGTCAGTTGCGGTACTGAAGCGAAAGATGTAGTTTGGTGCTTGTATCTGTTTTATTCCGACAAAACAAACTAAAGAGAAAGAAAATTAAAAAGACAAAAAATAAGAAACATTGGTGCTAAACACCGGATTTGGCCGAGGGAAAAAACCCAATGGGAAAAAGTGCCCTGGCTTCTAGTTCTTAATAAGAGAGTACAAGTGCTAGTCTTGCACTGGGGGTGGATGTATGTCTGCATCAATAGCTTCAGGATGTAAAGATAACCCAGAATGTAATCCTACCCATGGAGAAGATGGCAAGGGAAGAACTGCATCTTCACTAACATATGGTATGGGCACAGTAGGAAGGCTAAAGAGGCACCTATGGTTTTGAAACTGTTCTAAAGACTCATTCATATTGAGCCAAAACTGACATGTAGATTCATGGGGTAGAAGAACCTGCAAAATGGGAGGGGTTAGCAAACGAAGGGTGTCTTCGCGCCATGTTTGAGCTCTTTCCTCTTCCGAGAGTCTTTGTTGGTTGGGTCCATGTTGCGGCATCATTGGCCAGAGATTATGTCGTTGAGGTGTGACCCCCATGATCTGCTGCATCATACCAGTGCCATAGTGACGGAAGTATGTGCGACACTGCCAACATATATGGGAAGCATTCCCCAATACCATACGAGCACAGTCGCGACGGTAGTGTGGAAACGGATGATGTTGCTGGTAGTATAACTCCACAAATTGTCTTCCACAGCAATCCTCACCCACTCGGGCATAAAAATATTGGGAGTGCGTCTGAAAAGGTGCAATGCTGTAGCCCCCTTGATGGTCAGGGTGAGTGCTATCTAGGTCCAAAGATGGACTGCATGTGTCCAGCCAAGTCTCCATTTGGTTATTCTACACAACACATAAGGAAGTGTTCAGATTTTTTTATTTAATGCAAGTTGAACGAAGAATGCTAGTATGTACAGGCATGACGGAAATAGAGCTAATAGATTCGATAGATGAATTGCCAAAAAGTAGCTTTTGTAGCATGATAGCTCTTTCAAGAATGAGTTTGTTGTTGGATGTAACATTATGCAAATTGTTTGTGGGGTGTTGACGTATGGCACAGGTTCCTTTTTGTTGGACTCTTTTTGGTATCCATTTCAGAGTACGTGCAAGAGATTGAAGTTTAGTCGGAGGTGAGATTTTAGCAATAGGCATAGGAAATGCATTAGGACAAATAGGAGGAGATGTGAATGGAGATGTTTGAACACTTCTGAGCTTTGGCAACCATATGGCAGCTGTGTTCTTGCCATCCCATTGGGCTTTCAAAATTTTCTTGGGTCTTCAGAGTGCCCAACTCTAACACCTATGCCTATAATTTGATTAGGGAAAGAGTAGAATACCGACGACATTCCAAATAGTTGGAGTTGTAGGAAGAATGCTCTTTCCTTGATTGTCAGAGAGTCTACTTGTGTAGAAGCTTGATTGAAAGTTGTCGGCTTTGTAAGACAAACTTTGACATTGCTTGTGTTTTGAGGAATAGACTCTGAACTTGATTCGGTTGCAATATCCTCCTTCTGATGTGTTGCCTCTGAGATAGAAGTGAGTAAAGGTACCCATTGCAGTGGTCCTAGCATCATTTTTTACTGTGGCTTTTGCTTCTACCTACTTCATACGATAATATGTGGGCTACAATGATATACTCAGCATGTGTATGGCATGCTGGTGGTTTAATCGGTCCCACAAAATCAATTCCCCATTTTGCAAAAGCTCTAACCCCCATAATTGGTCTCAATGGCATGTCCTCGTACTTGGTAGGAGGTTTGTCTCTTTGACATTGATCACATCGTTTGACATACTTTGTTGCATAATGAAAAAGCGTAGGCCACCATAGTCCTGACCATAGTATAAGTTTAGCAGTTGTTTCTCCACAAAAATATCCACCCCCAACTCCTGAATGTGCATGAGTCAATACGTTAAGGTAGTCACTCTCACAAACACAAGTCCGTAGGTTTCCATCTTTGCCTCTTTTGTACAGCTAGCCTTCAATAATCTGAAAACTCGCTGCTTCTACCTCTATGGCTCTCTTTCTATGCCTAGGCATCTTATCGTCCGTATAACCCTACGTCAAATACTTCACAATGTATGAACTCCAATTGGGTGTTGTTGAAATATAAAATAGAGTCACATGAGGAATGGGTTTCCTTTGTTGACAAATTTTACAATTCCGTATGTACTCTTCTGTATCAGCATGAAGTGTTGGCCACCAATATCCTTCCCACAAAACTCTTTTAACCATATCCTTCCCAAAGACATGTCTGCCTCCTAAGCTCACGTGGACATATGAAATAATCTCATCATATTAATCAGGGTCAGGGCATAGACGAAGTATTCCATCTTTTCCTAATTTATACAATCGTCCAGAAAGAAGCTTATAAGGAGCACAATGCTCTAAGGTCATTATTTTTTCATTGGTGGGACTAATGGAGTTAACAAATCCTGTCGTTAAAACTTGAATGATGGGTTCTACCCATCTTGGTGCTGTCTCAACCAAGAATAGAGTAGCATCAGGAATATCATCATCTATACCAATGGGTGCTTCTCCTGAAGTTATCCTGGAAAGATGATAAGCCCACTGATGCATTTTACCCTTCTTTACCCCGCTACTTCAAATTCAAATTCAAGTAGAATAATAAACCAGCGTATAATCCTTCCGGTTGCACATGGCTTGTTTGTAAGATTCCTCCCTAGCCTCTCAAAATGTCCAGCATATTCCCCTGTAATCAATTCCCTCTTCAGAAATTATAAGAGATCTCGTCTCTGCCTATTTTGACATAGAGAGAGAAAATATTCTAGAGAGAGAATATTCAGATTTTTAATATTTTTGGATAGAAAATTATCTCATCTTATTAAAATAAGTTCCCTTGAAATAGAAATTCAAAAAGAACTTTCCAATGTGCAATTGGAATTAATTGGAAATAGGTATAAAGGACCTTAGCCTAAGGGTCTAGATTTTCAGAAATTAATGGATTATGGTCCAATTAAGGTTCCTATGGGCCAATAGCATCAATCCATGTGTAGGGAGGAGATAAATCCAATTTTGTAAAAGAAGATACCCAAAAATGAGTAAATGCTCACATAAGATGAAGAGTTGACTATGTACAAGGTTTATTAGTAAGAAACTATGAGTAATATCAAAAATATGAGATATTTTGGGTATCCAAAAATGAGTAAATGCTCACATAAGATGAAGAGTTGAAAATGTACAAGGTTTATTAGTAAAAAAAACTATGAGCAATATTAAAAATATGAGATATTTTGGGTATCCAAAAATGAGTAAATGCTCACATAAGATGAAGAGTTGAAAATGTACAAGGTTTATTAGTAAAAAAACTACGAGCAATATTAAAAATATGAGATATTTTGGGTATAATGATTCCATTTTGACACATATGTAAGGAAGGGGAGTCCATTAAAGGAGGTGCATATTTCACATGCTTGAATGAGTTTTAAACTCAAAAATAATGTGATATTTTTATCTCTCCTCTCTCTTGAACCAAACCAAATCAAAAAGAAACCAAACCGAATCAAAAAGGGACCAAACTAGGTCCAAATCTAGTCCAAATTCAACCAAACTAAAATTGGAAAATTTTAGAAATCAGTTAGCTTTGGTTAGAGCCTCCCTCTCCTATAAATAGAACATGAATCCTTTGAAAAAAAGGAGGAGAATTTTACTATTCTAGAACTATGCTAAAATAATCCTAATATTTACTATTCTCTAAAATTCTCTCCAATTTGTAAGAAATTGGAGCTTCCCTCTTTCTTCAATCTCCATTGGTGGCTCCATCAACATACTAAACCAATTGATTCGTTGGGGGCCTCTACCGTGAACAAAGAATCAAGCAATTTGTAAGGTAAGTGGTGAATTTTAAGCTTTTCTATAATCTCTCAATGTTTCTCTCTTCTCAACCCCTCTCAAGCTTGAGAAGCTTAATTGGAATGGTTTTTGAATGCTATTGAAGTAATTAATGAATGATAGAAAAGAATTACATAAATCTACATTTATGCTTAATTCTAATGGTTTTTATGTAATATCTCTCTCTCACTAAAGAAATGGTCATACTCATGACCTATTCTCAATCCAAATGAAGCTTTTCATAAAGCTTTTCCTTAATCCAAGATTAATCTATGCTTAAGACTAAATTAATGGCTTTTCCTATGCTTTTCGTTTATGTATTTCATGAATATTGATGATTCAATCCATTATGGATTAATGATCCAATTAGGGATCATTCTAATCATTCCCTTAATGTTAAGCTTTATCTTTTAAGATAATTGAGATTTATCAGTCATAGCAGCGGAGCTACGGCAAAATTTTTATAAAAATTACACAAAATAATTTCATTCAAAGCATGAAAAGAGGACTTCCTACCATATTCTAGGAACTATCATCCTAGATTAATTAAAAGAATTTTATTATGCATGGAGATGTGGATGTATGCATGTAGATATAGATGTATGGATGTGAGTGTGAATGTGGATGTGGATGTATGAATGTAGATGTAGATGTATAGATGTGGATGTGAATGTGGAGGTGGATGTATGCATGTAGATGTAGATGTATGGATGTGAATGTGAATGTGGAGATGGATGTATGCATGAATATGTGGATGTATGCATGTAGATGTAGATGTATAGATGTGGATGTGAATGGAGATGTGGATGTATGCATGTAGATGTAGATGTATAGATGTGGATGTGAATGGAGGTGTG
The DNA here is from genome assembly GCF_041138505.1 of Cibotium barometz. NCBI lineage: Eukaryota > Viridiplantae > Streptophyta > Polypodiopsida > Cyatheales > Cibotiaceae > Cibotium > Cibotium barometz. The sequence goes on from NC_141072.1 coordinate 39,701,141, forward strand.
GATGTATGCATGTAGATGTAGATGTATAGATGTGGATGTGAATGGAGATGTGGATGTATGCATGTAGATGTATACATGTGGATGTGAATGGAGATGTGGATGTATGCATGTAGATGTAGATGTATAGATGTGGATGTGAATGGAGATGTGGATGTATGCATGTAGATGTATAGATGTGGATGTGAATGGAAAGGTGGATGTATGCGTGTAGATGTAGATGTATAGATGTGGATGTGAATGGACATGTGGATGTATGCATGTAGATGTAGATGTATGGATGTGAGTGTGAATGTGGATGTGGATGTATGCATGGAGATGTGGATTTATGCATGTAGATGTAGATGTATAGATGTGGATGTGAATGGAGATGTGGATGTATTCATGTAGATGTAGATGTATAGATGTGGAGGTGGATGTATACATGTAGACGTAGATGTATGGATGTGAATGTGCATGTGGATGTGGATGTATGCATGGAGATGTGGATTTATGCATGTAGATGTAGATGTATAGATGTGGATGTGAATGTGGAGGTGGATGTATACATGTAGATGTAGATGTATGGATGTGAGAGTGAATGTGGATGTGGATGTATGCATGGAGATGTAGATGTATGCATGTAGATGTAGATGTATAGTTGTGGATGTGAATGTGAAGGTGGATGTATGCATGTAGATGTATAGATGTGGATGTGAATGGAGATATGGATGTATGCATGTAGATGTAGATGTATGGATGTGAGTGTGGATGTGGATGTGGATGTATGCTTGGAGATGTGGATGTATGCATGTAGATGTAGATGTATAGATGTGGATGTGAATGGAGATGTGGATGTATGCATGTAGATGTAGATGTATAGATGTGGATGTGAATGTGGAGGTGGATGTATACATGTAGACGTAGATGTATGGATGTGAATGTGAATGTGGATGTGGATGTATGCATGGAGATGTGGATTTATACATGTAGATGTAGATGTATAGATGTGGATGTGAATGTGGAGGTGGATGTATGCATGTAGATGTAGATGTATGGATGTGAGAGTGAATGTGGATGTGGATGTATGCATGGAGTTGTAGATGTATGCATGTAGATGTAGATGTATAGTTGTGGATGTGAGTGTGGAGGTGGATGTATGCATGTAGATGTATAGATGTGGATGTGAATGGAGATATGGATGTATGCATGTAGATGTAGATGTATGGATGTGAGTGTGAATGTGGATGTGGATGTATGCATGGAGATGTGGATGTATGCATGTAGATGTAGATGTATAGATGTGGATGTGAATGTGGAGGTGGATGTATGCATGTAGATGTAGATGTATGGATGTGAATGTGAATGTGGAGGTAGATGTATGCATGGAGATGTGGATGTATGCATGTAGATGTAGATGTATGGATGTGAATGTGAATGTGGATGTGGATGTATGCATGGAGATGTGGATGTATCCATGTAGATGTAGATGTATGGATGTGAATGTGAATGTGGATGTGGATGTATGCATGGAGATGTGGATGTATGCATGTAGATGTAGATGTATGGATGTGAATGTGAATGTGGATGTGGATGTATGCATGGAGTTGTGGATGTATGCATGTAGATATGAATGTATGCATATAGATGTGGATGTTTGGATGTGAATGTGCATGTAAATGTGGATGTGAAAATGGATGCATGGATGTAGATGTGGATGTATGGATGTGAATGTGGATGTAGATGTGGATATATGTATGGATGTGAATATATGATATGTGATGTGAAGGAATCTAAAGTGAGGAGATGGAAAATGATGTGATTGGATGAGTACACATATAAATACCAAGGTTTTGGTTTTCATTCGAGTACAGCCCAAAAGAAGTTCTTTATCTCTTGGGGAGTATAAGAAGTTATCCCCCAGATATTGTGAGCCTTATATCTGAATTCAATGAAAGTAGGTGACTTAGCCTACAAGCTTCTTTTACCTCCTCATCTCAAAGTTCTTAATGTATTTCTTAGAAATATGTGCCAAACCCAAATCATTGAAAGATGGAAAAACTACATTGGCAAGATACCGTTGGCTTCTAAGTTACGCTAGCTCCTTTCTTTATATAAGTCGTAACTTTTACCTATCGCTCACAATAATCTTACTTCCATCGATCTCCCTTCTTCTTAACCTCCTTCATGGCTTGGCAATAGGAATTAGTTTTATCCATGATGATTTCTCACCTTTAAGACGCAAGCGAGTCTGTGAAGAAAGATTTTATAGAACAGTATGAGCGCTCACTTTCTCCTCACTTGGGAACTTCGGTAGCTCAGACCAAATGGCGGACCTATCAAGACATAACTAGGGTAACACCGTGGGGGCGACAGCACTTTCGTAACAATGTTTGATTGGCGATGGTTATTGAAGCCTTGGGTTTGGGTCCCCGATACTACTGTGTGATGAGATCAAGGCATGGTGGATTTTCTGAGTGGGTCTTCTTACTAGCATGTTTTCTTCCTCACCAGAAGATATGCCTTTACCCCATTTTTGGCTTGCCTCTCAGAGGTCCTTTTGTTAGATCACCTCATAAGGTGCGGCAATAACCAACAGAATTATTCCCATAGATGAGTTACCTTATACGTGCGCAGCTTGTGAGTGCTGCTTTTGTGATCATATGATGGACGGGCTTATGGAAGTGTAAAGAGTTCTTCTATCTTTACTATGCTAATATTTACTATTCTCTAAAATTCTCTCCAATTTGTAAGAAATTGGAGCTTCCCTCTTTCTTTAATCTCCATTGGTGGCTCCATCAACATACTAAACCAATTGATTGGTTGGGAGCCTCTACGGTGAACAAAGAATCAAGCAATTTGTAAGGTAAGTGGTGAATTTTAAGCTTTTCTATAATCTCTCAATGTTTCTCTCTTCTCAACCCCTCTCAAGCTTGAGAAGCTTAATTGGAATGGTTTTTGAATGCTATTGAAGTAATTAATGAATGATAGAAAAGAATTACATAAATTTACATTTATGCTTAATTCTAATGGTTTTTATGTAATATCTCTCTCTCACTAAAGAAATGGTCATACTCATGACCTATTCTCAATCCAAATGAAGCTTTTCATAAAGCTTTTCCTTAATCCAAGATTAATCTATGCTTAAGACTAAATTAATGGCTTTCCCTATGCTTTTAGTTTATGTATTTCATGCATATTGATGATTCAATCCATTATGGATTAATGATCCAATTAGGGATCATTCTAATCATTCCCTTAATGTTAAGCTTTATCTTTTAAGATAATTGAGATTTATCAGTCATAGCAGCGGAGCTATGGCAAATTTTTTATAAAAATTACACAAAATAATTTTATTCAAAGCATGAAAAGAGGACTTCCTACCATATTCTAGGAACTATCATCCTAGATTAATTAAAAGAATTTTATTATGCATGGAGATGTGGATGTATGCATGTAGATGTAGATGTATGGATGTGAGTGTGAATGTGGATGTGGATGTATGAATGAATGTGGATGTATGGATGTGAGTGTGAATGTGGATGTGGATGTATGAATGGAGATGTGGATGTATGAATGTAGATGTAGATGTATAGATGTGGATGTGAATGTGGAGGTGAATGTATGCATGTAGATGTAGATGTATGGATGTGAATGTGAATGTGGAGGTGGATGTATGCATGGAGATGTGGATGTATGCATGTAGATGTAGATGTATAGATGTGGATGTGAATGGAGATGTGGATGTATGTATGTAGATGTAGATGTATAGATGTGGATGTGAATGGAGGTGTGGATGTATGCATGTAGATGTAGATGTATAGATGTGGATGTGAATGGAGATGTGGATGTATGCATATAGATGTATAGATGTGGATGTGAATGGAGATGTGGATGTATGCATGTAGATGTAGATGTATAGATGTGGATATGAATGGAGATGTGGATGTATGCATGTAGATGTATAGATGTGGATGTGAATGGAGATGTGGATGTATGCATGTAGATGTAGATGTATGGATGTGAGTGTGAATGTGGATGTGGATGTATGCATGGAGATGTGGATGTATGCATGTAGATGTAGATGTATAGATGTGGATGTGAACGGAGATGTGGATGTATGCATGTAGATGTAGATGTAGATGTATAGATGTGGAAGTGGATGTATACATGTAGACGTAAGTGTATGGATGTGAATGTGGATGTGGATGTGGATGTATGCATGGAGATGTGGATTTATGCATGTAGATGTAGATGTATAGATGTGGATGTGAATGTGGAGGTGGATGTATGCATGTAGATGTAGATGTATGGATGTGAGAGTGAATGTGGATGTGGAAGTATGCATGGAGATGTAGATGTATGCATGTAGATGTAGATGTATAGTTGTGGATGTGAATGTGGAGGTGGATGTATGCATGTAGATGTATAGATGTGGATGTGAATGGAGATATGGATGTATGCATGTAGATGTAGATGTATGGATGTGAGTGTGAATGTGGAGGTGGATGTATGCATGGAGATGTGGATGTATGCATGTAGATGTAGATGTATAGATGTGGATGTGAATAGAGATGTGGATGTATGCATGTAGATGTAGATGTATAGATGTGGATGTGAATGTGGAGGTGGATGTATACATGTAGACGTAGATGTATGGATGTGAATGTGGATGTGGATGTGGATGTATGCATGGATATGTGGATTTATGCATGTAGATGTAGATGTATAGATGTGGATGTGAATGTGGAGGTGGATGTATGCATGTAGATGTAGATGTATGGATGTGAGAGTGAATGTGGATGTGGATGTATGCATGGAGATGTAGATGTATGCATGTAGATGTAGATGTATAGTTGTGGATGTGAGTGTGGAGGTGGATGTATGCATGTAGATGTATAGATGTGGATGTGAATGGAGATATGGATGTATGCATGTAGATGTAGATGTATGGATGTGAGTGTGAATGTGGATGTGGATGTATGCATGGAGATGTGGATGTATGCATGTAGATGTAGATGTATAGATGTGGATGTGAATGTGGAGGTGGATGTATGCATGTAGATGTAGATGTAGATGTATGGATGTGAATGTGAATGTGGAGGTGGATGTATGCATGGAGATGTGGATGTATGCATGTAGATGTAGATGTATGGATGTGAATGTGAATGTGGATGTGGATGTTTGCATGGAGATGTGGATGTATGCATGTAGATGTAGATGTATGGATGTGAATGTGAATGTGGATGTGGATGTATGCATGGAGTTGTGGATGTATGCATGTAGATATGAATGTATGCATATAGATGTGGATGTTTGGATGTGAATGTGCATGTAAATGTGGATGTGAAAATGGATGCATGGATGTAGATGTGGATGTATGGATGTGAATGTGGATGTAGATGTGGATATATGTATGGATGTGAATATATGATATGTGATGTAAAGGAATCTAAAGTGAGGAGATGGAAAATGATGTGATTGGATGCGTACACATATAAATGGAATGTGGAATAAGTAATGTGAGTTGATGAGGGATAATGTGGAAAAATGAGAGTTAATATAGAAACTGTATTTGTAAACTGTTTGTAAATGCTGTTTGTAAATGACTGTTTTATGTCAAGAATGCTGGGAAAGCATATTGGCCATCTTGTGATTAAGGTCGTGGAGACCTAACTGATAAAGTTGCAATTGCTGACGGAGAGTCAATGGAGGACGTCTCGCGTAGCAAGGTCGACCGAGGTCTTGACCAGCCTCGGTGCGATTAAAATGGTGAGCTTCCGGTACGGTGGATGAGGGACCAAGGAAACGGCCTATGAGTGAAGCGTTACGTCACCTGCGAAGGATCCTAGAGGGTGCTGACCATACGGTGCTCGGGCTCTGGGTCGCCTAGGATACCCACGCGTGCGTCGAGGAAGATATTGGGACAAGGAGTAAGAGTTGTTTTGTGAAACCGGGCATGGATTTGGTTGATTGACCTTGCTGGTCTTCAATGGATGAGTTCATGGCTCTTTATATGGATCTCTTGGTTGATCTTGCTAATCTTCAACGAGAGTCCATCTGGATTTTTATAAGTCATTATATTGCCGAGTATTATGGGCTAGGAACTATTGAAAAGGCCCCTGAGTGGTGGATAACTGGTGAGCGTTCTAGTTGCCAATGATGCCATAGATACTCTGATGAAGGAATGATGGGAAATTAAGAATCAACCGGATAATTTGGAAGATTGTGATCAGTGATACTATGGTTTCATTAAAGGATTGTTTTAAAACTGATTGAATCTATGAAAATGGCAATTTCATATTGGGTGTGTAAGTGGTGTGACTAGTTTTATTTTTGCATGAATATCCGGCTAGGGGGCCTGGGAACTCTTTTCCTTGGTACCCGGGACAAAACCTAACCAAATTCCTAATTGGATCCCATCACCACAGTGGTTGGGTGGTTGGCTAACCCATGGGACTGGATGGGGTTAGGCTGGACTCATGGATCCGTAAATCGAGACTCAATTTCTGTTATTACGATAGATAAAGTAAATCCCAGATAGTAATTGTTCTATGGATAGGAATCAACGGCTGTGCCTCTTGATGGGGAAAAAAGCGTTGATCTCAATGATCCAAGTGCAAGTTTCTTCCTTGATCTGACCGAGTATCTTTATAGGTACAATCGGATCAGCTTGATCAGTAATGGTCTTGACTACGTTAGAGAAAAAAGTTATCCTGGTGGAGTCACCCGTGCTTTTTGGGTAAGAGAAGTTTTTTTGAGTCCGGTTTTTGGAAAAATCGACGAATTAGTCTCTTGTCCGGATATCCGTGGACGAGGCCCCGAATGTGGGACCCCTGTCCCGCGCAAGAAGTGCTACTTCCGTTGCTAGTACCCCGAATCTGTTGCTCGGTGGGAACAAGGATCTCACATTGTTCACAAGGTAAAGAAAAGCTTGATGATCTAAGAAGAATGTAAATTTGTTGGCCAAAAGGTAATGCCGAAACTTCTTCACAGCATAGATCATAGCTCAGCCTTTTCTTTCCGTGGTGGTGTAATTCTTTTCAGCACTATTCAACTGGCGGCGGCTAGCATATGAGACTGGAAAGTCCATTTTGTTCTTGCCTGGTTGAGCTAACATACAGCCAATTGCAAAAGCCGAATCATCTATATGTACGTGGAATAAATTATCCCAATCCGGCGACCTGAGAATAGGTGCCATCACTAATGCTTTCTTCAGCTTTTCAAAGGCTTCTTCACAATCCTCTATCCATTCAAATACACCAAGGAGTGCGTACAATGGCCGTGCTATTTCAACGTACATGTAGATAAATCTACGATAGTAGCCACAATGACCCATGAAAACTTGTACCCCTTTTGCATTGTAAGGTCTAGGTAGCTCAACAATAACAGCTATCTTTTCCGCATCCGTGGATATACCATTCCTAGACACAATGTGGCCTAGAATCTTTCCTTGCCTAACCATAAACTTGCATTTCTCAAAGATTTTTTTGAGATTCTCTATGTGTTCTTCTCTGTTTATGGAATGCACACACAAGTCATCCATGAATATTTCAAGAAATAATCGCAAGTATTCTTTGAACACATGGCTCATCAGCCTCTGAAAGGTGGCTAGAGCGTTAGTCAAACCAAAAGGCATGACTCTATATGCAAACACTCCCCATTCTGTAGCAAATGCAGTTTTGTGTTGATCCTTGGGATCAATAGATACCTGGTTGTAGCCCGAAAATCCATCAAGAAAACTGTATGCCTTCTTACTAGCTACCCTCTCCAATACATGATCAGTGAGTGGAAGCGGATAGTGGTCCTCCTGAACAGTAGCAGCATTTACTTTCTTTAGATTGACACATACTCGTAGTTTTCCATTCTTCTTAGGTACTACCACAATTGGTGAAACCCATTCTGTATGTTCAATCTCATAAATAAATTAAGCCGCTAACAGCTTGTCAATCTCTTCTTTGATCTTTTTGGCAAAATTATCGTTATACGTGTAAGGACGCTGCTTGGACGGCTTGGCATCCTCTCGCATGGGAATTGTATGTTGGCAGATCTTTGGATCTACCCCCTTAAGGTCTTTGTAACTCCAAGCAAATATATCTCGATACTCTCTCAGAGTAGAGATTAGCAATTCTTTCTCCGCTTGGGTTAAGTCTGTGTGGCAATCCACACGTTACGTGGCTCTTTGCTTGGTTCTGCCAAGTCTATTTTCTTGGCGTCCTCAGGGCCATCATAGGAAACTCCTAGTTCCTCAGGTTTCTATCGAATTGGTTGTTGCAAGACTATTTTCCGATCTTGTATGGTGAATTTCTTGAAGTTTGAGGGGATATTTGTGGTATCCTCTTCTTCCTTTGAGTCATCACTCATGGAAGACCATGCTGCTTTTAGCATTCTCTTCTGTTCTTGCACTAGAGCTTTACGCTCCACTCTCGTCTCACGGTGCTTTGTTCAGTCTTGACTGAATGCTCTGAAGCCTTAGATTTTAGCTTCGGTTTCCGTTTCCTCTTCTTCTTTGGGTTGTCACTCTCCTTCTCATTTAGCTTTTGCACTAATTGAAAGCCGTATCTCCATTTCATCTCGTCTTTGATGCAATCATCAGCTCCCAAGTAGTACAAGTTGTTGCATGACAAATGAAGATCAATACAAGGATGCAACAAAAAAGACACTTAGGGCTCTTGAAAAGAGTTCAAAGTTGTAGATGAATGTGGGAGGGGGCTTGACAATAATCCCACATGGGAACTTTTGGGAGTTCTAGAATTTTTGTATAAAAGGTGGCCCATTTGAGAGAGGGAGCACACTCTTTGGTCATTTGGTTGAGAGGCTCATAGAGAGAGCTTGCTCCATAGCTCCTTCTCAAGTGCTCTCCCAAGGCTCTCCATCTCCATTCTTGTTTCAATCATGTACTTTCTATTCTTTACATTTTCAATGATATGAGGTTTTGGTCTACACTCTTGCTAATCTAGATTTCTTAATGATGTTTTGATTTGTGAGTTATAGAGTGCTTGTGATGAAGCTTGTGCTTGAAATAATGTGTAGTTGAGGCTTGTGTGATAGCTCTTTGCATATTAGGTTCCTTGCATAAGTTGCATTTGTGTGCTTAAGTGTAGCCTAATCTTGATGCTTTGATTATGTAAGAATGATTGCTTGAGTGTTGAGAAGGATTGAGTAGGACTAGAGGTCATTAGTGTGTGGTTAACTCTTCTTCTCCCATTCGGGATAGCCTCTATGCGCTAACCGGGTTGCATTCACGGATTGACAAGTGTGTGGGTTGGAGTGTAGCCTCCGCTATGCTATGATGTCCCAAACAATGGCGCCGCTGCCGGGGAACGCACACCTAAGTTAGTGAAGGGTGTTAACCATTACTTCTTACTAAGTGCTCCATTGATTGCAAAATCGTGGATTAGGGTAGATTAGAGTAGAGTTTGCAAGGGCATTGAGTGTGTGATCTCAAGGGCACCTTGTGTGTTTTCGGTTTTTTGATTAGAAGCAAAAAAAAAAAAAAATTAATTAAAACCTCTTTGCGGTGGAGAAATCCCGCCCCACTAATCAGATTTAAGTACTTTCTGTTTTTGTATTTTTGACGGGGTTGGCGAGGGTTAGATAGGAAGTGTTGGAGACGGCCTTTCTTTTATTGTTTTGTTGTGTTGTTATTGTGTGGGGAGCCAACGCATCAAGCGTGCTCGAGGAAAAAATGAGGAATATTTATCTATTGCAGCATGACTAACCGATTTGCTTGAAAGAAACGGGCAACCAAGGGTGGCCCTAAGAAAGAACTTATAAATATATATATATATATATATATATATTTGCGGGCTGCATCAAACGCTGCATCGGCCGGCTGATAAAAGCCTGCAGCAGACGGCTTTTTTAAAAAAAACAATTATATATATATATATATATATATATATATAATCGTTTTTTACGATTGGCTTAGGCTGGTTGAAGAGCATCGAAGCACAGCTGTGAAGTGGAGGCGACGAGGAGCAGAGGCGGTTTTAAAATAAAAGTATATATATATATATATATATATTCTTTTATACGTTGACGTCCGAGTGCAGTGGGAAGCCGGCTGCAACTAACACGGCAGAGTGCTGTAAGGCGCCGGCAGTTGACGTGGAAGGCGTCAGCATCGAGTGCTGTAAGGCGCCGACAGTTGAGGTGGAAGGCGTCAGGCGGTGGGAGGCGCCTGCAGAGCTAAGGGCGTCGAGGCGGCCAAGTGGATGCGAAGCAAGCGTCGACGGTAGAAGGAAGAGAGGACGGCAGTAGAGGTGGTGAAGGCGCCGAGGCTACAGAGCCTATCCGGCTCGCTACCGAACTGCACAGAGGAACTGCAGTTGCCGTTCCTTTTCACCAGAACGGCCGTTTTTTTTCACCAGCTGCCATAGCAGACCGGGAGAAGCGCCAGCCACTCTAAAGAGCATCGTAGAAGAGCGTCCCCGGGCAGAGTTGAGACGCGAACGTAAGAGAAGGCAGCAGCAGCTGGCGACTCAGAGGAAGGCAGGCAAGCACCTGCAGCCTGCAGGCGGGCAGCAGAGCAGCAGCGCGGCCGGCGCGGAAGGAGCAAAGAAGCAAGCGGCAGCAGGTGCGGAGACGACGGGCAGCTGCTAAGCCCAGCTGGCGAGGCAGCTGGCAACCCAGGCGGCTACTGAAGACTCTCGAGCAAATGCGTTGGTGAAAAGCTGCGCAGAAGAAGAAGGTGACCCACGTGGTGCGCCGGCGAAGAATCCGGGAGCGAGCGGCGAGGCGGATAAGGTAGGTGGAATTTTATTTTTTTTATTTTTTTATTATTTTCATTAATTTTTTATGTTTATTTTGTATTTTTAAATTAAAAAAAACAAAAAAATAATATTTTTAAAAAAAGAAAAAAAAAGAAAAAGAGATTAAAAAAGAATAGAAAAAGAAGAAAAAAAACACTTAAATTTAGAAAAAGAAATTTAAAAAAAAAACAAAACAAAACAAAACAAAACAAAAGGAAAAAAAGAAAAAGAAAAAGAAGAAAAAAAAACGATTTTTATTTTGAAATCATTGTTCATCATTTAAATTTTTGCATAATTAAAGAAGCTTACATTTTTTATTTTTATTTTTTTAGAAGTTTTGTAAATGATGCATAATTAGTAAATTTATATTTTTTATATTTGGTACGAAATTTATTAGTTTTATAAAAAAAACAAAAAAACAAAAAAACAAACCAACAAAAAAAAACCAAAAAAAGGAGAAAAAACTAAAGAAAACTAAAGAAAATTTAAAAAAAAAGATAAATTGAGTGTTTTTTAGGAGTCTACTTTTTTGCATAATTTATAATTCTCCATTTTTTAATTTTTTGCATAATTAGTGTAACATGCATTTTTTAATTTTTTGTAACTTTGTGCATAATTAGTATTTATTTTTTAGTGTGATTCATAATTTTTGTGTAAATTTAAAAAGGAAAAAAAAAGGGTAAAAATCATAAAATCATAAAATCATTAAAAAAAACATTTAAAAAACAAATAATAAAACAAATAGGGTAGATAGTACACTACACATATTCTTTTTAGTTGCCTTTAGTGGTTAGGTAGGGTAAAATATATATATATATATATACATATATATATATATTTTTATCAAAAAAACAAAACACAAAAACCAAAACCAAAACAAACAAAAACAAAACAAAATTAAAACACATAAAAAAACCAAAACAGAATTTTGACCTTATGCACTTGCGGTCGGGACGTCGTGTAGATTCTGCCATAGGACCTAGGGCACCTTCTAGAGTACCTACGCAAGAAAGTGGGACCCAATCGGTAGGCAATTTGGCAGATATTGCTAAAACCCTTTCGGAATCCCAATCCGATATCCTTTCCTCCAGAACAACTAGTTCATTGTCCATGGACAATCTAGGGCCGACAAATAGTCATCCCGTAGCCCCAAATATGACACCCTCAAGATCCTTTAATCCATTTGAAGCCGACACCATGGGGTTAACACTCAATGTGAGACTCCAATATGTCTACACAAATGCTCAAGGAGCTGAGATCTTTAGGGATCCACAACAAAGGTATCTTGTTAAGATCGCAGACATTCTCTCAGAACTTGATAGAGCACCTCTAGTCAATGACCAGGGTAACATGTATATGGGTGGAGATGGTGTTCGCTACGAAGTCACCTACCATCCAGAAAAGGTAGACAAATTAGGGGAGCTCTCTAAAACCGAGTTCTTAGATTTATTAGAACTTTCCAGAGCAAGGGAGTCTAGAGATGATTGGCTCATTGAGCCGGACATGCCTGGACCATCCAATGCCCAGTCCTCAAAGCCATCCACCATAGATGATTTACTTCTTGTAGATCTAAATTTGGAAAGGGATAGGAAAGGCAAGAGTAAAATGGATCAGGGGGCTGAAAGCCAATGGGAGTTTGTACGACAAATTCCTGTGACAAAGGTCTTACAGGATGACCCACTTCAAGAGGTCTATAAGGACTCGTTAGAGGGATATTATGCCACGACTAAATTGCCACAGCTAGATCTTCCTCTAACTCATGTGGTGGTAGTTGAGAAGCTTGCAGGACACATGAACAGAATAATTGATAAATGGGCCAATGAATACCGAACCTTAGATTGGAAGGAGATTCGGGAACTCACGTGGAAAGGACAACCATTATTTATGGAAGTGTTCTCAACAAATACAGCCAAACCAGGAGAGACAGCCTTTCTTGGAGAAACTGTTGCTCCTCCCCTACGAGAGTTCACTAGAGAGGAACCCTCAACATCCAAGTGGACCACTGCTAGTAGCCCAACTCTAGCACCAAGATATTGTCCTACACCAAATGTGCGACCACAAGTCACATCACACCAACATCTTTCTCATTATAACAATCGGAGGATAGGGGAGCCAACTCGGCCTCCTATAAATGCACCTCCTGAAATGAGGGCGACAAGATCTTTGGAGGGGTTTGGTGAGGCTGGTAATAGGGTACCCACACCAATTTTGGAAACATATGGACCATCTTTCCAAAGAGAGGAACAATTCCCACTGAGAATAAGAGGCCGTAGGCCCTATGATGAGTATTCAAGACAAGTAAGGCCATCAACTCTTCAGAAACTGGTAAAGAAGTATGAAGGGTCGGGAGATCCATACGATCATGTAGCAGCTTTTAGACAAGCAGTTCGAGCTGAGCAAGTGGCTGATAAGCATACTCAAATTGAAGGATTTGGACTCACTCTTGAGGGAAAAGCCCTGGCTTGGTTTCAGGCATTAGAGGCTTCTGACAAAACTTCTTTGCGAGTTTTGGAAGAGAGATTCATTGCTGCTTTTTCCTTGATGGGAATTCAACATGACACGGTAGCACACATCTACTCTTTCAAACAAGGCGAGAATGAGAGTGTCAGAGACTGTGTAAATAGAATGAAGCAGTACATTAATCGTTGCCCAGAAGATGAGAAGCCCGCCCAAAGTCGATTAATTTCTCTCTTCTTAAAAGGCCTCAAAAATTCGACACTACATACACATCTCTATGCGAAGAAACATACAAGTTTCAATGAGTGTTACCATGATGCTATGGATTTCACCGATAACTTCAAGTTCCAAGATGGTTCTGGCCCTGAGGTTAAACCTAGAAATCAGTGGGGTGATGACCAAAGTTCAGGGTCTAGCGCGCTAGTAAATCCCGATCAGATAGCTAACCTAGTACTACGAAGATTGGGACAGACCTATCGTCCACCCATGCAGCCACAACAACAGCAGCAGAGAATGAGGAGTGTACTTCCTACAGGCCCTCATCTTTGTGGAGCATGTGGCGGTGACCATAAAACAGAGGACTGTAATACCTTTTCTCCTCTAGTCACAAACCAACCCACAAAGAAATGGTGCCAAGCCTGTGCTTGGAACTTTACCCACACTACACAGGAATGTACTCGCATTGCGAGAATGAGACAGGAACGTGAGCAGCCAAGGGGTGGAGTGGCTCCACAAATGTATCAACAGTATACTAATTTTGAACGTAAGCCACCGATGGCACAAGAGCAAGCACGACCTGTTCTTGGTGCTCAACCTCCTGCTCCAGGGGACTGCTCCTGTGAGGGTTGTCGACTATGACAATTCAAATATGTGTAGAGACTTGGTAAACCCAGGCTATGTGGAGGAGGAATATGTATCATATTCATCCAAAGAAAATATTTTTGAAAGTCCCGCATACCCAAGCCCAGCACTGGAGATTCAACCAGGGGAACAAAACTCTTTAATGTTGCTAGGCGGCTACCAACCTAGGACTCCAGGCCCCTCAGGTCAATGGCAGCCAAGGAAAGTAGAGGCCAAACCAATGGGCCCCTGTTATGAGTGCGGAGAACCTCATTGGGCTCGTGATTGTCCACATCGCTCTAGGCAAGCATCTCGATCCAATACAACAGTACAACAGTTTCCACCAATTGAAAGATATTGTCTAGGGTGTTGTGTAGAACACTTCCCAAAAGACTGTCTGCTGAAACCACATGAGGAAGGCACCTCTCAACCAAAGGTTTCACTCAACCTTGTAGGCACAGTTCCATCGCCACCTTCATCTGAGAATGAGGATGTCGTGCCACTTAGAGTCATGACTAGATCACAGACACGAAATGCAGAAATGCAAACTGATGAGACACCTCGAACTAGGGATGCAAAAACAAATCTAGTGGACAAGACCCTACAGTCCAGTAAAAAAAAAACCACTCGGAGGAAGAAGAACCGAAACAAACAAACTAAAAGTACATCCACTAGTTCTCAGGAAACCTCTAAACAAAACATGAGGGATAAAACTTTTACTTCCCAAGAAGTGCATGAGGAACATCAACCTCAACAAAATGAGGCTAGTACGACTGAGGATAGTTCTGGGGGTTCTGTTTTTTTGGATAAAGTGAATGAGACTCTAGAGGCCATCATTGATGCTCATAGAAGTCGCATTGCAGCTTTATCTGAGCTACCCAAGAAGCTTCAAGAATACCCAAACCCTCGTGAGGAGAAGATCAATCTAGCTGTACATCAGCAACTCATTAGGGAAGCTCAGTCAATACTTGAGGGACCACCACCACCTATTCCTCGGGGCCCAACCTCTCTTAAACCAACATTAGAAACCATACCAGAAGTGTCATCAAGTCGGGAAATGAAAAGTGAGCTCATTTCACAAGCTCATAGCGAAAGGTCTGCACCAATTGACACTCCATTGAAAGATGACATTCTGCCATCACCTAGCCTTGTCTTCCCATGCAATGATGAAGTTATTGATGCTAATGAGGACATGGCAAATAAGATGTGGGCTGCAGTTCACGAGAAAGTTCATGAGCACATGTCTTCCATTATTTCGCCTCCATTCTCTGAGGTGGATTTTACCAGAGACTCGAAAAACAACTTTGGACGACCGAGCATCCAGGAGGAAGTTCAAACAATTGTTTCTCCTAGAAGTAAGCATACAATGAAAACCTTACCATCATATCTGGGAGAATATGAGAACTGTTCTCAAACCTTGAGGATACCCTCCATGCATAAAAGGTTGACAAAGGAGAAAGATATGAGTATGGTGCAAGCTATTTTGTCAGCACCAGTGGCTTGTACCTTACCTTTGCTTGATTTGATAAAAATTCGACCTGAGTTGTGGAATGATATTGCAACATGTTTGTCAGAGCAGGTATTGCTACAAAAGGGTCACCATGAGTGTACTATACACCCTGAGACAAAACATGTAATGCCAGTTCCTATCAACAAAGTAGGAAAATTTTGTGAAGACGATCAGGGAAATGCTACCCTCCCATTAGAAGTGCAAAAAGTATCTTCAACTGCAATACTTGATAGTGGCGCAGGAGTGGGCATTGTAACACGGTCCATTTGGGAAAAATGGGGCAAACCAGCTATTAGGAGTACCAGGATGCGCTTGCAGCTAGCAGATGGAAGCTTAGAACATCCCCTTGGGCTGCTTGAGAACATATTGGTCACCACATGTGGGATTGAATATGAGCACACCTTTGCAGTAGTGGATTTTGGAAAACATCCAAACTACGAAGTGATATTGGGTAGACCATTCATGCGACAATTTCAAATGATTCAAGATTGGGGATACAATTACTTGTACCTCCGACATGATTCTGTCATCACAAGGGTCAACCTAAGGAATCACTCATATCGTGATGTAACAAGGTCTCCAATAGATGAGTTTGATTCTGCTTCATCTGAGGGCTCAAGAGTTACATTGTCAGATGGGCGGGAAGATCTATGGATGTGTGGAGCCTCATGTAGGGATTTCAACACTGAGAGACTTAAGGGTAATCGAAGTGTATCAGACGAGGCATACATTCCACAACCCTTCCCTGAGCATTTAATTGATCCATTAGAATGGAGTCATGTCCTTGCAACATTATCAACATGTGCTTTACCGAAGCCAATTCAATTTTGTGACTCATATGGATATGATATTATTCCTATACGAATGGTACAACCACGTGCCCTTCTAGATGATTTGTACTATAGGGATACATCCACAACAGCTTTGCATGTTGAGGAAGTCTCAGTAGAGGACTTGACACTCGAATATGCTAATGATGCTGATAAGGAAGATGGATGGGACTCTGATTTTAATAATGAGGTGACAGTCCCTGAGGAAGAGTTAGGAAAGGCACGCCTACTCTTGAGAGGAAGGGAGGTTCAGGTAGAGATCCCTAGAAGCCGACCTAAACGAAAATGCTGTAAGAGCCATAAAAAAATCCGTAGACAAGATGAGCATGAACAACGTGAGAGACTGCAGAAAGAAAAGGAGGAGTCTAAGAGTGAAAACTCTCGACCACCACCTCACTTCTCAGGAAAGAACGAATATCTATACTATGTCCAAGCACAAGATAGTGTCAAAGACCAAGTCAAACGATCAGATGGATTCCAAGCAGGGGAAAAGCTAACAACTGTTAACAAAAATTATAAAAAGATGAAGAAACAAAAACCAAAATTCAAGTCTAAAACCGATTCAAAAAAGAGTGTGGGAATTGCAAAGACAACGGTTGGACAAAAAAATCCGATGCAAGATAGCAAAGGAGAGCTCAAAACCGATGGTCTTCAATGAGTGAAGACTCAAGTGGACAAGAGCAAGGTCTAAATGTTCCTCCCAATTTCACACAGTACACTCTTCCAGATCGGAAGATTGTTCTTCAACAACCCATGCGACAAAAACCAAGCGTGCCAGGGGTTTCATACGATGGTCCAGAGGATGCAAAAAAGATTGATATTGCTAAGCCAGGAGAAGAGCCTCGCTATGTGTGGATTGCCACAGACTTGTCCTTAGATGAGGAGAAGTTATTAATACAAACAATAAAGGAGTATCGCGATGTTTTTGCTTGGAGTTATAAAGACCTCAAAGGAGTTGATCCAAGCATATGTCAGCATACAATTCCATTGCGAGAGGATGCAAAACCCTCCAAGCAACGTCCTTATACCTACAATGAAAATTTTGCACGGAAGATAAAGGAAGAAATAGACAAGCTCTTAGAGGCAGAATTTATCTATGAGATTGAACACACTGAATGGGTCTCCCCTATTGTAGTGGTGCCCAAGAAAAATGGAAAACTTCGAGTATGTGTAAACCTC
Organism: Cibotium barometz; assembly: GCF_041138505.1. NCBI lineage: Eukaryota > Viridiplantae > Streptophyta > Polypodiopsida > Cyatheales > Cibotiaceae > Cibotium > Cibotium barometz. The sequence goes on from NC_141072.1 coordinate 39,718,687, forward strand.
AAGAAGGTAAATGCAGCTACTGTGCGTGATCATTACCCACTTCCAATCACGGATCATGTTCTGGAATGAGTTGCAGGGAAAAAGGCATATAGTTTCTTGGATGGATTCTCCGGGTACAACCAAGTGTCAATTGATCCAAAGGATCAACACAAGACAGCCTTTGCTACTGAAGATGGCATCTTTGCCTATCGTGTTATGCCATTTGGTCTAACAAATGCACCAGCAACCTTTCAGCGGTTAATGAGTCATGTATTCAAGGAGTACCTTAGGAAATTTCTTGAGATTTTCATGGATGATTTATGTGTTCACTCACAAGAGCGTGATGATCATATAGAACACCTGAGACTTGTGTTTCAAAAGTGTCAACTTTATCGTATATGCTTGAATCCTGACAAGTGCAAATTCATGGTAAGACAAGGGAAAATTTTGGGCCATATTGTTTCTCGCAATGGGATTTCAACAGATATGGATAAAATTGATGTCATTGTCTCATTACCTCGGCCTATCAACCCTAAAGGGGTACAAACATTCATGGGACATTGTGGCTATTACCGTAGATTCATCTACATGTATGCTGTCCTAGCTAGACCGTTATATGCCCTTCTTGTAAAGTTTAATTGGACTGATGAGTGTGAGGAATCCTTTGAAAAGTTGAAGCAAGCATTAGTGACTGCACCCATTTTACGGGCACCAGATTGGAACCAAATCTTTCATGTCCATATTGATGCTTCCAACTTTGCAATTGGATGTATTTTGGCTCAATCGGGAGAACACAATAAGGATTTCCCAATCTCATATGCTAGTCGACAGTTGAACAATGCTGAGAAGAATTACACCACAACAGAAAGAGAAGGATTGTCCATGATATATGCAGTGAAAAAGTTTCGCCATTACCTTTTGGCAAACAAATTCATATTTTTTGTGGACCATCAAGCATTGCTATATTTGGTGAATAAGCCTTGTGCAACTGGAAGGATAGTAAGGTGGTTTATCATCCTTCTTGAGTTTGATTTTGAAGTTGCAGTTCGAAAAGGAACAACTCATCTAAGGGCAGATCATTTGTCTCGAATCACCTCTGGCGAAGCTCCTGTGGGTGTGGATGATGATATGTTAGATTCAACACTTTTCCTTGTAGAGACAGCTCCTAGATGGTCTGAATCCATTTTAGAAATTTTGACAAGTGGGCAAATACAACTAGCGGGTCCTAATGTGGACCTATGGCGACCATTCAAGCTAATCTCAGGAAGATTATATCGTCAGGGTAATGATGGAGTGTTGAGACTTATACCTAACCCCGACCAATATGAGGAGATCTTGGAATGGGCACATGCGGGTATCGATGGAATCCATGCATCAGCTACTACTTGTGTGCGACGTATATCTCAAGATGGGCAATGGTGGCCTACCCTGCATGCAGATGCTGAAACATTTGTTCGTAACTGTGCTTCATGTAAAATTCAGAAGCCAATTCATAATGTCACATTATTCCAAATTTCAACTACACCAAGTTGGAGTAAGTATATTGTGGACTACCTTCAGCATGGTCATACGGATCAAACAATTCCTAAACATCGAAAGCAGGCTATTAAAATTGAAGCGGCAAACTATATGCTAATAGAGGGCCAACTCTACAAGAGGGGCAAGGATGGCAACTTACGCATGTGTGTATGTGAAGCTGACTATCTGAAAATCTTAACTCATGCACATGCAGGTGTTGGGGGTGGACACTTTTCTGGCAATACCACAGCAAAGTTGATTAGGTGGTCTGGGCTTTGGTGGCCAACCTTACAAATGGATGCCGAAGAATATGTGAAACGTTGTGACGATTGTCAAAGGACCAAACCTCCCATCACAAAGGACAATATGCCATTGCGGCCTATGTTAAGCACACGTGCTTTTGCAAAATGGGGTATTGATTTTGTCGGTCCCATTAAACCTCCAGCTTGTAACACGCATGCAGAATATATTATAGTCGCAACCGACTATTTGACCAAATGGGTAGAGGCAAAGGCAACAGTCAAAAATGATGCCAGAACCACAGCCAAGTTCTTGTATGAGTACGTGTTTACACGCTATGGCTTACCTATTGAGATCGTTAGTGATCAAGGTGTACACTTTGTAAATGAAGTCATAGAATTTTTGCTTCAAGAATTTATGGTAATTCACAAGCGTTCTGCACCCTATCATCCCCAGACCAATGGACAAGCCGAGAGTACTAACAAGATTCTCTGCACATCACTCACAAAGGTTGTTGAGGGACATAGGACTGATTGGGAGCAAAAGTTGCACTCAATTCTCTGGGCATATAGGACAGCCTATAAAACATCTGTGGGCACAACCCCATTTGAACTTGCTTTTGGGCTAGACGCAATTCTTCCCATTGAATTTCTTGTACCTACTCTACGAGTAGCTAAACAACTGGATTGGACTGGTCATGAACTTTCACAACGCGTTGACGAATTGGAAAAGCTTGATGAGACCCGCTTATTGGCGGTAATGGGGATGTATGCTGAGAAGAGGAGACAAAAGCAATGGTATGATAGAAATGTAACAACTGGCCGATTCAAAAAAGGAGACCTGGTGCTCTTATACACACTTAAGAAGCATAAGAGAAAGCTCAAGAAACGTGGCTTAGGACCGTTTGTGATTAATGAGCTTACGCCAAGTGGTGCAGTGCGTTTAGAGACACTAGAAGGTGAGCAAATGCCTAACTTCATTAATGGAAGTCGTCTCAAGAAATACAATGAACCATTAACTGAAGCCATGCTTCAACAGATGCATGCTGCACAAACACGGAAAGAAGCACTTGACCTACTTAAACGTCAGGCTCAAGAGGAGGCTAAAGTTAGAGTTGCAAAAGCCAAGGAGCGTCGCAAAGCTTCTATGTTGGCCATACAGTTGGCTACTGATGAGCCATATGTCGAACCATTCAATATTCACGTGTGCCTTCATCTTCATGAGACTACCTACTATGTCTCGGCCTTAATTGACTCTGGTGCAGATTATAATGTTCTCTCGTTTGACACCTGGAAAGCCTTGGGTCAACCACCACTTGTGCAAATTCCTGTGGACCTACGAAGCTTCTCTGGAGAAGATAACCCTATAGAGGGAAAATGTGTCATTATGATGACCATTCAGGATCACCAGATGTCAGTGTCCTTTTATGTGGCACGTAAGTCCAAGGCAGTAGTAGAGGTTGTTCTCGGTAGATCGTGGTTAAGTGCTACCAATTGCTCATTAGATTGGAAGAATAGACAATACAAGTTGCAAATTGATTCTGATTGCATCTTGGGATCTGCTACACCACGGGCTTTATCGTGTCAAAAGGGTAATGTTTCTACCTTACCCAACCCACAATCAAAATCTGCTCTTGAAGCTCCAAAACAAATGATGTGGATAATTGATGAGTACTCAAGTGAGGGCCATGGCTGGCATGTTCCAACTAATCTAGTTGCTGCTCAAAGAAGGCCAGGCAAAAAGGAATTATCAATGTGGCTACCCAAAGCTGCGTACAAACTTGTACCATCTAGTCCAGTTGCTAAGCCTATTAAGAAGCACATCATTTCGAAGCCCAAACCTTGGATTGTTACTCGATGGGTCCCAAAAAATGTGCTCAAAGCACAAGGCTATTATGAGGGTGCAACAGCAATTTGGCTTCCAAAATGCCATGCTTTGACAGGGGTAAAAGAGTGTTTCAGAAAGATTCCAAAAGCCACAATTGATTGTCCATATCAGTGGGTGCAAAAGAAGTCAACACAAAATCTTCAAGAAAGGAAAGGTGGCTGTGATAGCACCTACAAAACTACTTGTGTTGATCTTCCTAAAACATGTATTGAAACACCGGTTGTCCCGATTTCTCCTTGTAACACAATTCAACCATCAACTTGTGTACCTACGACAAGTCCAAATGTGTCTCATTTGAGCATAGATTCTAGCATTTCAATGCCTAAAACCTCTTATCTTGCTCAAATTCCAAGACAATTGCTAAAGTGTCCACCTCTTAAAAAGGATATACCAAAAACTAAAGATAAGGCATTAACACTACAATTAAAGCTCTTTGGTAAATCAATGTTTGAATAATGTAGTTCCTTATGCCTTTAGAAGATGTGTTTTCTTTGAGATAATCTTGTTTTTGATTGGAATTGTCATGATGGATATGAGTGTTCTAAATTTCATTGTTCTACGTCCAGATAACTCCTGATGGATATTTGGCGTGATACATGTCCACCATGCATTGACCCCGATAGTACTCGACTAGATCATCGCGGGGGTTATAGTGCTCCTCCATTTCAAACACATTCTAGGTACTTCTATGCTCTCTTAGGTGAAAGTTGCTGTGGGCATCACTTTGTCACATTATTCTATCAACAGCATCACCCATTTCCACATTGTCAAGAGTGTGCACGGCTTGTATTAGAAGAAGCTTCACATATTTGTTGGATATGCCGCTCTTACTTTAGACGATATGGCACGGGCTTAATGAAGCAAATTGTGGGAGTTACACCCCAACGCCATAATCTTCTTAATGTGAGAATACCAGAGAGAGGACCACATCAGCGTAGATTACCTGAGGAGGTTCAAGCACAACAATGGAGGGATACAAGCCTAAATGACTTGCAACCACCGATCTTGCAAGCCCTCCTTCCTCAAGCCTCCACATGCCAATATTGGATCAATATGAGTACCTACATTGCGCAGTTCCAAAATCGAAACTGTCTGATTAACCTTCCCATAGAACCAATGCCATACTTTAGTGAGGAAGCACTCCTTCCTCTACCACCTTCTCCAGCGGCGGCGGCAGGTTTTTGTGAGGGGTTGTCTCTGCATCCTGAGGAAATTGATACCATCTTTCCAGCAGACGAGGACACGGATCCACCACCAGCGCAAGGGTAAGTTCAACGACTCCACAATAAGATCGACAAGCCAGGGCACTTTTCTCCCACTGGGTTTTTCCCCTCGACTATATTCGGTGTTTGGCACCAATGGCAAATTTTATTTTTTTCTTTTCTTTTCTTGTTTGTTAATAAAAATTTTGCAGAGATCTTCGCTAAAACAAGAGCATCAAACACGCCCCAATAGTCCACCTATCGTGCAAACAAATTAGGAAGGGGGGAGACATGCTACGCTTACAAAGATCAAGAAGGAGCAATCTGCACAAAATCAGCAATGCATCTACACAAAACGAACAACATCAACAGGGCACTACAACAGGTGTATGCAAATCTTAATCTTTATTTCTTTATGTGCTCTTATCTTTCGAATATATGGTTTGCATGTTCACACAATGTTGGCTGGTTTAAGTTTTTGATTAGTTGTTAAAATATGGTGAGTGAGTTCTAGAGTCTTAGAAGACTTAGTAAAAGATATTTCTATTTAAAGACAGTGTAGGATATATACCAATGGAGTATGCCAAGTACTTATGTTTTCAAGGTATATTAGTTATCCCTAGTGGTAGTTACCTCTTAGATATGAGCTAGGTGCTAGGATTCATAAAAATTTATGAAAATATACCCTAAAAAATATATATATATACAAAGTGAATTGAGACATGAAGTGTCTACCGCCATGTGAAATGCTTGGTAGGACCTGAGGTTGTCTTAGCACCTTGGGGCCGATGCCTTGGTTTCCATGGGGTGAACACTAATGTCTAAAAACTTCAGAAGAAGAACTTTGAGGAATCTATCGCCTTGATGGATGTTGGTAGGACTCTGGGGTACACTATGGGCCCTCGAGACCGATGCCCTCATCTTCATGGGGTACTCCTTAGGTCATAAAAGAAAGAAAAAGGGTCTGTCGCCCTTGAGATACTTAGCGGTCTTTAGATTCTCTTGGCGGAGGTCTCTTGGCCATTGCTTGGGTCTCTTTGGGATAGAACCTTAATCTTCATCAACTTCTACCCACATATCAAAAAAAAAAAAAAAGACAAAACGAGAGTTCCAATCACCTTTGCTCATATTTAGGAGTAGGTATGCCATTTAGGAGTAACTTACATATTGGTAGGACATTGAGACTACGGTCATAACCGGCGGTGTACAAAGCACACTTGCCTTTACATAGCACTATCTACTACTTAAGTCTCACTTTGACCAGTCTTTACTCACCCATTTTAGTACTCATTAAAACTTTAATCAGCCTTGCACTTGTATGCTCACGTGTGAAATTATCATTGCTGGTTTTTCTTTTCTTTTCTTTTTTTCAATAAAGGACTTTACTTGTATCCATTGTTTTTTTTGTTGCAGCTCTTGCTACTACCGCGCTCGAGGACGTGCGCAAAATAGGAAGGGGGGAGTGTTGCATGACAAATGAAGATCAATACAAGGATGCAACAAAAAAGACACTTAGGGCTCTTGAAAAGAGTTCAAAGTTGTAGATGAATGTGGGAGGGGGCTTGACAATAATCCCACATGGGACCTTTTGGGAGTTCTAGAATTTTTGTATAAAAGGTGGCCCATTTGAGAGAGGGAGCACACTCTTTGGTCATTTGGTTGAGAGGCTCATAGAGAGAGCTTGCTCCATAGCTCCTTCTCAAGTGCTCTCCCAAGGCTCTCCATCTCCATTCTTGTTTCAATCATGTACTTTCTATTCTTTACATTTTCAATGATATGAGGTTTTGGTCTACACTCTTGCTAATCTAGATTTCTTAATGATGTTTTGATTTGTGAGTTATAGAGTGCTTGTGATGAATCTTGTGCTTGAAATAATGTGTAGTTGAGGCTTGTGTGATAGCTCTTTGCATATTAGGTTCCTTGCATAAGTTGCATTTGTGTGCTTAAGTGTAGCCTAATCTTGATGCTTTGATTATGTAAGAATGATTGCTTGAGTGTTGAGAAGGATTGAGTAGGACTAGAGGTCATTAGTGTGTGGTTAACTCTTCTTCTCCCATTCGGGATAGCCTCTATGCGCTAACCGGGTTGCATTCACGGATTGACAAGTGTGTGGGTTGGAGTGTAGCCTCCTGCTTTTATGTCCCAAACACAAGTACTCGTTCTTACCTACAAAGGTTGGAGGTGGAATAAAGTCTTCTTTATCCACATCTTCTCTTTCTTTTTGTTGTTGTTGTCTCTTTTCCTTGACTTCCTGTTTGCGAAACTTTCGGTGACTCTTGCAAAACTTATGTTTTGGTTTGTCACTAGGAATACTCAGCAAGACCTCTCTACCCTTTAACAACAATCTTATCTTCTCTAACTCTGATTCAGGGACTATGGCATCATCATCAGAATCCTTCCCATCAGAGGATTCTAAGCATCTATCCTCATCTCCTTCATCAGCTGAGCTATACTCAAGAGGAGATACTTATAGATACCATATCTCCTAGCAATAATGATTTTTTTGCTTCATACCTAGGGGCCTCTTGAGATTCCTCTACATAGATCGGTCTTAGCATTCAGATTACGGGAATAATGTCATACCCATCTGGATCACAGAACTGTGTTTGCCTTGGCAATGCACAAGACTTGTCTATGGTAGCTAAAACATGGTTCCATTCTAAGGGATCTATCAAGTTCTCAGGAAAAGGTATAGGGATATACGCCTCATCCGTCACACTTCTGTCTATGGTAACATTTCCAGGTTGCAAGTCTGACAAGATGCTCCACAGATCCATAGATCAGCTCTTCCTTCAGACATAGTTGCTCCCGATGCTTCTGAAGAAGCGGAATCAAACTCATCCACAGGAGAGTGCGTCACCTCTCGATAAGCATGGTTTTTCAGATTCACCCTCATGGTTACATTCTCATGTCTGAGGTACAAGTAATTGTAACCCTAGTCTTGAATCATTTTGAATTGGCGCATGAATGGCCTTCCTAGGATCACTTCGTAATTTGTGTTTTTGCCAAAGTCTACAATAGCAAAGGTATGTCCGTACTCAATGCCACATGACTTGACTATAACGTTCTCAAGAAATCCTATGGGACTCTCTAGATTTCCATCTGCCAATTGCAAACTCATCCTTGTATTTCTAATTGCAGTTTTTCCCCATATTTCCCATACAGTTTTGGTTGCTATACTCACCCCTCCTCCGCTATCTAGAATAGCTATAGATTCAATCTTGTTGATCTCCACAGGAAGCGTAGTATTTCCTTCATCGTCCTCACAATGCTTGCCAACTTTGTTCACAGGAACCGGCATTGTTTGCTTAAGCATTATCTCAGAAGCCTTTGCCTTCAACAACTCCTTAACCTGGATGTTCTGGCTCCACAATCCTTGCTCAGTTAATTATGTAGCCACTTCTCCCCACAATCTTGGCCGAAGCTTTAAGAACTCTACGAGTGGAATGGTACACGTAACTGGTGCCGACATTAAAGCTTGCAAACTCCCTGTGTCTCGTTCCTGATGAGGTTGTCATGTCATTGATGGTACTCGCATGATTTGGCTATGTGCTTCGTACAATCCTAAATATGAGGGCAGTGTCTTGCATGTGAGCTTGTTGCTCCGAGCTGAGACAACAGTCTGAGCATCATCTGGTAGAGATAAAGCATCAAATTCTTGAACCCTTTGATTCGAGAATTCTACTATAGAAAACAGTGGTGACTTGTCAGAAGATGCTAGATCCTCAACTTGTTTTTGCACCGCTTCCCACATCTCCCTTGCTACTGCTTCCTCTATTTCAGGAATTTCATCTCCAAAATCCACGATAGTCATCAATGGTTTTGACTCGTTTGCATTGGTATGAGGTAAATCCTCTCCTTTAGGCATTTCTAGGAAATGTAGAGATACAACTTCACTTCCCTTTTCCATGCTTGGCGTGGCTTTTGGTATCGTCCGTAAGTTAGGCTTCAGAGAAGCAGGTCTTCTTGCGTACATAGGTGGTGGGCCGTCTATTAGAGTCTGAGTATCCCTAATCAACTACTTATGGATAGCCAAGTTGATTGTCTCTTCACGAGGGTTGGGATATTCTTGCAGCTTCTTAGGCAGCTCGGTCAGAGCTGTGATCCTACTATTATACGCTTGAAGCGCTGCATCTAAAGGCTCGTACACCTTGTCCACAAGGACTGATCCTCCTAAGCTTTCCTCAGACTCGGATGCTTTTCCCTTTTGCTCATTTTGAGTTTTCTCTCTGATTTGTTTCGTTTTCAACATTCCTTCTAGCTCTTTTGGGATAGAGTTTCCTCCATCAGAGCTCTTATGCTCCTTCGACTTCTTACTCCCCTTGCTGCGTGGTTTACTTCGAGTTGATTTCTTTCTCTCTTTTCCATCTTTGGATAGAAACTTAATCTCAGAGGGTTTCTCAACAACCTCTTTGACATTCTTTTGCACTTGGGCTCTAGTCACTACTCTTAGCGACACTAGTTCATTCTCCTCCTCAGATGTCGTGGGTGATGGAATCACTTCAACATAGTTGCGGGGCGCTTTAGCTTTTTGTGCTGCCGGATCCGCAGGCCTCAACAAGCAATCCTTTGGTAGATGGTCAATGCTACACCCTTGGCAAAACCTCTCTACAGGTGGAAACATAGATGTTGTGCCTATGTTAGTTAAGAGGGGTCGTGTCTTGTTTGGACATTCTCTCACCCAATGTGGCCCACCACATTCATAGCATGGTCCTGTTTGTTGCGTGGGGTCCTGGATAACCTTGAGTCTTGGTTGGCTGAGATCCTATAAGCATCAAAGAGCTTGGATACCCATTTCCCCAACCTGCACATACTTTTCTGGAAAAAAAAAGTGTTTTTTTAATTCGAGATTTTTATTTGTACCAAGTAGTGTCCTTACCAGCATTGCGGCATTGCGGTAGAGCAATTGGTGAAGCGTGTGCGTGTGTTTGGGGTAAGGTCTCGTGATCAATTCTTACTTCCAGCTCTCATCCGTAAAAGTTTTTTTACTTCACGTGAGCAAGCTGCGTGTTTTTTGTTTACCTACGCATAAATTTCTCTCCTGAGTGGCTCCCATCCATCCAGCCCTAGCTGGCTGTACTTCTCCTATTTTCGCCTGTAAATATCTGCTTCATAGCACACGTGCGGCGTGTCTGCGACCCTCCACACACACACCTATCAGACGCGACTGTAGAAGCTTGTGCCCCCTACATAACATGGAGAAGCACCCCACGCACACGCCTAGGTTTGCTCAAGAGAGAATCCTACACAAGGGTTTTACCACACGCTTTAAGCCCACATTTCTGCATATCCAGAAAAGCAGCATACACCTCTCTTCACACATTCCCCATACATGACAAAGAACCCTCATTTCCCTTTCCATTGACCATCGAGATCCTAAGCCTCCAAGTGGGCATATCCCTAGCCTTTATCCGTCTGGGCCTTCGTTTTCAGAGCCGTGGACACACAACAATGGATATTCTATACTTCCCTGGCTACACCTGACTTGCTGAGCAAGATGCAACCATGAAAAGCACCATCAAGAGAAATACCTGGGCTTCGCGACACAATTTCATACAATGCCAAAGACACACAAACCTCACTTTTGCTGGCTTTGATACCAAGTGTGAGATCCTCCCATAGACCAACCCCAATAAACATGCATAATCTAAATTTTAAATTAACAATGGGATTTTTACCAATGTAATTGAAAAGCCTTTCACTTTAGGGTGTTTACATAGAAGTGGGTGTCGGTTCTTTTGTCACAAAATCTCCCAATGTTGCTCCCATCAAAAAATATCACATAGACACCCTTAGTGAAAGTATCTACTTTCAATAAACTCTAGGAACAACTCCATAACTTATCACCAAAGAAAATATGCTACACTCAAATTTAGGAGACCTAAAGGAAAAGCCCTGACCTCTTTGAATCCATGGTGGTATTGTAAATGTTGGTTAAACTTCTTATTATGGTCATGGATTTGGGCATGCTCTTATTTACCATCTAGTGTGCTTCAAAACATTTGCCATAAATTTAATCCAAGCCGTCGACTCTCGCAATTTTAGTCTGGATGTTGGATTTGTTCAAATTCAACTTTTTTCTTGTTTTTCCTTTTAAGCTTTTGCTTTCTTTTTCTTAGCCCTAGGGTTTGAAATTTATGTATATATTTTTTCTCACATATGCATAGCACAAAGTTTATCTTCCATGTATAAAGTTTGACCTAAGCCATTAGATTTTTCAATTGTTAGATCATCGACTAGAAGTGTTAGAACAGTTTTAAGATTCTATCCCCCCCCATCCTCGTAAACTTTTGCTTGCTTTTTCTTACTTATATGGTCTTTCTCATTTCGTTTGTGTGTATCCTTTTTGCTGCTACTAATGCATAGCATGGGCTTAGTATAATATCTAAAAATGAAAACAATGTACTTGTATACACTTAATGAAAAGGAAAGTTCATATGCTCAAGAGCAAAGCCTTTCTTAGAGCTTGAGCCTTTGCCTTGCAAGTTGTGGTGGGACACTCTAGGAAGAGAGCATATGGGATAAAGGTAACCTCTCGACATCATTTATCACAAAAGTTTCTCCAAACCTACCTCCCAATGGTTTGTAACACCTTACCTTAGCTACATTTTCTCTTGCTTATAACTTTGTGTGAGAATAAGGGCTTTGATTACAATTTTGTGTGGGATGTTATGTTGGCATCAAAAGTGTATGTGAGGCCTCTCATGAGCTAGCAACCACTAGGGGTATTTATCACATGCTATAGCTAAGTTCCCAGCCATGTTTGGTCAATCTTCATGATTAGTATTAGTAGAAGGCATTACTCCATGTGTTAAATTGCATAATAACATAGATAGAGAAGAATATTGTATTATTGAAGTGATACAATAGATGGCAAAGCCCCACAATGAAGGGATCTTTGATGGTTTATCTAGAAGTGTTAGGATGAAGGTTATATGCTCATAGAAGCTAGGTGGTAAACTCATAGAGTGATGACTGGTGATGAATTGTATGGAGAAGGGGATGGCCATGTATCTATATAAGCTTGTATACGTGGGGCTGCCATAACATGATCACGTAGATCCATGGTCATAGTTGATGCCACCATCCATGACGATGGCATCAACTATGACATCATCCATGGTGTTGGCCCATAAAGATGTTCTAGAACTACTATACAATTTCCCTATTTCTCACTACCATCAACTTGGGACCTGCAATGTTAGGACAAGGTGTTCAGGAGTAAAGTCCAATGAAGTTATGCGAAGTTGCCAAATCTAATCTAAGCCGTTTTGTGAGAGGTTTTTTATGCCCAATTTTGACATAGAAAAGCCTAGACGAGGAAAGGCAAATTGTCGAAAGATGATGTGAACATGTGCTAGTTTGGAACTTAGGGTGTAGTGGGCATAGTATGAAAAGGATAAAAAGAAAGGCTATGCAATGGCTAGAAGGAGAGACAGTGCATGAAGATATGGGGAGGTCCAGGAGATCTAGATGATGAAATAAATGTGCATGGGGGGTTTAGCTGGAGGTCGGCTAAGATCAAATAAGAAAATGTAGTGTTGAATCCTTGTGGTATTTAGGGTGTTTGGGGGGTCTGTAAGTGTCACAAGACACATGTATGGAAAGTTCTGCGTCAGCATAGCCAAGACTGAATCAGATAGTTAGTTGACAATAAGAAGAAAGGTGTTGACATGTTTAGTGGAGTTCTAGAGCAAGATATTTGAGGATTGCTAGATCTAGAGGATAACTTGGGAGTCTAGAGGAGAAGAGATTGCTTGAAATTCTAACAGAGTGTCGAAATCAACCAAGGGTTAGCAACAGTCAGCTCAGGTCATTTTAGGTTAGCAGATACTCAGAGGAGGTCAGCTAAGGAGATAGGACTCAAGATTAGAGTTGCTGAGAGTTAGATTTGACCAGGAGGTTGAGAGGTTCAGGTGTTGAGTTGTATCAGCAGAGGAGGCTTAGAGGATAGCTGCAGAGCTGTTGGATGTCCTGTGTTAGATGTTTTCAGTGATTTGATGCTATAGGGCTTTGATTAACAGGTTGGAGACCACTTGAAGATCAGCTGAAGACCTATGGCTAGAGCAAGGTATGAATTGTTCAAAGGAGAAAGGGGTGAAGATGTAGACCAATTTTGAAGGAGGATTGAATTGGTAGCCCTTAGCAACAACGGGTATGAAGATGCTTACAAATTGAGAATGGTGGGATTGCTTTTGGAAGGAGCAGTGAGAGAGTGGTATGAAGATGTGGCTATAGAGGATGAAAAAGGAAATTGGGACAGGTTGAGGGGAGATTTGAGAAGGAGATATAGAAAAGTGGACAGCCGAGAAGATCTTTGAAGATAATTGAGTAGGTTATATCAAGGGGACGGAGAAGAAATTATAGGTTTTGTGAATAGATTTGAAGTATTCTTGAAAATAATTCTGAAGGTTTTAGGAGAAAATCAGGTGCCACCAGACTTCATAAAGAAAGATAGATTTAAAGGATTGTTGCATGGAAGCATTAAAGAAAATGTGGAGCTTAAGGATCTAGATTCTTATGTAGAGGCAGTGAGGACGGCTACAAAGCAATGGAGGAAGAAGATGAGGAAACAAGAGCTGGCAAGAAAGGAAAGGGAAACATGCAAGCATGTGATAGAACCTTTCCCTATGGACATGCATGTAGAAAGGGATCCCCATGTGGAGGCTCCAAGGGTTGTAGAGCCAAATAGAGGTTGACTGAGCACATTGGAAAATTGAATCTTGCTATGTAGGATATTGAAAACCAAGTAAGAAGAACACGAGGGGAGAGACAACCCAGAAATAGAATGGATCATCTCCAATATTATAATTATGGAGAGAGGGGTCATATAGTGCCTCAATGTCCTCAACCAAGAAGGGAGCCAGGAGGTATATATCCTATTATTCAAAGACCTAAATGCAAGCCTATCTTTTAGGTGTATTTAGGCACCTTAGGAGTTAATGGGAATCATGTGCCCATACAAGGACAAGTGCAGCCTCGAGAACCTTTGGGGGTAATGTGAATATGATTGAAGAAATTAAGGAAGAGGAAGGTGAGGCTGATGCGTTGGGCCAATAAGAGGACGAGGATGCAAAGGCCAAAATCGAAGGATGCAGGTAAGGAAACAAGAGCCATGGAACAAGCAGAGTCTAGCCAAGCAAGGAAGATCTAGGGCTAGAAGAAGGAAGATTGGCATGGATGACTTCCATTTGGGAGAGGGATAGCCCCTGTATAGTCTCCTGTCTGATGTTAAACATAAGAAGGTTGATATCAGGTATGGTTAGAGCTAAATTCTAGCATAAGGAGACAATGGCACAAGCTTGCAAGTGTTAGGAGAGTTAGATTTAGAATACCTGAGGCTTGCCTGAGGTTAATGTGTTTCAGTTGAGCAAGGTTTCTAATATAATGCCTATTGTGGATGTTTGGGTTCATCGTAGGAAAGTGACCAAGGTTTATATTGATGAGGGAGCCCAACTGTGCGTCATTACTGAAGAGGCTATGAATGATCTTGGATTGGAGGTCATAGGGAAATTCTCTTTTCAGTGTAAAGATGGACAATAGTTCAAAGGAAAAGTGTCTTGGTGTGATCAAACATATGGAACTGAATGTTCTTGGGAAAAAATTAGTGATTGATATGCATGTGATGCCAGCAGGGGTTGGGGAATACCCCATCATTTTGGGAAGACCAGGTAGTTAGCTGATTGCTATGAAGTCAAGGAAGGACTGGTACAAGGATTGTATTGACTTGTTTGTTTGATAGGCCTAAAGAGAAGAGGATAAGGTATGACTTGAAAACACACAAGATTTTAGAGATTGGAGAGAAATTAGAAAAGGATACAGGGGCTGATTCTGCCTCTTTTGATAGCTATGATGCTTATTCTCTATAGGATCCTCAGATGAAGTTGATGATGACATGGATTCGGATCAGAGCTTGTTGAAGATGGAGGTGGACATGTGTGGGGTGCATATAGGTGAGGCTAAAGGGGATGGTATGGCTAGTCATGTGGCTAAATAGGATCATGTTCAAGATGTAGAGCCCAATGTACCAAAATATGAGCTTATGGAGATGCTTGCTAGTAACCTGACTAGTGAGAAAAGAGAGAAGTATAGGGATTTGTTTGACACATATCCAAAGCTATTTGCTAAATATTACAATCAAATGAAGGGAACTTCAAGTGTGGCCCATGAGATAAAGCTGAAAGAAGGTGCAAAACCAGGAGCTTAGAAGCTAAGGAGGCGAGGTGTTATTCAGAGACAAGTTTTGGAGATGGAAGTCACCAAATTGTTACAAGCTGGTTTTATATACCCGATTGATGATGCAGAGTGGGTTTCCCCTGTAGTCGTTGTACCTAATAAGGGTAATAAATGGAGGGTTTGTGTGGACTACAAACCTATGTAGCCACAAAGAGGCATCATTATCCTCTCCCATTTCAGGATGAGATACTAGACCAAGTTGCAAGGCATGAGAGATATTCAGTTTTTGATGGATTTAGTGGCTATTCTTATATTAGGATAGCCCCAAAAGACCCTAAGAAGACCAGTTTTATCACTCCTTTGTGGGGTGCTTTATTCAGGGTTATGCCCTCCTTTGGGATTTTTAATGCATATGCCAGTTTTCAAAGTTGTGGGTGGATGGGGTTCTTGGGTCCATATCTTGGCTCCTTTGTTAGAATTTTTATGGATGATTTTTGTGTTTATAGTGATAGATGAACACATGTGGAGAGGTTGGACATGGTGTTTAAAAGGCTTGATGAAGATGGAGCCCAACTCAATCTTGCTAAATGCAAACTAGCAAGGGCCAGGGTATTACTTTTGGGTCATGAAGTTAGTGAGAATAGCATAGCTCTAGATCTTGCAAAAGTGGGAAGTCTACTACAGATGGAAATCCCAAATTCAACCAAGGAGCTTATAAGTTTTTTCCAAAAGCTCAGGTATTTGGCCAGACCTTTTTATATGCTTGCAGAGCATGTTTACCCTTTACAAAAAGCTAGTCAGCAAGATCCTTTCATGTGGATTCAAGTGGAGGATAATACTTTTGAGAACATTAAGAATATGCTTTCTACTCTTCCTCTCATGATGCCCTCAGATTGGAGCTAGGTATTCTACTTGAGCCTTAGTGTTGGAAAGCATACAGTGGGAGCAATGCTTATGCAAAAAGGCACAAAGCAATCATACAGAGGCCTATCTACTACATTAGTTGGTCGATGGTTGATATTGAGAGGTCATGGCATGAGGTTGTTGAGTTGTTTATTTGAACTCTTGTTTATGCTACTAAAAGGATGAAATCTTATTTAATTTATAGATCTTTTGTGGTACTTATCTCTTGTAGTCTTTTGCCCCATGTCATGAGATACGTAGGTGATAATTCAAATGTACAAAGTTGGATTATGGCTTTTCAAGAGTTTGATATGAGTTTCATCAAAGAGGATAGTGTAAGAGTACACATGGTTGATATGCTCACCTATACTACAAGGAAGCTCAGGTAAAGCCCAGGTCTGTCAAGGATGTTGAGATGCAGATTGTACCTAGTCCTAACCTGCAGCATGAGGGGTTGCAAGACATTGATGGTGTATTGTTTTTTGATGGATATTTTAAGAAAAGTGTTGGCAAAGGAGGATCAAGGGTTGTTTTTGTTAATGAGCAAGGAAAAGAGCTATGGTATAGATGCCAAGAGGTAGAGGTAAAGCGCAACAATGAGGCTAAATATTTCAGCCTATGTTTGGGTTTTGAAGAATGCAAAAGAAGAGAAGTGAAAAGCCTAAATAAAGGTGATTCCATGCTCATCATTAGACAAGTACATGGCACTTGGAAGGTCAACAAAGATGAGATGAAAGGCTGGTTTTCAAAGATAAGAAGGCTTCTTAACAGTTTTCAAGCTTTTCAAATATGGCATGTATCCATGGATGACAACAAGAGAGCCCATGAATTAGAAGAGCAAGTCTTTATCAAAGATGTATATGCTATAAGAGTCGAGGAGCCTTTGTATCAAGGTAGAGAGACACTTCATGAGAGCATGTTCTTCTTAAAGGTTTTGCAAGAAAGAGCTTGGATGCTTTAAAGAGGAAAGAAATTGTCAAGAGAGCCATGAGGTATGCTCTGATTGATGATTTCCTTTATCACAAAGGGATTGATGGTGTTATGCGAGGAGTTTTATGTCATGATGAGATTCAAGACTATTCAAAGGCTTATCATGAAGAGGGATGTGAGGCCATTATGGAGTTAACATCACAAAGAGGAAGATCTTGTCCTCTAGCAGCAGTTGTTCGCATGGAAGGTGCTGGTCGAGCCACACTTGGGGCTCTAGCCCATGGTGGTGCTAGTGTTTCTCCTCGAAAGGCAGATTCATCTGGACGTGCTGTGTCTAAGGTAGACACCTCAGTGAAAAGGGGCCTTCCTTTCCATGTCATTTCCCTAACCTCTGGCCATTCAAGGGTTCTAAAGTCGTTCCCCCATCTATCATGAACACGCTTCGTGAAACCTTCTAGATGCTCTACAGTTATTGTATGCGTGATTGGAAGCTCTAAGCTCGGGTGCTTAGTGGTCGCATAGTAGGTTTCTACCACATCCCTATAAACCTCTTTAATTGGGTCGTCTTGATAGATTTTAACTACTGGAATTTCTTTTACTATGTCCCATGGGTTTTTCTTGGTCTCTTTTTCTTTTCCCGTTCTTTCTCTATCCTCCCAATTCCTGTCAGAAAACAATTCTTCAAGTAAAGAAATGGGCATACTAGGTCTGCGCGATGTTCCTGGCACATTTGGGTCCGATGGAAGCTCCTTCTTCTGCTTTGCTTATGCGCTAGGTTGAAGTACACCCAAAGCATCCACTTGTTCAGGATTTTTGGTGACCTCATAGCGTACTCCATTTCTACCCATGTGCATATCGTCTTGATAGTTTACCCATAGTGTTGGCTCAAACACAGAATGAATGTTTGCAATTTTAATAACAAACCGGCTCATTGGATCTTTGTAGATCTCACTGCCATGCGCGTTTGTATACAAGAAATGGAGTCTCATGTTGTCAATCAACTCCCCATTTGGGATTTCAAATGGATTAGCAGAATCTGCCATACCAATGGGTGTGGATGGTCTATTCATGCCAAATGACTCGTTTATGTCCATTGAAATATCACACTCGGTTCTTGAGAGAGGCTCTCTGTTTGAGACTCCGAAGATGTCTCGAGAATTCTCTCCAAGTTGCCAACAATCGATTGAGTGCCGCTCCCTTGAGTGGTTACCCTAGATGGTGCACTAGTGTTACGTCCCCCTAGTATTGTTCGCGAGCGTAGATGCATAGCTATTTTTAGCACGTTGCAGTGTCCAATTTTGATTTTTTTTTATTTTTTTTTTTGATTTTTTTGTTTTTGTTAGTCTTTAATTTTTTAAAATCTGCAATTTTTGCATACTAGGCAATTTTTAGGTTTTTTGTATTTTAAAAAAAATAATAATAGTAAATAAAAAAATCTGTAAATTATGTGTTTTCTTTGGAGTCCATATTTTTTGCATATTCTTTTTTTTTTAAATTTCTGTAATTTTTTGCATAATTAGTGTAATGGAAAGACCGTCGTCTCCCTACGTATGCAATATGGACAAGTAGACTACGCTCTTAGCTCACCAATGGAATGATAAACACTCCTTTCATCGCTGGGGGATTCAACCCGGTTAGGTGCATGGAAGCTCATCCCTTTCGGGAGAGAATGCTATGAACACCACTACCTTGACATAGACTTTACACACACAAGCTCAATCTTACCATAGCTCATTAACTCATCATCCCACTCATTCATGCATCCAATACAAGAAGAAAGCTAAGCTAATGCACACACAAGCTCACTCATAAGCACACAAGCTCAAAGCACACTTCATTCTCAAGCACTTACTTCCCTAGCATGCACACAAACCTTGAAGCTTAATGGAACTTGAAATAAACATGCATTCTCATTCACTACTCAAGCAATGCCTTGCCCATGGATAAGCTACAAGCTATGGAGAAGCTTAAGCTTGAATCCACTACCACACAAAGCCTAATTGAGAATCCACAAGCATCAACAAAGAAGCATGCATACTAGAGAATAGAGATGAGAAGAGAAAAAACATCATTTCATTGCATTGAATTAGAAGAGCATTGCTCATACAATAGTGTAGATGGGGAGAGAGAAGAGCTTGCATCTCTATGAACAAGAGGGAGAGCTAGTCTCAAGAGAGCTCAAGCATGAGTTTAGCCCAATGTGTGTGTGAGCTCTCAAATGAGCCACTATTTATACTAAAACTCCTAAAACTCCCAAAACTTCCCATGTGGGATTATTCTCAAGCCCACTCCCACACTCACCTACAACTTGGAACTCTCTACAAGAGCCCTAAATAAGAATGTCAAGTCTCTTGTTTTCCTACTTCCATCTTTGTGTTGCATCCTTGCATTGATCACCACTCGTCACGCAACACTCCTATCTTTGCTTCTGAATCCGATCTAGAACTAGACCTCTATACCGTGGATTATACTAACATTTTGATGTTAGATGACCATCCCTCTCACAAATATGACAGTGAGGTTTATCAGATGATGAAATCCCTATTTCTTTTATCTTTTTGGCTACTAACTTATCCAATTCCTGAGTTCCTTTGTCTTGCTTCTTCCTCTTTGTCTTGATCTTTTCCTCCTCTTTTTTCTTCTTCTTGTCTTTCTTCCTCTTTGTCTTTTTATTCTTATTTTTAGATTTCTTTTTCTTTGATTTGCTCTTTTTATCATCAGAGCTATCTGAATCTGAATCAAAATCTTTAGAATCATTTGAATCGGAATCCGACTCGGAATCTGAATCACTGTCCGAATCAGTGTCGGAGTCATCCTTCAATGTACCATATCTCTTCTCCACTCTAGTAGCTGTTTCTACTAGATCATCCATTCCTGCAGCAGCCACATCCACATTGGCTATTGCAAACCTTATGGTTTTCCTCAAACCCTTCAAAAAGTATCCAGCTAACATTTCTGGGGTTGGTCTATTAACTAATTGGGTAATCTTTTGAGCATAATCCTGCACCAACATCTTCTTCTGTTCAATTCTCTTTATCTTGCGCAACACATCATTCGGTGTCTTTTCCTTTTTGAACCTAGCCAAAAATGCTCCCTTCAAATCATTGTATGTTGCAAAGTGATTTGGGGCAAAATGGCTAAACCATTCAATAGCTTTTCCTCCAAAAGTAGCCTCGAACTGATGCATCTTGTCAGCCTCACCATATACTCCAGCCAGTCCGCTAGCCTGCCAAGCTGCTTCAAATTCAGCAACATGACAATCGGGGTCCTTCTTTTTCAACCCCTTGAACTTTTCGAACTTGACTTTGAGATCAGCGATTGCCCCTTGATGTGCCATTCCGAGTGCTATTGCAACTACCTTAGGTTTAGGTTTTCCTTTTACCAGAAGAGGATCAAACTGTAACCGCTTCCTTGAAATCAATGGTCGTACCGCAGTGACACCCACCAATTGAGCAACACCCCTTTGCCCAGTCCTCCGGTGTTCTTGCGGACTGTCCTCCTAACTGACTTGAATCATTGTCCTTTGAATCATTTTCTTGTTGTCCACCTCTGGACCGTGATCTTGTGAAATAAACCCTAGAAGCCCTTCTGCCTTCTTCACTCATGCATTCCGTGCATCACCCCAAGCTTCAAGAATGCCTTGATAAAAACAAATACTCATAATGAGCATTCAGGACATACTGCAAACCCCTAGATATGATTCTCCTACCTATCAAATCCCTAGATATAATTCTCCTTCTGCCTATCAAATCCCTAGATATGATTCTCCTTTTGCCTATCAAATCCCTAGATATGATTCTCCTTCTGCCTTCAAATCCCGAAACTGATGAATCCAGACCTTCTTCCTGATGATGGAGATAATATCTCTAGGAAGATCAGAGAAATTTTGGTTGAAGAATATTTTTGCATAAGCATTTACTTCCTCCTCATGTGTTACCGAGTTTTGGAAATCATATAGCAACCCATCCATATAGAAAAAATCCTCTTATCCCCAAAAAATGCTAGGTTTGTTCCTAATCTACCCTTTTCAAAGTAGAAACCCCCAGGATCACCAGTGTATATTCCTGACTCAAATCAGACTTTCACACTAAACCTAATTCGGATACATATAAGTAAGACTGAAATCAAAATACACATGTAGATGACAGAAATGAGTCCAAATGCCATTACAGAACGTAGACGGAACTCCTTAATTCATCATATCAAAAACACAATAGTGCGGCTGATTAAAAGCCCGCATCAGTTACAAGTAGTTATAACCGCATTCCTTCATCGGAATGTCCCCAAGACATAATGAAAGTCCGAATAAAGTATTTTGCAAAAAGACTTACAAAAAGGAATTGCTAAACTTGAAAACTAAAACAAAGTAAAGTAATCTATGGTACTGTAAGTAGAGCCCTAACACTGGTATTTCATAAATTTTTGACATTTCTTGCTTCTTGGTTGATCCACTTTAGCCAATTCCATTTGATACTAGCTGAAAGATCCCTGCCCCCTCCACGCAACAAAAATTGGGGTGCTAGCAGTGGAAGTAGCACTTCTTGCATAGGGCAAAGCCTCTCACTCAGGGCCTTACCCACCACGGATATCCAGACAAAAGACTAATCCCTCGGTTCTTCCAAAACCAAACCTAGAAAAAACTTCCCTCGCCCATAGGCGATTCCTCTAGGATATTTTATTCTACCGTAGTCAAGGTCATCACTAACCAAACTGATCTGACCTAACCCGTAAGTCTCATGTTCAGATCAAGGAGGAGACTTGCACTTGGATCATATAGTCCAACGCTTTTTTCCTCATCAAGAGGCACATCCATTGATTCTTTTCCATAGAATAAGGGTTATCAGGGATTTACTTCAACTATCGTAACTTAGCAGAATTGAGTCTCATTTTAGGGATCCATCAGACCAGCCTATCCCATGGGTAAGCCAACCGCTCGACCACTGTAGTGATAGGATCCATTTAGGAATTTGGTTATGTTTTTCCCCGGGTACCAGGAAAAAGGGTTCCCAAGCCCCCTAGCCGACACTTCAAGCAAACTTCAAGATAGTCACACCACATACACACCCAATATGAAAGTGTCTATTTCACAGATTGAGCTGTCTTTAAAACAATATTTTAATGAAACCATAGTAACACTGATCATAATCCTCCAAAATATCTAGCTTGAATTCCAATTTACAATCATTCCTTCATCGGTGTACCTATGGCATCATTGGCAACCAGAACCCACACCACCTGTTCACTCAGGGGCCTTTTCAATAGTTCCTAGCTCATAGTACCTAGAAATCTAATCATGTAAGAGAATCTAGATGGACTTTCCATTGAAGATCAGCAAGATCAACCAACAGATCCATATAAAGAGCCATGGACTCATCCGTTGAGGACCAGGAAGGCCAATCAACCAGATCCATGCCCGAGATCAGAAAACAACTCTAACTCCTTATTCCATTTTCTTCCTCAATGCACGCGTGGGTATCTTCGGCAACCCACGGAGCACCATATGGTCAACACCCTCTAGGCTCCTTCGCAGGTCACCTAGTGCTTCACTCATAGGCCGCTTTCTTGGTCCCTCATCCACCGTACCGGAAGCTCACCATTTAAATCGAATCGAGGCTAGTCAAGACCTCGACCGACCTTGCTACGCGAGACTCTCCATCAGCTGTTTGCAACTTTGTCACTTAGGTCTCCACGACCTCATTCACAAGATTGTCAAAATGCTTCCCCAACATTCTTGACATAAAACAGTCATTTAAAAACAAGTCATAAATATAGTTTTTAACGAACTCTTATCTTCCCACATTGTTCCAAATCAATTCACTTTGCTCATTCAACATTGTTCCAAATCAATTCACTTTGCTTATTCCACATCCAGACATATCTATTTCCATCATCCTTTATCCATTCTCATCCAATCATGTCATATTACATCTCATCGCATCTATCCACATCACATCACATTCGTCCACATCACATCCATTTACATCTATTCAGATCCTCATCACATCATGTCACATCCATCCTCATCACATCTCATCCATTCACATCTACCCATATCCACATCACATCACATCACATCCATTCATATCACATCTCATCCATTCACATCTACCCCGATCCACATGACATGACATGACATCACATTCATTCACATCACATCTCATCCATTCATATCTACCTAGATCCACATCACATAACATTCATCCACCTTACATCTCATCCATCCATTCACATTACATAACATCCATTTATATTCATTTAGATCCACATCTCATCACGTCACATCTTATCCATTCATATCACATCACATCTATCTATATTTATTTAGATCCATATCACATCCACATATCATCACATCACGTTCACATCTATTTATATCACTTTACATCCATCCTCATCTACCCAGGTCCACATCACATCACATCTCATCTACCCACATCACATCTCATCTACCGACATCATATCTCATCCATTTATATCTAACCAGATCCACATCACATCACATCCATTCACATCTCACCACATCCATTCAGATATCATCACATTCATCCCTTCATTCACATACACAACTATCACTTCATAACTCATTCATTTTCATTTATATCACATCACACCCATTCACATATCATTACATCTCATTCACATCTCATCACTTTCACATCGACATCTATTTACATCACATCACATCTCATCCACATCTCATCACATCCACTCACATCCACTCACATCTTATCACATAGTATTCACATCTTATCACATCACATTCATATCTCCTCTTATCACATTCACATCTCATCGAATCACATCACATCCATTTACATCCTATCACATTCATTCAGCTCCACATCACATCTTATCACATCGGCTTTTAATACCGGTTTCTACTTTCAAATACTGATAGGACTTTTCCAAGTTTCTGCCAATTGCTTGGCCTAGTTAAAGGTACTTTTTCTCAATCCCATTGAATCTACGTATCAGAGTGTTGTTGAAGGTTTAAAAAGAGAAAATAAACTTATCAGAATTCAATAGTAAAACTCAAAAAGAGCATTTAAGTATTGTATTTCATTCCTTAAGCTTCATTAATGAGAATTAATTCTAAACTTCCGTTTATTCATTGAATCCTCGATCCTCCCAAAAGGATTCTAGATTCTATTTTTTGAATAAGATTTATCCAAGTTCTTTCAATGGATATTTTCATATAAGTCAGTATTAGATAAAATGGGAAAAATCTCTCAAAATGGGAATGTATTTAAAAAATTTGTTTTGGCCATAACTTGAACATGCAAACTCCAAATTTGTCGGACAAAGTAGATCTAGATTCTACTTTTCAAGCTCTTTCCAATGATATGTCACATGAATATGTTTTGACAAACTTTTGGATGAGTTTACCATAGCCCCACTTTTTTCATGGGAATGGGATTTTTCCCACTTTATCCAATATTGACTTATATTCTTTCTCAAATTTCTCAAGTAAAATATATTCAATATTCTTCTTTTTGAATAAAAGATTCATGGGATTTACAAAAATCAATTCTACCCATATTTCTCAATAAAAATAATAATACTCAAAATTTAACTTTTGATAAATACTCATAATTTGAATTATGCAAAAAATTCCTCTTTTACCACTTAATTACTTGGATCTCAAATATCATGGGAATTCCTCTTTTTGCATAAAGATGAATTTACCAAAAATTCATCTTTTACCATTTAATTACTTGGATCTCAAATATCATGGGAATTCCTCTTTTTGCATAAAAATAAATTTACCAAAAATTTCTCTTTCACCATTTAATTGCTTGGATCTCAAATATCATGGGAATTCCTCTTTTTGTATGAAAATAAATTAACCAAAAAATTACTCTTTTCTCTTAATGAATATGATGAAAATCATTATTTTTGTATAGGATGTCTAATCCTAGAATATGGTAGGAAGTTCTCTTTTAGCATTATGCAAAGAAATAAGATATGTATTATTTTCTGAAAATTTTGCCATAGCTTCACTCTGCAATTATACTAATAATTCTTAATTTTTTATTTTTTATTTTTTCTAAGAGAATAAAAGCTTGTAATGAAAATATGATAGTAGTTCCTCTTTTATGTTTAAAATCAAACTATGAATTTAAATCATAATTTTAACCATAAAACTAAACATAACTATGATTATCACACTAGATTAAGCTAATTTCAACATTCCTCTTTTCCCAAATTGTTAGGATAATCCATTTCTCATTTAGAATGACTTAGATTAGTTTTCAACTACTCATAAACAATCTAAAAGAATTTACCATTATTTTAAAAAATCATGAAAATATCATTTTCTTAATCTCTAGTTTATAATTGAAAAAACCATAAAATTTGATTTTACCTCCAATTTTGGCTTGATTCTCTAATTGTAGTGAAGCCCCCGACCAATTAATTGGTCCACCAAGAGGAGAAGAGCAACTCCAAGCGTTGTTGTAGAGAGAGAGAGAGCTCCAAGCTCCCAAGAGCAAGGAAAATTGAAGGGATAATAGAAAACATGATTATTTTAATATAAGACTGGCATGGTATAGTTCCAATATCCCATTACAAATGACTGAGAGTCTATTTATAGGTGAGGGAGGCCACTAACCAAGTCCAACTAGGTTCTAGAATTTCCCAGGTTCAATTTTACTCAATTTGGATAAGATTTGGACCAGTTTGGCTCCCTTTTTTATTTGGTTTGATCCAAGAGAGAGGAGAGATAAAAATATCACAAGTTTTTTGAATTAAAAACCCTTCCACATATATGAAAGAGGCGCCTATCTCAAGAGTCCCCCTTTCCTTACCAAGGTGTAAAAAATGCATCATTATTCTAAAATATCTCATTTTTTTAGTAATATCTCATAATTGTTAACTAATAAACCTTGTACTCAGTCAACTCTTCATCTTATGTGAGAATTTAATCATTTTTGGGTATTTTCTTTTATTCTTTTGGAATTATCTCATCCCAACACTTGGATTAATCTAATTGGCCCATTGGAACCTTAATTGGACCATAATGAAAATGTAGACCCTTAGTCTAAGGTCCCTTATACCATTTTCAATTAATTCCTAATGCACATTGGAAAGTTCATTTTGAACTTTTGTTTCAAGGGAATCCATTTTAGACACTAGGAGGATTTTTATATCCAAAGATATCTCAATTTTGGATTATCTCTCTCTAAGCCAAAACAAGGTAAAATGGAGGGAGAAACTTTATAGTACTAACACACCACTAACTGAGAGTGATCCTCCATCTTCTTCTTTTGATTTCCCAACTAACACTCTATTCTTTAGTTAGGGACTAGCCATAAGCAAGAGAACTTGGGTAGTTCAATTAAGCAAAAAATAAGGTCTTTCAAGGTGAGAGCTCATCATCCTACAAATTATAGTTAATCTCTATTAAAAACATCATTATGATCTGTGAGAAAGAAGAGATAAGAGAAAAGACAATGTACTCAAGAACTCATCAATGAACCACTAGCCAACTTCATTAGAAATGAACTACAATGCCTCATATATATAGGAAAGTTCCTCCACCCTTTCCTCCATCCAAAAAAGTGTGTAAATAGGAAAAAATGGAAATGAATGCTATAAATCCCAAAAATGCCTAGAGGCTAAAGAGTGTGCCGCTAGCATGACACCATCTGGAGATGATACCTATCCAACACCTCCTCTTCAGGTCCAGATGGGAGGACCAACGCCAACGCACTGAAGAAGATAATCCAAGGTAGGTCGAGGAAGAGGCTTAGTAAACAAATCAGCAACATTATCTTTGGTAGGACAATACTCAAGCTGAATGCGACCTTCAGAAATCCAATCACGAACAAAATGAAAATGAACATCAATGTGTTTGGATCATCCTCGAATAACTGGATTTTTGGCTAAAGCAATAGCACTCTGTGAATCTGAGTAGATGAGTGTCGGAGTAGATGAACATCCAAGGTGATTCAGAATTTGAGAAAGAGCATCAGACTTCTTAGGTAAGAAATAGACCCATGATTTGCGAGAGAAGTCATCCACAAGAAGCATATAATACTTGGATCCACCAAGCGATTGTACTTCCATAGGTCCTGCAAGATCAACATGAATAAGCTCAAGTATGCATGTGGCCCTATGAGTAGCCTCCTCTGGAAAAGAAGCTCGATGTTGCTTTCCTTGAGCACAAGAAGAACAAATATGATGGCGAGGTTTCTGAAGCTTTGGTAGACCTGTAACCATGTCATGTGAAACAAGATGTTGCAAAGTAGCAAGAGGAACATGGCCAAAGCGGAAATGCCATAGATCACTATCTTCATTAGAAACAAGCGCTTTAGGAGAAGCAAACAATTGATGAAGATGAGACTCATGTGGTGGCAACTGTGCTGTAAAAGAGCTTATATGATAAAGCCCAGCATTTTGATAACCATGTGCCACACAAGAAAGTGACTGTCTATTATGATTTCAATCACTTCGTCATCAAAGTAAACCCCAAGACCTTTAGAAGTAGCCTTAGAGATAGAAAATAAGTTGGCAGACATCTTAGGCATATGCAAAACATCACGTAAGATAGTATCTCCAAAAGAAACATCACCAATACCAATCACAGGGAGAGATGAAGCATCACCAATGTGTACTGATGAAGAGATAGACTTATGGTTTTCCAATAAGGAAGAACTATTCGTCATGTGAGAGGTAGCACCTCGGCAATCCACTCATCCGTAGTATGCGTATCAAGATCTTTGATTACCACAAGTGATGTGTCACATGAAGAAGTAGAAGACATAGCAACATATGCAATCTTGGCATTACCGTCTTCCTTCTTGTCTTTGTCTTTGTCGTGAGAAGATGTTGATGTAGAAGAACCCTTAGATTTGGATTCAAGTTCAGCTTTTATCTTCTTGGATGCCGCCTTCTTAGCAAAACAACGATCCTCCGTATGGCCACTACGACCATAGAAAGTGCACTCCTTGGAAGAATCCTTTGATTTGTTCTTGTCGTCTTTGCTTGAAGAATCTTTAGCATTGGAATTAGAGCCTTTGCGTTGATCATTCCCCTTGTCTTTGCCTTTGCCCTTGCCTTGGCTTACAAAAGCCGAGTCCTTTTTGTTTTGCTTGAGTAAGGCACTTATCATGAAGAAGACCCATAGTCTCTTCAAAGGAAGGGAAAGGAGCTCGAAGAAAGATGTTATCTTTGAACGATTCAAAAGAAGAAGGCAATTTACCAAGTAGCTTGTGGACCGGATTGCTTACCAATGTACCAAACTCTTCAAGTTGCCGCTTGATTCAATTGAATTCTCCAAGCTTCT
This sequence comes from Cibotium barometz, assembly GCF_041138505.1. Classification (NCBI taxonomy): domain Eukaryota; kingdom Viridiplantae; phylum Streptophyta; class Polypodiopsida; order Cyatheales; family Cibotiaceae; genus Cibotium; species Cibotium barometz. Next base: position 39,746,809 of record NC_141072.1, read on the forward strand.
CCAACTATGTTGTCGGATTCGGAGATAGAAAGCTTATCCAAATCTTCTTCCAACTTAGCCATTTTAACCGTTGAAAGTCTTCCATATTGCATTTGTATAGCGTGTCATAATTGTTGAGCCGTACTCCTTGTAGAGAGAAATTGAGACACAACCGATGTAGACATGCCATGCACAAGTAAAGCTTTGGCCCGTGCATCCATATAGGTTTGATATTGAGAAGGCACCGTATGAGGAGAAGTGATTATAGACCACACCCCGGCACTTTCCAAAAGAAGTTGCATAAACAAGGACCAAGTGTGGTAGTTTTTTGGGGTAAGCTTTTGTGAATCGGAAAGACTTAGAAGGCTCAAAGATTGAGTGAATGGGTTAAAGGGCTGAGATGATTGAGTGGGGAGAGGAGTAGTAGTGGAAGTAGTAGAAGAAGGAATCATAGTAGATGAAGTTGCCATAAAAGGCATAGATGATGTAGGGGGATATACCATAGAGGGCATAGAAGTATGTGGATAGGAAGGCATAAAGGACAAAGAAGAAAGAGTGTATGGATCCGTAGAAGGTAATGGACATGACAGAAAAGAGAAAGTAGAAGCAGCTACCGAAGAAGGAATTGCACCAACTTCGGTTGTAGTAGTTTTGCCGGTCCAACCGTCACGCAGGAGATGTAGGATCCATAATATCTTCAAGTTTGCCTTTGTCTTTTAGAGTAGAGGACTTCCGAGATCCCATAGGGAGAGGAGGGTGGAAAAACACAAGGGAAGAAGTGTCGTACCTCCAAAAATGCAGCCAATAGATAGGCTATCCACCAAGGAAGTATCTCCAAAATATGCACAAAGATAGTGCAAAAACACAGCCACAAAACGCAGCCGATATATGAACCAATAGACTCCGTAGAAACCACCAAAAGAGGGCTGAGAATGTAGCCTTAGGTAGAAGGAGTATGGAGGAGTTGATTGTCCACAAAAACGCAAACACAAAGTGTGTAGCAAAGTGGAATTTTTAGCCGGTAGAAAGGTGTAGAAAAGAGGATGAATATGTACCTCAAAACACCATGAAGAGGGCTGAAGTTGATGATGAAAACGCAGCCAAGAAATCTCTCCACAAGAAGCCTCCAAAAAAACGCTACTGCATGTAGGGAAAACTAGTTGGCAATGTTTTGACCGCAAGTAGAGTTGTAGGACTCGGATTGAAGTGCTTTAAAAACACACTTGTAGAGGATGGTAAGGGGCTGGTTTGAAGCCTCTTGCATCATTGAATGAGTTCAAGGATGATGAGTAAGGGTTTCTGCAAAAAATGCAAGCAGAAATTCTGCATATACAGGCAGTCTGCGAAGAATAACTCAAAAACGATGAGGAATTTACGAAAACTTTTTTTTGCAAAGTTGTAGAGCACGATGATTCCAATAGGTCTCATGGGCACAATCCTCAAAAATGCATCTGTTAAGCAGATAATCAAGAATGAAAAACGCAATTGAAAGCGGGGTTGTTGAAGAGGACTAGAGGTAGAGAGGAAGAAGGATAAGGAGGCTCTATGTGCGCCACCACCTTGCTCTGATACCATGTGAGAAAGAAGAGATAAGAGAAGAGACAATGTACTCATGAACTCATCAATGAACCACTAGCCAACTTCATTAGAAATGAACTACAATGCCTCATATATATAGGAAAGTTCCTCCACCTTTTCCTCCACCCAAAAAAGTGTGTAAATAGGAAAAAATGGAAATGAATGCTATAAATCCCAAAAATGCCTAAAGGCTAAAGAGTGTGCCACTAGCGTGACACCATCTGGAGATGACACCTATCCAGCATAATCTTGATTAATACCAATCATCTACATGTGGGGTGCATTAAGGGTTCTAAGATTTAGCGGTTGGGGGGCACATGTCACCATGTGAGGGGTGCATGTGGTCGTTGAATGCTTGGTGGCTCACTGAATCGAACTGTTGTCCACCATATGCACCTTATCTACATGGCCTTGCCTTGATTCACATTACCTTATCCATAGACAGATGAGTAGCCTGTGACGACACGACATGCTCACATATGGATGTATAGCTTGTAGAGGCAACCTCACGAGGGTGTCGTTAACTACCTCACGACCTCCCACAGCTCGCCGACTATCTCATGGTTATCTGCATAGTACCTTTCACCTTATAGCCTCCCGCTCCCAACCTGTCATGGTCCAGGGTCATTGTTGGAGTGTAGATCTCAGCTATTCAATTAGCAACCACTATTTTGAAGGAATAATATGCATAGGCAAAATATGGACTCTCATTTTTGCCCCTTAAGGATTTTCACACCTCCTCTCTCTAGAAAAATGGGCTCATGGTCTTCAGCTCTCAACTTCCCACCAACAGCTCTAATGATCCCTTGCATCTCATTAGAAAAGATTCTCCATGAACTTAAAGTCAATCGCTTGTTCAGTGTAGCCAACAAAGAGATCATCCTTAAGTAAGAGGTTATTAACTCTCATTTTCCTAGTTGGAAACTCATTCAATTCACTTTCCTCCCAGTCAGCAGAATCCCAGCTCCACTTCATTCCTCTCTTTTTTAATCTGTCAATCGCTTGTTCAGTGTAGCCAACAAAGAGATCATCCTTAAGTAAGAGGTTATTAACTCTCATTTTCCTAGTTGGAAACTCATTAAATTCACTTTCCTCCCAATCAGCAGAATCCTAGCTCCACTTCAAAGGCATGTCCTCAGAGATGGGTTGATCATGTGATCAGAGATGACTGATGAGCTGGAGTCAACAAAAACCCTTAGAGTATGGGGAATCCATGAAGCCTGACTGAAGAAGAGTCTATCAATCCTATAAGATTCCTCCCTCCAGCTTCTGAGGTGTGTAAAGGTGTAAGAACCTCCCTTTCTGATCTTATAATTATTCCCCTCTTTGAAATAAAAGAAAGATCGTGTTTTACCCTGTTTTGGGAGGTAATTCAAAATTGAGATATTTTTAGATATAAAAATTCTCCTAGTGTCTAAAATGGTTTCCCCTAAAACAGAAATTCAAAAAGAACTTTCCAATGTGCAATTGGAATTAATTGAAAATAGGTATAAAGGACCTTAGCCTAAGGGTCCAGATTTAAAAATTTTTAGATTATGGTCCAATTAAGGTTCCTATAGACCAATAAGATGAATCCAAATGTGGGGAGGAGATAAATTGAAGAATAAAAGAAACCCCTCCCAAAAATGAGTAAATGCTCACATAAGATGAAGAGTAGACTAAGGACCAAAGAAAAGAATTAAAAAATTGAATTTTGACACCTCAGTGTGGGGATTTTCCCTCATTAAGTAGGTGCCTTTTTCTTGTCATTACTCCCAATTTTTTATCAATAAAATGAGATATTTTCATCTCTTCTCTCTCCTATTTCAAAACTAGATCCAAAAAGTAAGCTAAACTGACCCAAAAATGGTCAAAAATTGACCAAACTGATTTAGAAAATTCTAGAATCAGTTTGCTTGGTTAGAGGCTCACTTTTTCCTATAAATAGAAGCCTCCCGCTTTGTAAAAGCTTAATGGTGTTTATGCATTGTTACTCTGCTCCTGTCGTCCTGAGCCATCTACATTGAATTTTTTAATAATTCAATTGTTTTTTGCCTAATCCTCTCCAAAGTGAATTGGTGGCCACTATTGCTTCAAACAGTAGTAGAACCCTCAATCCCTCAAGCCAAAGGAGAGCTTATAAGCTCCATGTAAGCTAATTTTCTTACTTTGTTTACAAATTTTAATGAAAAATCTATGGGTTTCTTGAGTTTTATGTTTTGCAAATGATTGAATTAAATTCAAATGCTATGCCCTTGATGAAAAGGCCACCCCCTTCTCTTCTTTACATTCCAACCTTTCTTAATCCTAGAAAGGTTAACTAAGAAATTACTTAAACTCTTCTTATTTTTTACTCTCTTGAATTTAGAAAATTGTGTAGATTGGAGTTCTATAATTCTAAATTGGGGTAATTAAGTAAAATAAAGAAAGAGAAAAAAATGAGAAATGGTCACCCATTCAAAGGAGGTTATGGCAAAATTTTCCAGAATTTTGTGAAAAATAAAGTTTGCTTTTTATGTTATTTCAAAAGAGTAATTCCCACCATTTTTGCATCTAAAAGAAATATTCTAATTACTCCATGTATATATTCACCTATGAATATGCATGGATATCACTGATATTAATTATTAAATTTGATTCTATGCATAGAAAGATGCATAAAGGAAATTGTTTTTATCACAAAAGTGTTATTCTTATTAAATTTGATTCTATGCATAAAGGAAATTTTTTTATTACAAAAGTGATATTCTTATTAAATTTGATTTTTATGCATAGAAAGATTCATAGAGGAATTTTTTTAATTATAAAAGTGTTACTCTTATTAAATTTGATTCTCTGCATAGAAAGATGCATAAAGGAAAAAAAATTTATTACAAAAGTGTTATTCTTATTAAATTTGATAGTTATGCATAGAAAGATGCATAAAGGAATTTTTTTTAAAATTATAAAAGTGTCATTCTTATTAAATTTGATTCTATGCATAGAAAGATGCATAAAGGAGTTTTTTAATTATAAAAGTGTTATTCTTATTAAATTTGATTCTATGCATAGAAAGATGCATAAAGGAGTTTTTTTTATTATAAAAGTGTTATTCTTATTAAAATTAATTTTTATGCATAGAAAGATGCATAAAGGAATTTTTTATTATAAAAATATTATTCCTATAAAAATTGATTTTTATGCATAAATAGATGCATAAAGAAATTCTTTTTATTTTAAAAGTATTATCCCTATTAAAATTAATTTTATGCATAAATAGATGCATAAAAGGATTTTTTTAAATATAAGTGTATTCCCATTGAAGTTGATTTCTATGCATAAAGAATTTTTATATCAAAATTAGAATTCTCTTAAATTCTATGTTTTAATTCTATGAGTATTTGATAAATGAATAATTAAATACTCTAAGAGAGAAATTTCTACCATTTTATATTCACACGAATTGTAAAAAGAAAATTTAGGAAATCTATCGAGATCGAAATATTCACATAAATGATTAATTTATTCCTCATTGAAATTCGTAACTAATTTAAAAATCAATTAAGTGAATATTCAAAGAAAGAAAAATTCAGTAAAATAGTATTGAATTATCAAACCTTTTCGAGAAAGATAGTTCAGGAAAAATCTTATCCGACTTGAACCTTGAATCAGACTATGACCAAGACCAAACTCTTTCGTCAATTTTGAGGAAAGAAGGTGTGACCAGTTTAGAAAAATACACTCAAAATTCCCACCAAATCTGAAACTAAGTTTGATACCCTTCAAATTGATCTGTGGATCAAGGTTATAGAACTCAAGGAATTCTGGTATGAAATTCAGAATTCTGATCAAGAAGTTTTGGGGACACTGATTCAAGAAATGATCTTGTATTCAAAAGAAAATCAAACTAAAAACTTGCATAGAAACCCTCTTTTCTTAAAGGACTATCTTACACCAGAATACTAGAGGGGACAGAGGGGTCTCAGAGCTCATCTCCGAGCCACTAGACTCTCCATCAACAAGAGAGTGCCCTATAGAAATATCAGGCATACCAAGGGGCTCAACCACTTTCTTTTTACCTTTATGTGATGACATGTGAATCAGATAAATGTAAATGAATGGATGGACGGGATGTGATGTGAATGGATGTGATGAGATGTGATGTGAATAGATGTGATGAGATGTCATGTGACTCAAATAGATGTGAATGAATGGATGAGATGTAATGTGATGTGAATCGGGATGTAAATAAATGATATGGGATGAGAATGGATGTGAATGTGTATGAGAAGAATGGATATGAATGTGTATGTGAAGAATGGATGTGGATGTGTATGTGAAGAATAGATGTGGATGTGGATGTGTATGTGAATGTGTATGTGAAGAATGGATGTGGATGTATGTGAAAGAATGGATGTGGATGTGTATGTGAAAGAATGGATGGGCATGTATGTGAAATAATGGATGTGGATGTGTATGTGAAAGAATGGATGTGGATGTATGTGAAAGAATGAATGTGGAAGAATGGATGTGGATGTGTATGTGAAAGAATGGATGTGGATGTATGTGAAAGAATGGATGTGGATGTGTATGTGAAAGAATGTGATGTGATGTAAAGAGATGTGATGTGACATGAATATATGTGGATGTGAAGTGATAGATATGAATGTATGGATAGATGTGGGTAGTCCTACATGTGAATGATTGGGTGGATGTGGATGTGGATGAATGAGATGAGATGTGTATGAATGAGATATGATGTGGATAGATGTGATGTGATGTTATGTGGATAGAATGTATGTGATGGGATGGTGATGAGAATGAATGTGATGGATATGAATGAATGTGATATGATGGATGTGAATGGATGGAGGTGATGTGATGTGAAATGGATAGATGTGAGTGAATGAGATGTGATGGACTCATGTGATGGACTCATGTGAATCGGGATGTGAATGAATGATATGGGATGTGAATCGGGATAGATGAGAATGAATGTGAAGGATATGAATGAATGTGAAGGATACGAATGAATATGATGTGATGGATGTGAATGAATGAGATGTGAGGTGAAATGGATGTGATGTGATGTGATGTGGATCGGGGTAGATATGAATGGATGAGATGTGAATGAATGTGATGTGATGAGATGTGGATATGGGTAGATGCGAGTGGATGAGATCTGATGAGGATAAATGAGGAAAGATGTGATGAGATGAAAATGATGTGATTGGATGAGAATGGGAATACATATGAAATGGATGTGGATTAAATTATATGGATTGATGTGGAACAATGTGAAAAGAAGAGAGTTCATTATAGAAACTGTATTTATGACCTGTTTTTAAATGACTGTTTTATGTCAAGAATGCTGGGGAAGCATTTTGACCGTCTTGTGAATGAGGTCATTGGAGACCTATCTGATAAAGTTGCAACAGCTGACGGAGAGACAACAGAGGACATCTCACGTAGCAAGGTCCGCCGAGATCTTGACCAATTTAAATGGTGAGCTTCGGGTACGGTGGATGAGGGACTAAAGAAGCGGCCTATGAGTGAAGCGCTAGGTGACCTGGGAAGGATCCTAGAGGGTGCTGACCATACGGTACTCGGGATCTAGGTCGGCGAAGATACCCACACGTGCGTGGTGGAAGATATTGGATCAAGGAGTAAGAGTTGTTTTCAGAAACTCAGGCATGGATCTGGTTGATTGACCTTGTTGGTCTTCAACGGATGAGTCCATGGCTCTTTTATATGGATCTGTTGATTGATCTTGCTGATCTTCAACGGAGATTCCATTTTGATTTTTAAAGTGAATATATTGCTGGGTACTATGAGTTAGGAACTATTGAAAAGGCCCCTGATGAGTGGGCAGGTGGTGAGCGTTCTGGTTTCCAATGATGCCATAGGTACACCGATGAAGGAAGAATTGGAAATTAGGATTCAACTGGATATTTTGGAGGATTTTGATCAGTGATACTATATTAAAAGATTATTTTAAAGACAGCTGAATCTGTGAAAAAGGCAGTTTCATATTGGGTGTGTAAGTGGTGTGACTAGTTTTAAGTTTGCATGAATATCTGGCTAGGGGGCCAGGGAACTCTTTTCCCTGGTACCCGGGACAAAACCTAACCAAATTCTTAAATGGATCCCATCACTACAGTGGTTGGGTGGTTGGCTAACCTATGGGATGGGGTTAGGGTGGACTGATGGATCCCTAAAATGAGACTCAATTCTGTTATGGTACGATAGGTGATATAAATCCCGGATAAAAATTGTTCTATGGAAAAGAATCAATGGCTTTGCCTCTCAATGAGGAAAAAAGCATTGGGTCTCTATGATCCAAGTGCAACTCTTTTCCTTGATCTGACTATGGGACTTAGGGGTTCGATCAGATCAATTCAGTTAGTTAGGCTCTTGACTACGTTAGAGTAAAAATATCCTGGACGAATCGCCCGTGCTTTCCGGGCGAGGGAAGTTTTTTCGGGTTCAGTTTTGGAAGAATTGAGGGATTAGTCTCTTGTCCGGATATACGTGGGTGAGGCCCCAAGTGAAGAACCCTGCCCCGCACAAGAAGTGCTACTTCCGCCTACTAGCACCCCAGATTTTGTTGCGCGGTGGGGACAGGGATCTTTCAGCTAGTATTAAAGCAAATTGGCTAAAGTGGATCAACCGAGAAACCAAAAATGTCAAAAATTTATGTAGTAGTAAAAGGTTGTCATTGTGTGATGAAATTCATACAAATTGATATTCATAAATGAAGATTCATAAATAGGTAATTGGGTCTTGAAATGTACCGCAATTGTATGGAATCCGTGACTTGCTTGAGGCCTAGACATGATGGTATTCACCTTAAAATTTGAAGGACCGTGACTACCCATATATACCGAGGGTATAACTGCAGCTCTTTACTGGCAGTATATATACGAGTAAATCTAAGACCTTGAAATTATAAGCAAAAATGCTATCCAGATGATGAATTCGAATGTGGTTGATATGATTTTAAAATTCTGGTTAAGAACTGATGAGCTGATTAGGATTCTGATTGAAAAATGATGATTCCTGAATTTTGGTTAAAAAGCAATAAGCTAAGCATAACCACAATGAGGATGAATGGGACGAGTCCCTGTGATGAAGTTCGTAAATGGAATGACAATAATGACTGCAGCAAATCACTATGAGATTAGTGGATTGTGCTGACAACTTGCTACTGTTAACACTTCACCTAGTGGATCAAGTTAAGGGATGACAAATTAAAAACCTCTATAATTGAAATTCCCATGGAGGAATGTTCGGATGGAAATGTCGATCTAATGGACCATTATTGTGTTAAGGATATGAATGGTATGATTTGAATGAATTGTTATCTAATGATGAGTTCTATATAATGGATCTTTAACCCAGGATTTTGTTGGGTTGACCAGACTATAAGGAACCCCATAATCAATTCGATCTTAAGGGAAAGAGTTGTCCTCTAGTTTGCGAGATGAGGACATCTCACGTTTTTTAAGTGGGGTAGGATGTAAAATTCCTCCCTCCAGCTTTTGAGGTGTACACGTGTAAGAACCTCCCCTTCTGATCTTATAATTATTCCCCTCTCTGAAATAAAAGAAAGATCCCGTTTTACCCTGTTTTGGCCTGGCGAGAGAAAATTGTCTAGAGGGAGGTAATTCAAAATTGAGATATTTTTAGATATAAAAATCCTCCTAGTGTCTAAAATGGTTTCCTCTAAAACAGAAATTCAAAAAGAATTTTCCAATGTGCAATTGGAATTAATTGAAAATAGGTATGAAGGACCTTAGCCTAAGGGTCCAGATTTTCAGAAATTTTTGGATTATGGTCCAATTAAGGTTCCTATGGACCAATAAGATTAATTCAAATGTAGGGAGGAGATAAATTGAAGAATAAAAGACCCCCCTCCCAAAATTAGTAAATGCTCACATAAGATGAAGAGTGGACTAAGGACCAAAGAAAAGAATTAAAAAACTGAATTTTGACACTTGAGTGTGGGGATTTTACCTCATGAAGTAGGCACCTTTTTCTCATCATTACCCCCAATTTTTAATCAATAAAATGAGATATTTTCATCTCTCCTCTTTCCTATTTCAAAACTAGATACTGACCCAAAAATGGTTAAAAATTGACCAAACTGATTTGGAAAATTCTAGAATTAGTTTGCTTGGTTAGAGGCTCACTTTTTCCTATAAATAGAAGCCTCCCCCTTTGTAAAAGCTTAATGGTGTTTATGCACTGTTACTCTGCTCTTGACCTGATCCATCTACATTGAATTTTTTATTAATTCAATTGTTTTCGGCCTAATTCTCTCCAAAGTGAATTGGTGTGGCCACTCTTACTTCAAACAGTAGTAGAACCCTCAATCCCTCAAGCCAAAGGAGAGCTTAAAAGCTCCATGTAAGCTTATTTTCTTACTTTGTTTACAAATTTTAATGAAAAATCTATGGTTTTCTTGATTTTTATGTTTTGCAAATGATTGAATTAAACTCAAATGCTATGCCTTTGATGAAAAGGCCATCCCCTTCTCTTCTTTACATTTCAACCTTTCTTAATCCTAGAAAGATTAACTAAGAGATTAATTAAACGCTTCTTATTGTTTACTCTCTTGAATTTAGAAAATTATGTAGATTAGAGTTCTATAATTCTAAACTGGGCTAATTAAGTAAAATAAAGAAAGATAAAAATGAGAAATGGTCAACCATACGAAGGAGGTTATGGCAAAATTTTGTGAAAAAGAAGGTTTGTTTTGTTGTTATTTCAAAAGAGTAATTCCCACCATTTTTGTATCTAAAAGAAATATTCTAATTACTCCATGTACATATTCACCTATGAATATGCATGTATATCACTGATATTAATTATTAAATTTGATTCTATGCAGAGAACGATGCATAAAGAAAATTTTATAAATTACAAAAGTGTTATTCCTATTAAATTTGATTTTCATGCATAGAAAGATGCATAAAGGAATTTTTACTATTATAAAAGTGTTATTCTTATTAAATTTGATTCTATGCATAGAAAGATGCATAAAGAAATTTTTTTTATTACAAAAGTGTTATTCTTATTAAATTTGATTTTTATGCATAGAGAATTTTTTTTAATTATAAAAGTGTTATTCTTATAAAATTTGATTCTATGCATAGAAAGATGCATAAAGAAATTTTTTTAATTATAAAAGTGTTATTCTTATAAAATTTGATTCTATGCATAGAGGAATTTTTTTTATTACAAAAGTGTTATTCTTATTAAATTTGATTCTATGCATAGAAAGATGCATAAAGGATTTTTTTAACTATAAAAGTGTTATTCGTATTAAATTTGATTCTATGCATAAAAGAAATTTTTAATTATAAAAGTGTTATTCTTATTAAATTTGATTCTATGCATAGAAAGATGCATAAAGGAAATTTTATTATTATAAAAGTGTTATTCTTATTAAAATTAAATTTTATGCATAGAAAGATGCATAAAGGATTTTTTTTATTATAAAAGCGTTATTCTTATAAAAATTGATTTTAATGCATAAATAGATGCATAAAGAAATTCTTTTTATTTATAAAGTGTTATTCTTATTAAAATTGATTTTATGCATTAAAGATTTTTTTTAAAATAAAAGTGTTATTCCCATTGAAGTTGATTTTTATGCATTAATAGATGCATAAAGAATTATTATATCAAAATTAGAATTCTCTTAAATTCTATGTTTAAATTCTATGAGTATGTGATAAATGAATAATTAAATACTCTAAGAGAGAAATTTCTATCATTTTATATTCACACAGATTGTAAAAAGAAAATTCATGGAAATCTATTGAGATCAAAATATTCATATAAATGATTAATTTATTCCTCATTGAAATTTGTAACTAATTTAGAAATCAGTTAAGTGAATATTCAAAGAAAGGAATTTAGTAAAATAGTAACTGAATTATCAAACCTTTTCGAGAAAGATAGTTCAGGAAAAATCTTATCCGACTCAAACCTTGAATCTGACTATGACCAAGACCAAACTCTTTCGTCAGTTTCTAGGAAAGAAGGTGTGACGAGTTCAGAAAAATACGCTCAAAATTTCCACCAAATATGAAACTAAGTTTGAGACCCTTTGAATTGATATGTGGATCAAGGTTATAGAATTCGAGGAATTCTGGTATGAAATTAAGAATTCCAATCATCAAGAAGTTTTGGGGATACTGATTCAAGAAATACTCTTGTACTCAAAAGAAAATCAAATTGAAAACTTACATAGAAACCCTGTTTTCTTAAAGGACTGTCTTACGCCAGAATACTGGAAGGAGCAAAGGGGTCTCACAGCTCATCTCCGAGCCACTATCTAGACTCTCCATCACCAAGAGAATGTCCTATAGAAATATCAGGCATACCAAGGGGCTCAACCACTTTCTCTTTACCTTTATGTGATGACGTGTGAATCAGATAGATGTGAATGAATGAATGGATAGGATGTGATGTGAATAGACGTGATGAGATGTGATGTGAATAAATGTGATGAGATATCATGTGAATCAAATAGATGTGAATGAATGGATAAGATGTAATGTGATGTGAATCGGGATGTAAATAAATGATATGGGATGAGAATGGATGTGAATGTGTATGAGAAGAATGGATGTGAATGTGTATGAGAAGAATGGATATGAATGTGTATGTGACGAATAGATGTGAATGTGTATATGAAGAATGGATGTGAATGTGTATGTGAAGAATGGATGTGAATGTATGTGAAAGAATGGATGTGGATGTATGTGAAAGAATGGATGTGGATGTGTACGTGAAATAATTGATGTGGATGTATGTGGAAGAATGGATGTGTATGTGAAAGAATGGATGTGGATGTATGTGAAATAATGCATGTGGATGTGAAAGAATGGATGTGGATGCATGTGAAAGAATGAATGTGGATGTGAAAGAATGGATGTGGATGTGTATGTGAAAGAATGTGATGTGATGTGACATGAATATATGTGGATGTGAAGTGATAGATATGAATGTATGGATAGATGTGGGTAGTCGTGCATGTGAACGATTGGATGGATGTGGATGAATGAGATGAGATGTGTATAAATGAGATATGATGTGGATAGATGTGATGTGATGTTATGTGGATAGAATGTATGTGATGGGATGGTGATGAGAATGAATGTGATGGATATGAATGAATGTGATATGATGGATGTGAATGGATGGAGGTGATGTGATGTGAAATGGATAGATGTGAGTGAATGAGATGTGATGTGAATCGGGATGTGATGTGAATCGGGATGTGAATGACTGAGATGTGATGTCATGTGAATTGGGATGTGAATGAATGAAATGGGATGTGAATCGGGATAGATGAGAATAAATGTGATGAATATGAATGAATGTGATGTGATGGATGTGAATGAATGAGATGTGAGGTGAAATGGATGTGATGATGTGATGTGATGTGGATCGAGGTAGATATGAATGGATGAGATGTGAATGAATGTGATGTGAATGAATGAAATGGGATGTGAATCGAGATAGATGAGAATAAATGTGATGGATATGAATGAATGTGATGTGATGGATGTGAATGAATGAGATGTGAGGTGAAATGGATGTGATGATGTGATGTGATGTGGATCGAGGTAGATATGAATGGATGAGATGTGAATGAATGTGATGTGATGAAATGTGGATATGGGTAGATGCGAGTGGATGAGATCTGATGAGGATAAATGAGGAAAGATGTGGATATGGGTAAATGCGAGTGGATGAGATCTGAGGATAAATGAGAAAAGATGTGATGAGATGAAAATGATGTGATTGGATGAGAATGGGAATACATATGAAATGGATGTGGATCAAATAATGTGGATTGATGTGGAACAATGTGGAAAGACGAGAGTTCGATTTCGTTTATAGAAATTGTATTTATGACCTGTTTTTAAATGACTATTTTATGTCAAGAATGCTGGGGAGCATTTTGACCGTCTTGTGAATGAGGTTTTGGAGACCTATCTGATAAAGTTGCAATAGCTGATGGAGAGTCAACAGAGGACATCTCACGTAGCAAGGTTGCCCGAGGTCTTGACCATCCTCAGTTTGATTTAAATGGTGAGCTTCCGGTACAGTGGATGAGGAACTAAAGAAGCGGCCTATGAGTGAAGCGCTAGGTGACCTGGGAAGGATCCTAGAGGGTGCTGACCATACGGTGCTCGGGCTCTGGGTCGTCAAAGATACCCACACGTGCATGGCGGAAGATATTGGATCAAGGAGTAAGAGTTGTTTTCTGAAATTCGGGCCTGGATCTCGTTGAAGATTGACCTTGCTGGTCTTCAACGGATGAGTCCATGGCTCTTTTATATGGATCTGTTGGTTGATCTTGCTTATCTTCAACTGAGATTACATTTTGATTTTTATAAGTGAATATATTGCTAGGTACTATGAGCCAAGAACTATTGAAAAGGCCCCTGAGTGGACAGGTGGTGAGCAATCTGGTTGCCAATGATGCCATAGGAAGGAAGAATTGGAAATTAGGATTCAACTGGATATTTTGGAGGATTATGATCAGTGATACTATAGTTTCATTAAAAGATTATTTTAAAGACAGCTGAATCTGTGAAAAAGGCAGTTTCATATTGGGTGTGTAAGTGGTGTGACTAATTTTAAGTTTGCATTATGAATATCCGGCTAGGGGGCCTGGGAACTCTTTTCCTTGGTACCCGGGACAAAACCTAACCAAATTCTTAAATGGATCCCATCACTACAGTGGTTGGGCGGTTGGCTAACCCACGGGACTAGGCTGGACTGATGGTTCCTTAAAATGAGACTCAATTCTATTATGGTATGATAGATGATATAAATCCCAGATAAAAATTGTTCTATGGAAAAGAATCAACAGCTGTGCGTTGGTCTGTATGATCCAAGTGTAAGTCTTTTCCTTGATCTGACTATGGGACTTATGGGTTCGGTCAGATCAATTTAGTTTGTTAAGGTTCTTGACTACATTAGAGTAAAAATATCCTGGAGGAATCGCCCATGCTTACTCCCACAATCCACTCCTAATTTTATGATTATGGGCTCCATATATGTTGACTAACCAGATATTCTCCCCATTGACCTGTATTTCCACTACCAAAATCCTCCCATTGGGATGATTAGCTACAACAGTAGGGTTCAAATCGCTCTTGATAACAAACATTACTCCAATATACCCAGAATTCACCCACCCATACATTACCAAAAATCCTTAAACCTATCTCTCCTAGAGACTTTAGACCAAAAAGGTTATGCTCCTGAATATCCAAAATAGATAACCCCCTCTTTAACTAAGCCCCAAAAAGAACTTTTTATTATCTTTAATACCTTCCATGTACAACCACAAATATCCCTAGACTTAATCATGTCAAGGCAATTTCACGTATCATCTCAACTTCCTCTCCTTCTCTTTGTACATCCCCCTCTTTCTAGATCACTTTCTAAGCTTCCTCTACTTGCCAATTAAATCTCTGAATAGAAGTACTACCACTATCTTCCTCTCTTAAAGGGCTATAAGGATTTGAATATAGAAAGGGGATCAAATTACCTTGAGATTGATGTGCTCTATTTTTTTAAGGCTCCTATATGAGGAGTGGCCATTGATGGGTGAGTACTTGGGCACTCGGTAGCTCCAACACTAGTTTATACATGCTCACCTTCTCGTCCCTCCCTTATTGGCTTAGAGTTCTTCTTGCCTTGTCTTTGGTTTACCTAACATTAAGTTTCCCTTTTGTTTTAACCCAATCCCCTTCTGATGCCACTTTTCTCCCTCGAGAGCTTTCTCTTTCCCACTCCCCTCTTTCACTTGACTTGAGATAGGTTCAACTCCCTTAGCACTGTTTTCTCCACCTATCCCCCTTGTT
The DNA here is from genome assembly GCF_041138505.1 of Cibotium barometz. Taxonomy (NCBI): domain Eukaryota; kingdom Viridiplantae; phylum Streptophyta; class Polypodiopsida; order Cyatheales; family Cibotiaceae; genus Cibotium; species Cibotium barometz. The sequence continues at coordinate 39,762,222 of NC_141072.1, forward strand.
TCGTTTTCCCCACCATCAAGTTTAGCATATGCAACAATCCTACACAATTCTTAGCAATATGATCAAAGCACCCGCATCTGAAGCATGCCCCCGGAAAGGGGCAAACTTAGGACCTAATTCCAATTTTCCTAGTTCACCTAAAACAACCTCTATGGATTTAGGGGTTTTAACCTTAGTGTTCCAAGAAATACAGACATTGTTGGCATGTCGACCCCCAACATTGTCACTAGGTAGATGTAACATAGGGCCCAAAGCACCAATAACATCCCACAATGTAGGTCTAAGCCAAGGAGGAAGTTTAGAAATTTCAACCCCCACCCGGCAAGCCTCCTGAAGGCTCTTATTTACATCAAATAGGGGATCAAAAGGGAACACAAGCACCAACCTATGACACATGAACAGCAAGGCTTTCACAAATAGTTATGAGACGGATTTCCCTTTAAAAAACAAGATGTTGAAGAAGCCCTTACCTAAGTAAACACATTAGATGTAAGGTCCCCCCATCCTAAATAAGGGAAACTTTAAGATAGTTTATAAGATCTAACAAGAGCAAAAATTCCTACTCGTCAATACCTCGACCATGTAAAGATGCAAAGATACGACTAATAGGTAAGACCTAGTTCTATCCCGCAGAGGGAGCGTAGTCTCCTCAATGATTCGTAAAATCAAATCACATCAGGGCATTTCATCCTCCCACTTTCCACCCGACTCACGCATCAATTTTGTTTTCTAATTAGTCCTACCATGCTGTGTGACATATAGAAACAAGTTCCTTAATTAATGACCTTACACAGTGTTCATTTAACAGCCCTTAATTTTGTTTTCTAATTAGTCCTACCATGCTGTGTGACATATAGAAACAAGTTCCTTAATTAATGAACTTACACAGTGTTCATTTAATAGCCCTTAACAATTATACAATAATGCTAGCAAAAAAGGGATTTTAAAAAAAATACAATGTTCAAATCTACCATAGCCACATCCAGGATCTCTTATTCCTTTACTTTATTCTGCTGGTGGCAAATGATCTAGAATTCGACCTTCCAGCCTCTATAGACTAGGCAATCCCTACACGATCATGCACCTCGTCATTGGTAGCTGCTGGCCCTGTCGCCCTCTTAGGCTCCATCACTTGATCCTCCCGCTCCTCAGAGGGATGTCTACATGCTAGGGTGGCCTTATTCACCGCACTAGCTTTGGGCCCCCTTTTCCTCATTGAGAGGCACAGTCGTTGATTCTTTTCCATAGAACAATATTTATCCACGATTTACTTCATCTATCATACCATAACAGAATTGAGTCTCAATTTAGGGATCCATTAGTCCAGCCTAACCCCATCCAGTCCCGTGGGTTAGCCAACCGCCCAACCACTGTAGTGATGGGATCCATTAGGAATTTGGTTAGGTTTTGTCTCGGGTACCAGTGAAAAAAGTTCCCAGGCTCCCTAGCCGGATATTCATGCAAACTTAAAACTAGTCACACCACTTACACACCCAATATGAAATTACCTTTTTCACAGAATCAGTTATCTTTAAAAACAATCATTTAATGAAACCATTGTGTCACTGATCATGTAAGATTTCTCCCCAGTCCCTCAAGATGTCCAATATCTTCCCTTGTACTCAATTTCCTCTTCAGAATAATAAAAGATCTTGTTTCTACCTATTTTGTCTTAGAGAGAGAAAAGATTCTAGAGAGAGGTTATTCATATTTTTAGATATTTTTGGATGGAAAAATATCTCTTCTTATTAAAATAAATTCCCCCGAAAGAGAAGTTCAAAAAGATTTTCAGAAGGTGCATGAGAAATAAATTATAATCTGTTCAAAAGGCCTTATCCTAAGGGTCCAAATTTTCTAAAAATTTAAAATTAAGGTTTTGAGCGGCCAATCAGATTCATCCAAATGTATGGAGGAGATAAATTGAAGAAATAAAGAAAATCCCCCCAAAAATGAGTAAATACTCACATAAGATGAAGAGTGGACTAAGGACCAAAGGAAATACTAAAAAAATGAATTTTTGACACCTCAGAGTGGGGATTCCCCCTCATGAAGGAGGAACCTATTTCACATGTGTGGTGGAGTTTTAAATTCTCAAATATTGAGATATTTCATCTCTCCTCTCTCCTAATTCAAGTCTAGTTCCAAAAAGTAAGCTAAACTGACCCAAAAATGGTCAAAAATTGACTAAATTGATATGGAAAATTCTAGAATCAGCTTGCTTGGTTAGAAGCTCAGTTTTTCCTATAAAAAGAAGCCTAATCCTTTGTAGAAGCTTAATAGTGTTTTATGCACTATTACTTTACTCCACCCCAAAGCCAAAAACAGTGAATTTATTAATAATTCATTAGTTTTTGACCTTTCCCTCTTCAAAAGAATTGGTGGCCACTCTTGTTGCAAGAAAGAGTAGATCCCTCAAACCATCAAGCCAAAGGAAAGCTCATAGAAACTCAAGTAAGCTAGAAATCCTACTTTTTCTTTATTCCTTTTAATGGTTTTCTAATTTTTGTTTTCTTTAAAATGAAAAAATGATGTTATGCCTTGTTGGAAAGGATCTCCCCCTCTCTTCATTCTTAAATTCAACCTTTCTTTATCCTAGATAAGTAATTAAATTGTTAGATAAGTAATTAAATTAAAAAATGAAATGAAAAATAAAAAAATAAAAAAATGATGTTATGCCTTGTTGGAAAGGATCTCCCCCTCTCTTCATTCTTAAATTCAACCTTTCTTTATCCTAGATAAGTAATTAAATGTTTTCTTTAATTAAATTCAACCTTTCTTTGTTTTCTTTAAAATGAAAAAATGATGTTATGCCTTGTTGGAAAGGATCTCCCCCTCTCTTCATTCTTAAATTCAACCTTTCTTTATCCTAGATAAGTAATTAAATTGTTAGAATTAAACTTTTCATATTATTTCTCTTTTAAAAATGGAATTTGATTAGTTTAGAATGCTTTCAACCATTTGGGATAGTTTTTAAGTAACTTGAGGATAGAAAAAATTGAAAAATGGTCAGCCATACAAAGGAGGTTTTGGCAAAAATTTTCTTAAATTTTGTGAGATAAGTTTTATCTTCTATTATTCAAAAAGAGTAATCCCCACCATTTGTGTATTCCAAAAGTGTTATTTTCATTCTAGGCATAGAAAAATGCATAATAGAAATATTTTTATTATAAAAGTGTTATTTCCATTAAAATTTAAATTCTATGCATAGAAAGATGCATATTGGTTATTTTTTTATTATAAAAGAGTGATTTTCATTAGATTTAAATTCTATACATAGAAAGATGCATATTGGCTTTTTTTTTTATAAAAGTGTGATTTTCACTAGAATTAAATTCTATGCATAGAAAGATGCATATTGGAAATAATGCTTTTAATTATAAAAGTGTTACTTTCACCAATATTGATTTTTATGCATAAAATGATCCATAAAAGAATTTTTTATTATAAAAGTGTTACTTTCACCAATATTGATTTTTATGCATAAATAGATGCATAAAAGAATTTTTTTAATTATAAAAGTATTACTTTCATCAAAATTGATTTTTTATGCATAAATAGATGCATAAAAGGATTTTCTTTTATATAAAAGTGTTATTTCCATAGAAGTTAAATTTTATGCATAGATAGATGCATACAGAATTTTTATATCAAAATAAGAGTTCTCTTTAATCCTATGTTTAAATCCCTTGAATATTGGTAAATGAATAAGTAAATACTTTGTGAGAGAAAATTCTACCGTTTCATATTCTCTAGGATGGTAATGAGAAAATTCAGAAAAACTATCAAAGTTGGAATTTTAGATAAATGATTAATTTATTCCTCATAGGAATTCATGATTAGATTTAAATTCAGTTAAAGTAGTAATTCATGATTAGATTTAAATTCAGTTAAGCAAAACACTCAATGATTGAAATTCAGTAAAGTAGTAATTGAAATGTTACCCTTCAAGAAAGTTAGTTCAGGGAGAACCTTTCCAAACTCAAACCCTGAATCAGACTATGACCAAGACTTAATCTCCTTCATCAGTTTCAAGAAAAGACGATGTGACCATTTCAGCAAAATTTCACTCAAATCACCCACCACCGAATCTGAAACCAAGTTAAGACCCTTGATTCTGATCTGAGGATCAAGGTTAAAGAATTCAAGAAATTCTGTTGGAATTTTAGACCTGCGATCTAGAAGTATTGGGATACGGATTTAAGATATACCCATTGCATTCAAAAGAAAATCAAAACTAAAAACTTGCATAGAAACCCTATTTTCTTAAAGGAATGTCTTATGCCAAAATGCTGGTTGGAGGGAGCATTTGGTATATGTGTTTTTCTAAGGGAAGTGCGGTTGCAATAGCTGGCAGGGAGTGTTCAAAGGACGGCTCACGTGGCAAAAACCTGCCCAGGTCTTGACCAGCCTGGGTATGGTGAAAAATGGTGTGCTTCCGGTATGATGGGCGAGAGGGTTGACGAAGCAGTCCTTGAGTGAAGTGCCAGAACACCTAAGGAGGATCCTGGAGGGTTCTGACCAAGCGATGCACTTAGAAATATCTCAACATGTGCCAAAGAAGGTGGATGCAGACGCTGCAGGAATTTGATTTTGAAATCAAGTACTGCCCAAGCAAAGAAAATGTGGTAGCCGATGCCCTCAGTAGAAAAGCCTCCTTGCTTACAATTATTGTAGTGTCAAATCCTTTGATTATTGAAGCAAGTGAGAAGATCATACAGGATAGATTCTTTGGCCCTATTGTTACCCTACTTATACAGGAAAGCAAAACTCCACAGAAGTTGAACCAAGTTCAAGGGTACAGCTTGGATGATGGAATTATGTATTATAATTGCAGGCTATGCATTCCCAATGATGAGGGAACTAAGGGTCAAATTTTGAATGAAGCCCATGACAGCCTTATTGTGCAGGACATCTAGGTTTCATCAAAATCTACATGTCTGTGAAGAAAAGCTTCTTTTGGCCTCGTCTAAAAAAGGATGTACTTAATCATGTACGTCAATGTTTGACCTATCAGAAAGTCAAGGCCGAGAGAGTAAAAATGCCTGGGAAATTACATCCATTAGACATCCCCCAGATGAAGTGGGAATGTATCAGTATGGACTTTATTACTGGATTACCTTCAGTGCAATAAGGTTACAACTCCATCTTCGTGGTAGTTGATAGACTAACCAAAGTTGCCCATCTTATTCCAGTAAAAGAAACCTACACTGCAGTGGATGTGGCCAAAGTGTTCCTTAAGGAAATCTTCAGATTGCATGGCCTACCTACTAGGAGAATAGTAGGTGATCGAGATCCCAAGTTCACGTCAAGATTTTGGATTGCATTTTTCAAAGCAGTAGGAACTTTCTTGGATCTCAGCAAAGCTTACCACCTCGAGACTGATGGTCAAACTCAAAGGGTGAACCAAGTAATCGAAGATATACTTTGGTCATGCTGTGGGCAGGGAACCCAAGAAGTGGCTAAGCTATCTGCACCTACTCTACAATGCTTCTTATCACCAAAGTATTGGGATGAGCCCTTTCAAAGCTCTATATGGATAAGATTGCTTAACTACATTAACTTGGTCCGACCCATTGATTAGGGTCGAGATGTCCAGACAGATGCTTGACAACATGGAGCAGCAGATGTAGTCAATTTGCAAAGATATAAAAACTGCCTAGGATAGACAGAAGCAATATGCAGATAAGAAGAGGACAGACAGAAAATTCGAAGAAGCAGATATCGTCTTCATTCGAGTACGCCCCAAAAGAAGTTCTCTATCTCTTGGGGGAAGTACAAGAAGTTATCCCCTAGATATTATTGACCATATCTGATTACAAAGAAAGTAGGTGACTTAGCTTACGAGCTTCTTCTGCCTCCTCAACTTAAAGTACATAATGTATTTCATGTCAGCCTTCGTAAAAAGTATATACCAAGCCCGAATCATGTGCTTGATGATGAAATCTTAACTTCTTCAACCCAAGGGCAGATGGAACTCCGACCTGAAGAAATCCTTGATGTTCGAGAAAAGGTTCTCAAGAATAGAATTCTGAGAGAATTATTGGTTAAATGGAAGTTCTATCCTTTTGAAGATGCCACCTGGGAGAAAGAAGCCGAACTGTTGTGGGATTATCCCCAGTTTGCGAGATGAGGACATCTCGCATTTTTCAAGTGGGAGAGAATGTAAGATTCCTCCCCAGCCCCTCAAGATGTCCAGTATCTTCCCTTGTACTCAATTTCCTCTTCAGAATAATAAAAGATCTTGTTTCTACCTATTTTGGCTTAGAGAGAGAAAATATTCTAGAGAGAGGTTATTCAGATTTTAGATATTTTTGGATGGAAAAATATATCTTCTTATTAAAATAAATTCCCCCGAAACAGAAGTTCAAAAAGATTTTCAGAACGTGCATTAGAGATAAATTATAATCTGTTCAAAAGGCCTTATCTTAAGGGTCTAGATTTTTTGAAAATTTAAAATTAAGGTTCTGAGGGGCCAATCACATTCATCCAAATGTATGGAGGAGATAAATTGAAGAAATAAAGAAAATTCTCCCAAAAATGAGTAGATACTCACATAAGATGAAGAGTGGACTAAGGACTAAAGGAAATACTAAAAAAATGAATTTTTGACACCTTAGAGTGGGGATTCCCCCTCATGAAGGAGGTGCCTATTTCACATGTGTGGTGGAGTTTTAAATTCTCAAATATTGAGATATTTCATCTCTCCTCTCTCCTAATTCAAGTCTAGTTCCAAAAAGTAAGCTAAACTGACCCAAAAATGGTCAAAAATTGACCAAACTAATCTGGACAATTCTAGAATCAGTTTGCTTAGTTAGAAGCTCACTTTTTCCTATAAATAGAAGCCTCCCCCTTTGTAGAAGCTTAATAGTGTTTTATATGCATTGTTACTCTACTCCACCCCAAAGCCAAAAACAGTGAATTTATTAATAATTCATTAGTTTTTGACCTTTCCCTCTTCAAAAGAATTGGTGGCCACTCTTGTTGCAAACAAGAGTAGATCCCTCAAACCATCAAGCCAAAGGAAAGCTCACAAAAATTCAAGTAAGCTAGAAATCCTACTTTTTCTTTATTCCTTTTAATGGTTTTCTAATTTTTGTTTTCTTTAAAATGAAAAAATGATGTTATGCCTTGTTGGAAAGGATCTCCCCCTCTCTTCATTCTCAAATTCAACATTTTTTTATCCTAGATAAGTAACCATGCCCCGTGCATGAGGGAGCTGCTTCTGCTGCCAACTACCGGGAATCGGATGTGCGGAGGGGGCAGTGGGATCCTACAAATCATAATCCTCAAAATCTCCGGTTGAATCCTTATTTCCAATCATTCCTTCATCGGTGTACCTATGGCATCATTGGCAACCAGAACGCTCACCAACTGTCCACTTAGGGGCCTTTTCGATAGTTCCTAGCTCATAGTAACCGGCAATATATTCACATATCAAAATTGAATCTCCGTTGAAGATCAGCAAGATCAACCAACGGATCCATATAAAAAAGCCATGGACTCATCCGTTGAGGACCAGCAAGGTCAGATCCATGCCCGAATTTAGAAAACAACTCTTACTCCTTGTTCCAATATCTTCCACGATGCACGTGTGCGTATCGTCGGTGACCCAGATCCCGAGCATCGTATGGTCAGCACCCTCTAGGATCCTTCGCAGGTGACCTAGTGCTTCACTCATAGGCCGCTTCCTTGGTCCCTCATCCACCGTATCGGAAGCTCACCATTTCATCGAATCGAGGCTGGTCAAGACCTCAGCCGACCTTGCTACACGAGATGTCCTCCATTGACTCTCCGTCAGCTATTATAACTTTATCAGATTAGGTCTCCACGACCTCATTCATGAGATGGTCAAAATGCTTCTCTAGCATTCTTGACATAAAACAGTCATTTAAAAACAAGTCATAAATATAGTTTCTAACGAAATATCGTCTTTCCACATTGTTCCATCATCAATCCACATTATTTAATTCCACAACATTTCATAATTATTCCTATTCTCATCCAGTCACATCATTTTCATCCAGTCACATCATTTTCATCTCATCCAGTCACATCATTTTCATCCAGTCACATCATTTTGATCTCATCCAGTCACATCATTTTTATTTGATCACATCTTTCCTCTATTTAACCTCATCAGATCTCATTCACTTGCATCTACCCATATCCACATCTCATCATATCACATTCATTCACATCTCATCCATTCAGACCACATCACATTCACTCACATCATATCTCATTCAGCCCACATCACATTCACTCACATCACATCTCATTCAGACCACATGACATTCATTCACATCACATCTCATTCATTTTACCTCACATCTCATTCATTCACATTTATTTTACCTCACATCTCATTCATTCACATTTATTTTACCTCACATCTCATTCATTTTACCTCACATCTCATTCATTCACATTTATCCCGATTCACATTCCATCACATCACATTCATTCATATCCATCACATTCACATCCACATATATTTATGACACATCACATCTCTTTCCATCACATCACATTCTTTCACATACACATCTATATCCATTCTTTCACATACTCATTCACATTAATTCTTTCACATATACATTCACATCCATTTTCACATTTACATCCTGATTCACATGATATCACATCTCATCCATTCATTCACATTTATCTCATTCACATCACATCTATTCACCTCACATCTCATCACCTCTATTCACATCACATCCATTCATCCATTCATTCCCATCTATCTAAATCACATCTATTCACCTCACATTCTCATCACCTCTATTCACATAACATCCATTAATCCATTCATTCCCATCTATCTGAACCACATCTTATCTCATCACATCTATTCACCTCACATTCTCATCACCTCTATTCACATCACATCCATCCATCCATTCATCATCTATCTAATTCACATCACATCCATCCATCCATTCATCATCTATCTCACATCACATCTATTCACCTCACATTCTTATCACCTCTGTTCACATCACATCCATCCATCCGTTCGTCATCTATCTGATTCACATCTATTCACCTCATATTCTCATCACTTCTATTTACATCACATCCATCCATCCAATCATCATCTATCTGACTCACATCTTATCTCATCACATCCATCCATCCAATCATCATCTATCTGACTCACATCTTATCTCATCACATCTATTCACCTCACATTCTCATCACTTCTATTCATAGAATTTAAATATAGAATTTAAGAGAATTCTAATTTTTGATATAAAGATTCTTTACGCATCTATTTATGCATAATTCAAATTTAAGGAAAATAACACTTTTAAAATAAAATTAAATCCTTTATGCATCTTTCTATGCATAAATTCAATTTTAATTAGAATAACAATTTTGAGATGAAAATAAATCTTTTATGCATCCTTCTATGCATAAATTCAATTTTAATGAGAATAACACTTTTGAGATGAAAAAAAATCTTTTATGCATCCTTCTATGCATAAATTCAATTTTAATGAGAATAACACTTTTGAGATGAAAAAAAATCTTTTATGCATCCTTCTATGCATAAATTCAATTTTAATGAGAATAACACTTTTGAGATGAAAATAAATCTTTTATGCATCCTTCTATGCATAAATTTAATTTTCGTGAGAATAACACTTTTAAAATAAAAACAAATCTTTTATGTATCCTTCTATGCATAGATTCAATTTTAATGAGAATAACACTTTTGAGATGAAAATAAATCTTTTATGCATCCTTCTATGCATAAATTCAATTTTAATGAGAATAACACTTTTGAAATAAAAATAAATCTTTTAGAATGCATAAACAAAGGGGATTACTCTTTTAGAAAAATAACCTAATGATAAACTTTAGTTCTACAAAATTTAAGAAAATTTTGCCATAACCTCCTTTGTATGGCTGACCATTTCTCAAATTTTACATTCTAACATCAATTTAAAATTAATCCCAATTTGAAGTAAAGTACTCTAATCTACTCAATTTTCACTTTCTAAAGATAAGAAAAGTTTAATTAACTTACTTGTTACTCATTTTAGGATAAAGAAAGGCTGAATTCTTAAGGAAGAGAAGGGGGTAGCCTTTTCATCAAGGCATAACATCAGGATTCACTTCAATCACTAAAAGAAAGCAAAGAAATAAAAAAACCATAGATTAGAATTTTTAGCTTACATGGAGTTTTGTAAGCTTTCCTTTGGCTTGAGGGATTGAGGGTTCTACTCTTGTTTGGATCAAGAGTGGCCACCAATTCTTTTGGAGAGGATTTAGTAAAAAACAATTGAATTATCAAGTGAATTCAATGTATTTGACTCTGGGGAAGAGTAGAGTAATAGTGCACAAACACTATTAATGTTTTACAAAGGGGGAGGCTTCTTTTTATAGGAAAAAATGAGCCTCTAACCAAGCAAACTGATTCTAGAATTTTACAGATCAGTTTGGTCAATTTTTGACCATTTTTGGGTCAGTCTAGCTTACTTTTTGGATTTAGTTGAAACAGGAGAGAGGAGAGATGAAATACCTCATTATTTATGAGTTTAAGACGCAACACCATATTAGATAGTAGAATCTAAATCTATGATCTCCGACAAATTTGGAGTTAGTATGTTTAAGATATTTCCAAAACTATATGGAGTAATTGATTCCCAAAATGTGAGATTTTTCCCAAATTACCTAATATTGACTTACTCCTCCACACACGTGAAATAGGCATTTCCTTCATGAGGGGAAATCCCCACACTGAGGTGTCAAAAATGCATCATTTCCTCTAAATATCTCTTCTTTTTTAACTAATAACCTTGTCCTTAGTCAACTAATAACCTTGTCCTTAGTCAACTCTTCATCTTATGTGAGTATTTACTCATTTTTGGGGGATTTTCTTTTATTCTTCAATTTATCTCCTCCCTACATTTGGATTAATCTTATTGGTCCATAGCAATCTTAATTGGAGCATAATTCAAAAAATTTTGAAAATCTAGATCTTTAGGCTAAGGTCCTTTATACCTATTTTTATTAATTCCAATTGCACATTGGAAAGTTCTTTTTGAATTTTTGTTTCAGGGGAAACCATTTTAGACACTAGGAGGATTTTTATATCCAAAAATATCTCAATTTTGAATTACCTCCCTCTAGACATTTTCTCTCTCTAGGCCAAAACAGGGTAAAACAGGATCTTTCTTTTTTTTCAGAGAGGGGAATAATTATAAGATCAAAAGGGGAGGTTCTTACACCTGCACACCTCAAAAGCTTGGAGGGAGGAATCTTACAGTAGGGATACCTTGGGCCGACTCCGTGCCTTGCTAAACGTCACCGCCCTACTACACAAGCACAGAAACGGGATTAGCATCTAGGTGGGGAGAAGATGTACCTATATTTTAACTTTATCAAGATAACAATACAATTTACTTAACTAAACCATAGGATATGAGAAACAACATCATCTTTTTTAAAAAGCAACAATTTCACAAGAATATGGGTATTTTCAAAGAAAGGAAAAGTAGCACCTTCTTTCATACTTAATCAATGCTAACATTAAAATTCAATTAAAAAAACCTCATTTTAAATGATTATTAAGCTAACATAGCTATTAGTTCCTTGTGGGACTCCCAAGGGGAGAGTTGGGGCTACATTTGGGGCATTCCCTCTAGGGTCGTTATGCACGCTTCTTGAGGCAATATTTTGGCATCTTCAAGGAGGAGCCATTCTATCCACCTTCTCGTAGTCCATGCCACCCCAAACTCAACGCATCAGTTGGATCGCAAATGAGAGTTCGTTTGCTCACTTTAGGAGCATAAAACTCTTATGTGGGAACCATGTCTAAGAGCCAAAGTATGCTTACTAAAGTCACCCAGACAAATGGGGGGGGAAGGTGTCCTTAAACTGTAATTTGGGGCAAAATCATGCACTTAGAGGGAGAGAACAGGAGTTCTCATAGAGTTCTAGATTATCTTGGCAACCAACCCATAATACCTGGGAAAATTCCCCCGTTCACATCCTTTGTAAAATAAGTCCGGGGTAATTGACCACTATCCAAATCACAAGGGTGGACCAAATGGTGTGGATAAGTGTGCTGATTTTTCTAAGCATAAAGTGCAGTTTGTAGCAAGGCTAGTGTTGGATATTTAAGTAATTTAGTTTCTCACTTCAAGCGACAACAACCTTGTTGCATAAAGAAGAGCTTGCTTTTGCTCATTGTGACTTATCATGTGTGCTAGTAACTAGTCAGTTTCACTTGTTAATTCTACTTAGTTTTACAAGCATGGATGCAAATTATGGCCATTTTATGGGCTGATCGCAGACTTACAAACAGTCACTACTTTTTTGGCTATTGTAACACCAATTCTGTTGATACCATTATGGATTGAGCCAGTTATTGGGTGCCGTTTTGGATGGATTCAACCAGTGCGACAACAACAAGTGGTTATTTGAGCCTCAAACCCAGAGCTCTCCATGGTGTTGCAAAGTTTTTGATGATCGCCACATGTTTGAGATCGTAATTGCATTAAAATGCTTGCTCTAAATGTGATGAAAAAGATGAAAAAACAATAAACCATCTGGATACCAATGAAATTTTCTTAAATGATCACAATACGAAAAGATGGATATAAGTAAGGATCCACAACTTATTGTTGAAGGTATACTACTCTATTGATATACAACCCATTAATTATTTGACATTGATCCATAAGATTATTGGCATATATGGTACTGCCATCCTGTAAGATCTTTTATAAAACCTAAAAATTTATCAATTTTTACTAGATTGATAAGCACCTGGTATCCACTTTTATATATGCATGCTCTTTGTTTAAAAGTAGAGATCAAGGTCCTTTCTGAAAACTAAGTTGATGCACACATTGAGTAATGGTTTATAGTTGGTTGTGTGGTTAAAAGATTTATAGCTTCATTCCCTTCATACTATTATTAAGATGGATCTTGATGTGCTTTTTGCAGCTAATAAATGATATGGGGATAATAAAAGACATCATAAACAACGAGTTTAATGTGCTTTTTATAGTTGATAAATGATGTCAGGATAATAAGTGGCATTACTCTCTCCTCTTTCAACATTGAAAGTATTTCTCTAAATGAGGGAAGGGCACATTTCCCTATGATTATAAACTTTGGAGAGAATTGTGCCACCTCTGCCATACCATGTGTATGGTCTTGTTCTTTTTTCTTTTTTTAAAAATCTCACTCACATATATGCATTGAGAAAGCGTTGTTGCATTAAAAACAACTAACTTAATCAAGGAATAACATTGGTTAACATGTTGTGCAAGGATTGTGTGGGAGACAACTTTTATATTTATTGATCAGAGAATCCACCTTGTTCTTATCAATTAGTTACAAATTCTAGCAGGTACACTTCTAATATCATGCTTGACAAGTATCACTTTCTCTTATTTTGCTCCATAAAGCTGTCTTATTTCTACACAATAACACAAAGAATGAATCATTAACCTAGTGTTAGTGCCTGTTGCATGACGAATGAAGATCAATACAAGGATGCAACAAAAAAGACACTTAGGGCTCTTGAAAAGAGTTCCAAGTTGTAGATGAATGTGGGAGAGGGCTTGACAATAATCCCACATGGGAACTTTTGGGAGTTCTAGAATTTTTGTATAAAAGGTGGCCCATTTGAGAGCTAGAGAGGACTCTTTGGTCATTTGGTTGAGAGGCTCATAGAGAGAGCTTGCTCCATAGCTCCTTCTCATGTGCTCTCCCAAGGCTCTCCATCTCCATTCTTGCTTCAATCTTGTACTCTCTATTCTCTACATTTTCAATGATATGAGGTTATGGTCTACACACTTGCTAATCTAGATTTCTTAATGATGTTTTGATGCTAAAATCTGATTTGTAGAGTGCATGTGATGAAGCTTGTGCATGAAATGATGTGTAGTTGAGGCTTGTGTGATAGCTCTTTGCATGTTAGATTCTTTGCTTAAGTTGCATTTTTATGCTTAAGTGTAGCCTAATCTTGATGCTTTGATTATGTTAGATTGATTGCTTAAGTGTTGAAGAAGGATTGAGTAGGACTAGAAGTCATTAGTGTGTGGTTAACTAATCTTCTCCCATTCGGGATAGCCTCTATGCGCTAACCAGGCTGCATTCACGGATTGACAAAGTGTGTGGGTTGGAGTGTAGCCTCCGCTATGCTATGATGTCCCAAACAATGGCGCCGCTGTCGAGGAACGCACACCTAAGTTAGTGAAGGGTGTTAACCATTACTTCTTAAGTGCTCCATTGATTGCAAAATCGTGGATTAGGGTAGATTAAAGTAGAGTTTGCAAGGGCATTGAGTGTGTGATCTCAAGGGTGCCTTGTGTGTTTTCGTTTTTTTTTATTAGAAGCAAAAAAAAAAAATTAAAACCCCATTGCAGTAGAGAAATCCCGCCATTAATCAGATTTAAGTACGTTCTGTTTTTGTATTCTTGACGGGGTTGGCTAGAGGTTGGTAGGAGGTGTTGGAGGCGGTTTTTTTTTTATTTTAAAAAAAAACATATACATAGAAAGAGGCTGGAGTGAAGAGAAAAAAAAAGGGATATATATATATATATATAATTATATATATATATTTCTTTTATATATTTATTCGTTGGCTGCTGTAGACAGGCGAAGGAGTGTTGGGGCGTCGGCAGCTGAAGGGAGGGCGAAAGACTGTTGGAAGGGCGAAAGACTGTTGGAAGGGCGGTTGGAAGGAGACCAAGGCGGCTTTTAAAAATATATATATATATATATATATAATTTTTTACGTCTGCATCAAGCGCTGCGTCTGCAGTGGACGCAGCCTGCAAAGCAAAGGCCGGTGTGGAGCTGCAGCTAAGGTGCAAGCAAACAAGCGAAGGTGTTGGCGAAGCTGTACGTGCAACAGTGGACGCAGCCTGCAAAGCAAAGGCCGGTGTGGAGCTGCAGCTAAGGTGCAAGCAAACAAGCGAAGGTGTTGGCGAAGCTGTACGTGCAACAGTGGACGCAGCCTGCAAAGCAAAGGCCGATGTGGAGTTGCAGCTAAGGTGCAAGCAAACAAGCGAAGGTGTTGGCGAAGCTGTACGTGCAACTGTGGGCGGCCGACTGAAAGCGGAGGCGGAGGTGTTGCAGTTGTGGCCGGCTGAAAGCAAGGTGGTCGAGCGAAGAAGCTGAGTGTAGGTGGCCGAGCGAAGAAGGTAAGGCGGAGAGGAAGGCGTTGGCGTCGGCAGAACAGTGCAGTGGAAGGCAGCGCAGAGGAAGGTGTCGGAGGCGAAGGCATTGCAGACGACTGACGGTTGGTTGCAGTGGCAGCAAGAAGGTTGCAGTGGCCGGCTGAATCAGGTGGTTAAGCAGCAGCAGCAAGAAGGCGCAGCATTGAAGAATCGGCGAGTGGGTGCGGCGGCGAGAAATCCGGAGCGGTGGCGAAATCCGGAGTGGTGGAGGATAAGGTTGGTGGATTTTTTATTTTTTAATTTATTTTTCATGATTTTTGTATTTTTTTAAATAAAAAAAATAAAGGAAAACAACAAAACAATAAAAATATATATATATATATATAAATTGTTTTTTTTTAAATTAAAAAAAAAGAGAAAAAGAGATAGAAAAAAAAGAAAGAAAAAAGAAGAAAAAAGAAAAAGAAAAAAAAAGAAAAATAATTAATTTTTTTTAAAAAAAAAGAGAAAGAAAAAAAAAGAGAAAAAAAAGGGAAGAAAAATAATTTTTATTTTTGTAGTTTGAATCCATTTTTTAAAATTTCTGTAAAATTTTGCATAAGTAAAGTAGCGTGCATTTTTTATTTTTATTTTTGTAATTGAGTGCATAATTAGTAGATTCATATTTTTTGTAATTGGCACGAAATTTATTAGTTTTTTTTTAAAAAAACAAAAAAACAAACAAAAAAAAACAACAAAAGGAGAAGAAAACAAAAGAAAATAAAAAAATAAAAAAAATCTATAAATTAAGTGTTTTTTAGGAGTCTACTTTTTTGCATATTTTGTAATTCTTCATTTTTTTATTTTTTGTATAATTAGTGTAACTTGTATTTTTTTTAGTTTTTGTAACTTTGTGCATAATTAGTATCTTTTTTAGTGTGATTCATAATTTTTGTAATTAATTAAAAAAAAGTAAAAACATAAAATCATTAAAAAATCATTTAAAAAAAATAATTAAAAAAAATAGGATAGATAGTTACGCCACACATACTCATTTTAGTTGCATTTAGTGATTAGGTAGGTTAAAATATATATATATATATACATACATATATATATATATATATTTATAAAAAAAACAAAACAAAACAAAACAAAAACACATAAAAAACCAAAAAAATTTGACCTTATGCACTTGCGGCCGGTTTATAGATTCTGCCATAGGGCCTAGGGCACCTTCTAGAGTGCCTACGCAGGAAAGTGGGACCCAATCGGTAGGAAATTTGGCAGATATTGCTGAAACCCTTTCTGAATCCCAATCCAATACCCTTTCCTCCAGAATAACTAGTTCATTGTCCATGGACAATCTAGGGCCGACAAATAGTCATCCCGTAGCCCCAAATAGAACACCCACAAGATCCTTTAATCCATTTGAAGCCGACACCATGGGGTTAACACTTAATATGAGACTCCAATATGTCTACACAAATGCTCAAGGAGCTGAGATCTTTAGGGATCCACAACAACGATATCTTGTTAAGATCGCAGACATTTTCTCAGAACTTGATAGAGCACCTCTAGTCAATGACCAGGGTAACATGTACATGGGTGGAGATGGTGTTCGCTACGAAGTCACCTACCATCCAGAAAATGTAGACAAATTAGGAGAGCTCTCTAAAACCGAGTTTTTAGACTCATCAAAACTTTCCAGAGCAAGGGAGTCTAGAGATGATTGGCTCATTGAGCCGGACATGCCTGGACCCTCCAATGCCCAGTCCTCAAAACCATCCATAGATGATTTACTTCTTGTAGATCTAAATTTGGAAAGGGATAGGAAAGGCAAGAGCAAAATGGATCAGGGGGTTGAGAACCAATGGGAGTTTGTACGACAAATTCCAGTGACAAAGGTCTTACAGGATGACCCACTTCAAGAGGTCTATAAGGACTCGTTAGAGGGATATTATGCCACAACTAGATTGCCCCACAGCTAGATCTTCCTCTAGCTCATGTGGTGGTAGTTGAGAAGCTTGCAGGACACATGAACATAATAATTGATAAATGGGCCAATGAATACCGAACCTTAGATTGGAAAGAGATTCGGGAACTCACGTGGAAAGGACAACCATTATTCATGGAAGTGTTCTCAACAAATACAGCCAAACCAGGAGAGACAGCCTTTCTTGGAGAAACTGTTGCTCCTCCCCTACGAGAGTTCACTAGAGAGGGACCTTCAACATCCAAGTGGACCACTGCTAGTAGCCCAACTCTAGCACCAAGATATCGTCCTACACCAAATGTGCGACCACCGGTCACACCACAACAACATCTTTCTCACTATAACAATCGGAGGGTAGGGGAGCCAACTCGGCCTCCCATTAATGCACCTCCTGAAATGCGGGTGACAAGATCTTTGGAGGGGTTTGGTGAGGCTGGTAATAGGGGACCCACACCAATTTTGGATGCATGTGGACCATCTTTCCAAAGAGAGGAACAATTCCCACTGAGAGTGAGAGGCCGTAGGATCTTTGGAGGGGTTTGGTGAGGCTGGTAATAGGGGACCCACACCAATTTTGGATGCATGTGGACCATCTTTCCAAAGAGAGGAACAATTCCCACTAAGAGTGAGAGGCCGTAGGCCCTATGATGAGTATTCAAGACAAGTAAGGCCATCAACTCTTCAGAAACTGGTAAAGAAGTATAAAGGGTCGGGAGATCCATACGACCATGTAGCAGCATTTAGGCAAGTAGTTCGAGCTGAGCAAGTGGCTGATAAGCATACTCAAATTGAAGGATTTGGACTCACTCTTGAGGGAAAAGCCCTGGCTTGGTTTCCGGCATTAGAGGCTTCAGACAAATCTTCTTTACGAGTTTTGGAAGAGACATTCATTGCTGCTTTTTCCTTGATGGGAATTCAACATGACACGGTAGCACACATCTACTCTTTCAAGCAAGGCGAGAATGAGAGTGTTAGAGACTGTGTAAATAGAATGAAGCAGTACATTAATCGTTGCCCAGAAGATGAGAAGCCCCCAAAGTCGATTAATTTCTCTCTTCTTAAAAGGACTCAAAAATTCAACACTGCATACACATCTCTATGCGAAGAAGCATACAAATTTCAATGAGTGTTGCCATGATTCTATGGATTTCACCGATAACTTCAAATTCCAAGATGGTTCTGGCCCAGAGGTGAAACCTAGAGATCAGTGGGGTGATGACCAAAGTTCAGGGTCTAGCGCGCTAGTAAATCCAGACCAGATAGCTAACCTAGTACTACGGAGATTGGGACAGACCTATCGTCCACCCATGCAGCCACAACAACAGCAGCAGAGAATGAGGAGTGTACTTCCTACAGGCCCTCATCTTTGTGGAGCATGTGGCGGTAACCATAAAATAGAGGAATGTAATACCTTTTCTCCTCTAGTCACAAACCAACCCACAAAAAAGTGGTGCCAAGCCTGTGCTTGGAACTTTACCCATACCACACAGGAATGTACTCGCATTGCAAGAATGAGACAGGAACGTGAGCAGCCAAGGGGTGGAGTGGCTCCACAAATGTATCAACAGTATACTAATTTTGAACGTAAGCCACCGATGGCACAAGAGCAAGCACGACCTGTTCTTGGTGCTCAACCTCCTGCTCCTGGGACTGCTCCTGTGAGGGTTGTTGACTACGACAATTCAAATATGTGTAGAGACTTGGTAAACCCAGGCTATGTGGAGGAGGAATATGTATCATATTCATCCAAAGAAAATATCTTTGAAAGCCCTGCATACCCAAACCAAGCACTGGAGACTCAACCAGAGGAACAAAACTCTTTAATGCTGCTAGGCGGCTACCAACCTAGGACTCCAGGCCCCTCAGGTCAATGGCAGCCAAGGAAAGTAGAGGCCAAACCCATGGGCCCCTGTTATGAGTGCGGAGAACCCCATTGGGCTCGTGATTGTCCACATCGCTCAAGGCAAGCATCTCGATCCAATACAACAATACAACAGTTTCCACCAATTGAAAGATATTGCCTAGGGTGTTGTGTAGAACACTTCCCAAAGGATTGTTTGCTGAAACCACATGAGGAAGGCACCTCTCAACCAAAGGTCTCACTCAGCCTTGTAGGGGCAGTTCCATCTCCACCTTCATCTGAGAATGAGGATGTCGTGCCACTTAGAGTCATGACTCGATCACAGACACGAAATGCTGAAATACAGACTGATGAGACACCTCGAACTAGGGATGCAAAGACAAATCTAGTGGATAAGACCCTACAGTCCAATAGAAAAAAAACCACTAGGAGGAAGAAGAACCGAAACAAGCAAACTAAAAGTGCATCCACTGGTTCTCAAGATGCCTCTAAACAAAACAAGATGCCTCTAAACAAAACATGAGGGATAAAACTTTTACATCCCATGAAGTGCATGAGGAACATCAACCTCAACCTGGGCCTAGTGCTAAACAAGATGACGCTAGTACGACTGAGGATAGTTCTGGGGGTTCTGTTTTTGTGGATAAAGTGAATGAGACTCTGGATGCCATCATTGATGCTCATAGAAGTCGCATTGCAGCTTTATCTGAGCTACCCAAGAAGCTTCAAGAATACCCAAACCCTCGTGAGGAGAAGATCAATCTAGCTGTACATCAACAACTCATTAGGGAAGCTCAGTCAATACTTGAGGGACCACCACCACCTATTCCTCGGGGCCCGACCTCTCTTAAGCCAACATTAGAAACCATACCAGAAGTGTCATCAAGTCGGGAAATGAAAAGCGAGCTCATTTCACAAGCTCATAGCGAAAGGTCTGCACCAATTGACACCCAATTGAAAGGAGGTAATATGCCACCACCTAGCCTTGTCTTCCCATGCAATGATGAAGTTATTGATGCTAATGAGGACATGGCAAATGAGATGTGGGCCGCAGTTCATGAGAAAGTTAATGAGAACATGTCTTCTATTAGTTCGCCTCCATTCTCTGAGGTGGATTTTACCAGAGGCACGGAAAACAACTTTAGACGCCCAAGCATCCAGGAGGAAGTTCAAACAATTGTTTCTCCCAGAAGTAAGCATACAATGAAAACCTTACCATCATATCTGGGAGAATATGAGAACTGTTCTCAAACCTTGAGGATACCCTCCATGCATAAAAGGGTGACAAAGGAGAAGGATATGAGTATCGTGCAAGCTATTTTGTCAGCACCAGTGGCTTGTACCTTACCATTGCTTGATTTGATAAAAATTCGACCTGAGTTGTGGAATGATATTGCCACATGTTTGTCAGAGCAGGTATTGCTACAAAAGGGTCACCATGAGTGTACTATACACCCTGAGACAAAACATGTTATGCCAGTTCCTATCAACAAAGTAGGAAAATTTTGTGAGGATGATCAGGGAAATGCTACCCTCCCATTAGAAGTGCCAAAAGTAGCTTCAACTGCAATACTTGATAGTGGTGCAGGAGTGGGCATTGTGACAAGGTCCATTTGGGAAAAGTGGGGCAAACCAGCTATTAGGAGTACCAGGATGCGCTTGCAGCTAGCAGATGGAAGCTTAGAACATCCCCTTGGGCTGCTTGAGAACATATTGGTCACCACATGTGGGATTCAATATGAGCACACCTTTGCAGTAGTGGATTTTGGAAAACATCCAAACTATGAAGTGATATTGGGTAGACCATTCATGCGACAATTTCAAATGATTCAAGATTGGGGATACAATTATTTGTACCTCCGACATGATTCTGTCATCACAAGGGTCAACCTAAGGAATCACTCATATCGTGATGTAACAAGGTCTCCAATAGATGAGTTTGATTCTGCTTCATCTGAGGGCTCAAGAGTTACATTGTCAGATGGGCGAGAAGATCTGTGGATGTGTGGAGCCTCATGTAAGGATTTCAACACTGAGAGACTTAAGGGTAATCGAAGTGTATCAGACGAGGCATACATTCCACAACCCTTCCCTGAGCATTTAATTGATCCATTAGAATGGAGTCATGTCCTTACAACATTATCGACATGTGCTTTACCGAAGCCAATTCAATTTTGTGACTCAGATGGATATGATATTATTCCTTTATGAATGGTACAACCACGTGCCCTTCTAGATGATTTGTACTATAGGGATACATACACAACAGCTATGCATGTCGAGGAAGTCTCAGTGGAGGATTTGACACTCGAATCTGCTAATGATGCTGATAAGGAAGATGGCTGGGACTCTGATTTTGATAATAATGTGATAATCCCTGAGGAAGAGTTAGGAAAGGCATGCCTACTCTTGAGAGGAAGGGAGGTTCAAGTAAAGATCCCTCGAACCCGACCTAAACATAAATCTTGTAAGAGCCATAAAAGAATCCGTAGACAAGTTGAGCGGGAACAACGTGAGAGACTACAAAAAGAAAAGGAGGAGTCTAAGAGTGAAAACTCTCGACCACCACCTCACTTCTCAGGAAAGAACGGATATCTATACTATGTCCAAGCACAAGATAGTATCAAAGACCAAGTAAAACGATCAGATGGATTCCAAGCAGGGGAAAAGCTAACAACTGTTAGCAAAAAACGTAAAAAAAAATGAAGAAACAAAAACCAAAACTCAAGTCTAAAACCGATTCAAAAGAGAGTGTCGGAAGTGCAAAGACAACGGTTGAACAAAAAAATCCGATGCAAGATAGCAAACGAGAGCTCAAAACCGCATGGTCTTCAATGAGTGAAGACTCAAGTGGACAAGAACAAGGTCTCAATGTTCCTCCCAATTTCACACAGTACACTCTTCAAGATCGGAAGATTGTTCTTCAACAGCCCATGCGACAAAAACCAAGTATGCCAGGGATTTCATATGATGGTCCAGAATGTTGAGATATCGAGCTCTAGTGAGGCGGTGGACACTGATGACCCGCCTGGGGGATAGGCCCCACACTTACACCACTGGCATGGTTGGTGAGATCATGGGAGATATGCGGCCAATGGGATGACAGGCTGTGTGACAGCCACTCTAGAGACTGGCATAGTTATAGCGCCAGCTCATTTAGTCGGGTTCACACTATAGAGAACCCGTGTATGTATTTGGTTGAGTACCTTTCATATGGTGTGTTCTCTATTAGGGTTTTGTGAGTGTGTGTGTGTGCTTGCAAGAGCTCAAGCTCTCTTCCCCCCTGCATCTTTTCATGGTATCAGAGCCTGGTTCGTGCTAAGGGCTGAGCTACAAGCAAGAGAACCACAGGAAGCGGTACGAGGGTAAGAGCTTCAACTACTCTTCCCTATTGTGTTGGTGACTACACCCTTGTCGGGAGCTCTACGGGAGGCACCGGCAAACGATCTCCGATTGAGGAGCTTTCTTCGCGGGAGTGAAGCTATAGGGCAACTATGCAGTCCTTCGGACTACAATTTTAGGGCCGAAAACGCGTTTCGGGCGCGTCTGGACCTCCGTTTTTCAGAAAGCAGGCGATTTCGAGCACTACGGGTAAGTCATCGATTCTCTGCAGAACTCTGTTTTAAGAACTGCAGGAAGACAGATTGACTGTGCAGACACTGTGGGTGCTGCAAAGAGGTCTACAGTTGCCATTGGGTGTATGTATGTGCATTGAAGTCACTGGTTGTGACATTTGAGAGTACTACAGTACCGCTGTGCAGAAAATACAGCATTTGTGCAGAAAAACCAGAGTGCAGTTTCTGGTAAAATTGTGTGTTTGGCAAGATGTCTAATGATGGCATAACACAGATTGTGGCTGAGAAGCTGGATAAGAATAACTTCCATGCTTGGAGGTTCAGGTTGACAAATTTCCTGATGGGAAAAGGCTATTGGGACTACATAGAAGGTGAGCATGAAGAGGCACCTGAAGAGGCACCGGAGATACCGGATATAAATCCGACTGCTGCAGATGTGAAAGAGTTTAAAGATTGGAACCAAGGAGCCAGGAAAGTAATGTATTGGCTTTCCATTAGTATACAGGACACCATGATTGGGCACATTCAGGATGCCAAGTCCCCCAAGGAGGTGTGGGATACCTTGGTAAAGCTTTATGAAACAAATACCAAGGCACGTAAGATACAGTTGAAGAATGAACTTCATACTGTGGAGAAAAAGAGCATGTCTGTGAATGACTATGCGTTGAAGATAAAGGGCATTGTGGAATCCCTTGCATCTATTGGTGTGTCAGTAGATGATGATGACAAGGTGGAAGTCTGTCTACGTGGTCTCGGGCCACAATACAAGGCGTTCAAGACGTCTATCCAGACTCGGGAAAACATTCCCAACTTTACAGATTTGGTGTCTATGCTGATTATCGAAGAGAAGAACTTGGGTGAAGACCAATAGTCTTCACAAAGCAAAAACAGTTCAGAGCAACAGGCCTTCTACACGAGTTCAGGAAGAGGACGAGGTAGAGGAGGCCGTGGACGCGGTCAAGGAGGTGGCCGAACAGGTAATCAGAATTATGGCCAGCAGCAGCAGCAACAACAACAGTCCCAGAATCAACAACAACAACAACACGCAGGTGGAAGAGGCAAATTCAGAGGTAGGGGGAGTCAAAGAGGCCGTGGAAATTGGCAAAGGCAATATAATGATGCACGTGAATGCTATTATTGTGGTAAGCTAGGACATGTGCAGGCAGAATGTTATAAGAAGCAGGCTGACATGCAAAATGGGAAAGTGCAGCAAAACAACTATGCATCCTCAAGCAGAAATAATGAGGATAATGAAAGGTTGTTTGTTATGTAGCATGTCGTGAATGCCATGTCTGAAAATGTTGATGCAGCACAAAAAGATAATGTATGGTATGTGGATTCAGGCGCTTCGAACCACATGACGAGTCATGGGGAGTGGTTCAAGGAGATGAAAAACCCGGAAAGACCAGGTTTTGTGGAAACAGGGGATGACACTGCTCATCCAATTGCCCACATTG
This sequence comes from Cibotium barometz, assembly GCF_041138505.1. NCBI lineage: Eukaryota > Viridiplantae > Streptophyta > Polypodiopsida > Cyatheales > Cibotiaceae > Cibotium > Cibotium barometz. The sequence continues at coordinate 39,786,242 of NC_141072.1, forward strand.
GAGATGTGCCATTGTCTATGCAGGATGGCAAAGTGAAGTACCTTGCAGATGTACTTCATGTACCGAACATAACAAAGAATCTGGTTTCAGTTGGCCAGATGATTGAGCAGGGTTTGCAGGTTCGGTTTAACCCTGATGGATGTTATGTTGAAGATTTTAAAGACAAGTGCAGGTTGGTTGCAAAAGGCAACAGAGTGGGCAGAATGTTTACGTTGGATGTAGACATGCCTGAAATGAGTGCTGCGATGTTTGCAAATGGTTCAGGAGTTGTTGCAGACACAGACATATGGCATAAAAGAATTGGACATGTAAATGTGCAGAGATTGAAGTCTATGCAGACAAAAGGAATTGTGACAGGGCTGCCAAAATTTAAAGTGGAAGGTATGCAGAAAATATGTGAAGCATGCCAATTTGGGAAGCAAACAAAGCATGTGTTTCCACGAAACAGATATGTGAGCAGAAATGCACTAGATGTTGTGCATTCAGATGTATGGGGTCCTACGAAGACCGTGTCTATGGGAGGCTGCAGGTACTATGTCACTTTCATTGATGACCACACAAGGAAAGTGTGGGTATATTTCATGAAGGAGAAGAGTGAGGTGTTCACTCACTTTCAGAATTTCAGAGTTTTGGTTGAAAAGCAAACAGGGAAATATGTTAAGTGCCTAAGGTCAGATGGAGGGGGAGAATACTTCTCCAATGAATTCTCTGAATTTTTGAAGAAGAATGGTATTCGGAGATAGTTCACATGCAGATATACTCCGCAGCAAAATGGAGTTGCTGAGCGGAAAAACAGGGAAATATGTTAAGTGCCTAAGGTCAGATGGAGGGGGAGAATACTTCTCCAATGAATTCTTTGAATTTTTGAAGAAGAATGGTATTCGGAGATAGTTCACATGCAGATATACTCCGCAGCAAAATGGAGTTGCTGAGCGGAAAAACAGGCACATTGCTGAGATTGTGCGAGCATTGATGGAAGAGAAGAATATGCCGCATTGCTATTGGGCTGAGGCTGCTTCTACAGCAGTATACATCATGAACAGGACTCCAACTGCAACCATACATGATGTAACTCCAGAGGAGAGGTTTACTGGCAGAAAACCAGATTTATCTCATCTGAAAGTCTTTGGATGCATTGCATATGTGCATGTGCCAGATGAGCTGAGAACTAAGCTGGATCCAAAAGCTGAAAAATGTGTGTTTATTGGATATTCCCTTGAGCAAAAGGGATACAGGTGTTATAACCCTGCTACACGTGAGTTGAGGGTAAGCAGGGATGTTGTCTTTGATGAGATGAGCAGCTGGTATGCTGCTGAAAAAGACACTGTTGGGGCTGATGTGAGTGGAAGTGTGGTTGCACAGAATGCAGGTCAGCAATCACAGTCTTTGAGTGGACCAGGAGAGTCCTCATCTAGTGGGTCTGTTGATAGACCATGGAGTGGCAGGCTGCGTCATAACACCAGTCCTGCAAATGTGATTACTACATCACGTAAAGGAAAAGAGAAAGTGGTTGAGCCCCTTGGTATGCCTGACATTTCTGCAGGGCATTCTCATGTTGATGGAGAGTCTAGTGGCTTAGATATGAGCCTTGATGAGGAGCTTGGGATCCCAGCTATGAGAACACCTGGTGTAAAGAAGGCTATGGAAGCCATGAATGAGAAGCTGCAAAGATCTGGGAGAGTGAGAAATCCTGTGCAGAGATTTACCTATGATGGTTATGTGGCACATCACTATGCATATATGGCAAAGGTTGTGCAGGCTGTTGAGCCCACATGCATTGATGAAGCTGTTGGAAATGTGTGTTGGGAGAAAGCTATGGATGAGGAGATGGATGCACTATATGGAAATGAAACTTGGGATTTAGTGCAATTGCCTGAAGGCAAGAAAGCCATTGGATACAAGTGGGTGTACAAAGTTAAACATAACAGTGATGGAAGCATAAACAGGTACAAGGCTAGATTGGTAGCCAAAGGATATGCGCAGACATATGGCATTGATTCGAGGAGTTGATCCAAAGCAAAAAAAATTGATATTGCTAAGCCAGGAGAAGAGCCTCGCTATGTGTGGATTGCCACAGACTTGTCCTTAGATGAGGAGAAGTTATTAATACAAACAATAAAGGAGTATCGCGATGTTTTTGCTTGGAGTTATAAAGACCTCAAAGGAGTTGATCCAAGCATATGTCAACATACAATTCCATTGCGAGAGGATGCAAAGCCCTCCAAGCAACGTCCTTATACTTACAATGAAAATTTTACACGGAAGATAAAGGAAGAAATAGACAAGCTCTTAGAGGCAGAATTTATCTATGAGATTGAACACACTGAATGGGTCTCCCCTATTGTAGTGGTGCCCAAGAAAAATGGAAAACTTCGAGTATGTGTAAACCTCAAGAAGGTAAATGCAGCTACTGTGCGTGATCATTACCCACTTCCAATCACGGATCATGTTCTGGAACGAGTTGCAGGGAAAAAGGCATACAGTTTCTTGGATGGATTCTCCGGGTACAATCAAGTGTCAATTGATCCAAAGGATCAACACAAGACAGCCTTTGCTACTGAAGATGGCATCTTTGCCTATCGTGTTATGCCATTTGGTCTAACAAATGCACCAGCAACCTTTCAGAGGTTAATGAGTCATGTATTCAAGGAGTACCTTAGGCAATTTCTTGAGATTTTCATGGATGATTTATGTGTTCACTCACAAGAGCGTGATGATCATATAAAACACCTCAGACTTGTGTTTCAAAAGTGTCAACTTTATCGTATATGCTTGAATCCTGACAAGTGCAAATTCATGGTAAGACAAGGGAAAATTTTGGGCCATATTGTTTCTCGCAATGGGATTTAAACAGATATGGATAAAATTGATGTCATTGTCTCATTACCTCGGCCAATCAACCTTAAAGGGGTACAAACATTCATGGGACATTGTGGCTATTACCGTAGATTCATCTACATGTATGCTATCCTAGCCAGACCATTATATGCTCTTCTTGTAAAGTTTAATTGGACTGATGAGTGTGAGGAATCCTTTGAAAAGTTGAAGCAAGCATTAGTGACTGCACCCATCTTACGGGCACCAGATTGGAACCAAATCTTTCATGTCCATATTGATGCTTCAAACTTTGCAATTGGATGTATTTTGGCTCAATCGGGAGAACATAATAAGGATTTCCCAATCTCATATGCTAGTCGGCAGTTGAACAATGCTGAGAAGAATTACACCACAACAGAAAGAGAAGGATTGTCCATGATATATGCAGTGAAAAAGTTTCGCCATTACCTTTTGGCAAACAAATTCATATTTTTTGTGGACCATCAAGCATTGCTATATTTGGTGAATAAACCTTGTGCAACTGGAAGGATTGTAAGGTGGTTTATCATCCTTCTTGAGTTTGATTTTGAAGTTGCAGTTCGAAAAGGAACAACTCATCTAAGGGCAGATCATTTGTCTCGAATCACCTCTGGAGAAGCTCCTGTGGGTGTGGATGATGATATGTTAGATTCAACACTTTTCCTTGTAGAGACAGCTCCTAGATGGTCTGAATCCATTTTAGAAATTTTGACAAGTGGGCAGATACAACTAGCGGGTCCTAATGTGGACCTATGGCGACCATTCAAGTTAATCTCAGGAAGATTATATCGTCAGGGTAATGATGGAGTGTTGAGGCTTATACCTAACCCCGACCAATATGAGGAAATCTTGGAATGGGCACATGCGGGTATCGATGGAATCCATGCATCAGCTACTACTTGTGTGCGACGTATCTCTCAGGATGGGCAATGGTGGCCTACCATGCATGCAGATGCTGAAACATTTGTTCGTAACTGTGCTTCATGTGAAATTCAAAAGCCAATTCATAATGTCACATTATTCCAAATTTCAACTACACCAAGTTGGAGTAAGTATATTGTGGACTATCTTCAGCATGGTCATACGGATCAAAAAATTCCTAAACATCGAAAGCATGCTATTAAAATTGAAGCGGCAAACTATATGCTGATAGAGGGCCAACTCTACAAGAGGGGCAAGGATGGCAACTTACGCATGTGTGTATGTGAAGCTGACTATCTGAAAATCTTAACTCATGCACATGCAGGTGTTGGGGGTGGACACTTTTCGGGCAATACCACAGCTAAGTTGATTAGGTGGTCTGGGCTTTGGTGGCCAACCTTACAAATGGATGCCGAAGAATATGTGAAACGTTGTGACGATTGTCAAAGGACCAAACCTCCCATCACAAAGGACAATATGCCATTGCGGCCTATGTTAAGCACACGTGCTTTTGCAAAATGGGGTATTGATTTTGTCGGTCCCATTAAACCTCCAGCTCGTCACACGCATGCAAAATATATTATAGTCGCAAACTGACTATTTGACCAAATGGGTAGAGACAAAGGCAACAGTCAAAAATGATGCCAGAACCACAGCCAAGTTCTTGTATGAGTACGTGTTTACACGCTATGGCTTACCTATTGAGATCGTTAGTGATCAAGGTGTACACTTTGTAAATGAAGTCATAGAATTTTTGCTTCAAGAATTTATGGTAATTCATAAGCGTTCTGCACCCTATCATCCCCAGACCAATGGACAAGCTGAGAGTACTAACAAGATTCTCTGCACAGCACTCACAAAGATTGTTGAGGGACATAGGACTGATTGGGAGCAAAAGTTGCACTCAGTTCTTTGGGCATATAGGACAGCCTATAAAACATCTGTGGGCACAACCCCATTTGAACTTGCTTTTGGGTTAGACACAATTCTTCCCATTGAATTTCTTGTACATACTCTACGAGTAGCTAAACAATTGGATTGGACTGGTCATGAGCTTTCACAACGCGTTGACAAATTGGAAAAGCTTGATGAGACCCGCTTATTGGCGGTAATGGGGATGTATGCCGAGAAGAGAAGACAGAAGCAATGGTATGATAGAAATGTAACAACTGGCCGATTCAAAAAAGGAGACCTTGTGCTCTTGTACACACTTAAGAAGCATAAGAGAAAGCTCAAGAAACGTGGCCTAGGACCGTTTGTGATTAATGAGCTTACTCCAAGTGGTGCAGTGCGTTTAGAGACACTAGAATGTGAGCAAATGCCTAACTTCATTAATGGAAGTCGTCTCAAGAAATACAATGAACCATTAACTGAAGCCATGCTTCAACAGATGCATGTTGCACAAACACGGAAAGAAGCACTTGACCTACTCAAACGTCAGGCTCAAGAGGAGGCTAAAGCTAGAGTTGCAAAAGCCAAGGAGCGTCGCAAAACTTCTATGTTGGCCATACAGTTGGCTACTGATGAACCTTATGTTGATCCATTCAATATTCAAGTGTGCCTCCATCTTCATGAGACTACCTACTTTGTCTCTGCCTTAATTGACTCTGGTGCAGATTATAATGTTCTCTCGTTTGACACTTGGATAGCCTTGGGTCAACCACCACTTGTGCAAATTCCTGTGGACCTACGAAGCTTCTCAGGAGAAGATAACCCTATAGAGGGAAAATGTGTCATTATGATGACCATTCAGGATCACCAGTCAGTGCCCTTTTATGTGGCACGTAAGTCAAAGGCAGTAGTAGAGGTTGTTCTCGATAGATCGTGGTTAAGTGCTACCAATTGCTCATTAGATTGGAAGAATAGACAATACAAGTTGCAAATTGATTCTGATTGCATCTTGGGATCTGCTACTCCACGAGCTTTATCGTGTCAAAGGGGTAATGTTTCTACCTTACACAACCAACTCTCAAAGTCTGCTCTTGAAGCTCCAAAACAAATGATGTGGATAATTGATGAGTACTCAAGTGAGGGCCATGGCTGGCATGTTCCAACTACTCTAGTTGCTGCTCAAAGAAGGCCGGGCAAGAAGGAATTATCAATGTGGCTACCCAAAGATGCGTACAAACTTGTACCATCGAGTCCAGTTGCTAAGCCTCTTAAGAAGCACATCATTTCCAAGCCTAAACCTCGGATTATTACTCGCGGATTGTTACTCGATGGGTCCCAAAACATGTTCTTAAAGCACAAGGCTATTATGAGGGTGCAACAGCAATTTGGCTTCCAAAATGCCATGCTTTGCTAGGGGTAAAAGAGTGTTTCAGAAAGATTCCAAAAGCCACCCTTGATTTTCCATATTAGTGGGTGCAAAAGAAATCAACACAAACTCTTTAAGAAAGGAAAGGTGGCTGTGATAGCACCTACAAATCTACTTGTGTTGATCTTCCTAAAACATGTATTGAAACACCGATTGTCCCGATTTCTCCTTGTTACACAATTCAACCATCAACTTGTGTACCTACGACAAGTCCAAATGAGTCTCATTTGAGCGTAGATTCTAGCATTTCAATGCCTAAATCCTCTTATCTTGCTCAAATTCCAAGACAATTGCTAAAGTTTCCACCTCTTAAAAAGGATATACCAAAAACTAAAGATAAGGCATTAACACTACAATTGAAGCTCTTTGGTAGATCAATGTTTGAATAATGTAGTTCCTTATGCCTTTAGAAGATGTGTTCTTTTTGAGATAATCTTGTTTTTGTTTAAAATTGTAATGATGGATATGAGTGTTCTAAATTTCATTGTTCTACGTCCAAATAACTCCTGATGGATATTTGGCGAGATACATGTCCACCATGCATTGACCCTGATAGTACTCGACCTGATCATCGTGGGGGTTATAGTGCTCCTCCGTTTCAAACACATTCTAGGTACTTCTATGCTCCCTTAGGTGAAAATTGCTGTGGGCATCACTTTGTCACGTTATTCTATCAACAGCATCACCCATTTCCACATTGTCAAGAGTGTGCACGGCTTGTATTAGGGGAAGCTTCACATATTTGTTGGATATGCCGCTCTTACTTTAGATGATATGGCACGGGCTTAATGAAGCAAATTGTGGGAATTACACCCCAACGCCATAATCTTCTTAATGTGAGAATACCAGAGAGAGGACCAAATCAACGTAGATTACCTGAGGAGGTTCAAGCACAACAATGGAGGGATACAAGCTTAAATGACTTGCAACCACCGATCTTGCAAGCCCTCCTTCCCCAAGCCTCAACATGTCAATATTGGATCAATATGAGTACCTATATTGCGCAGTTCCAAAATTGAAACTGTCTGCTTAACCTTCCCATAGAACCAATGCCATATTTTAGTGAGGAAGCACTCCTTCCTCTACCACCTTCTCCAGAGGACGGTTTTTGTGAGGGGATGTCCCTGCATCCTGAGGAAATTGATACCATCTTTCTAGCAGACAAGGACACGGATCCACCACCAGCGCAAGGGTAAGCACATCGACTCCACAATAAGATCGACAAGCCAGGGCACTTTTCTCCCACTGGGTTTTTCCCCTCGGCTATATTCGGTGATTGGCACCAATGGCAAATTTTATTCTTTTCTTGTTTGTTAATAAAAATTTTGCAGAGATCTCCATAAAAAAAGAGCATCAAAAACGCCCCAATAGTCCACCTACCGTGCACACAAATTAGGAAGGGGGGAGACATGCTACGCCTACAAAGATCAAGGAGGAGCAATCTGCACAAAATCAGCAATTCATCAATGCAAACAAACAACATCAACAGGGCACTACAAAAGGTGTATTCAAATCTTAATCTTTATCTCTTTATGTGCTTTTATCTTTTGGATATATGGTTTGCATGTTCACACAATGTTGGCTGGTTTAAGTTTTTGATTAGTTGTTAAAATATGGTGAGTGAATTCTAGATTCTTAGAAGACTTAGTAAAAGATATTTCTATTTAAAGACAGTGTAGGATATATACCAATGGAGTATGCTAAGTTCTTATGCTTTCAAGGTATATTAGTTATCCCTAGTGGTAGCTACCTCTTAGGTATGAGCTAGGTGCTAGAAGTAAAAAATAAAAATAAAAAATTATTATACCCTTAAAAAAAATATATACAAAGTGAATTGAGACATGACGTGTCTACAGCCATGTGGAATGCTTGGTAGGACCTGGGGTTCTCTTAGCACCTTGGGGCCGATGCCTTGGTTTCCATGGGGTGAACACTGATGTCTAAAAGCTTCAGAAAAAGACCTTTGAGGAATCTATCGCCTTGATAGATGTTGGTAGGACTCTGGGGTACACTATGGGCCCTCGAGACCGATGCCCCCATCTTCAAGGGGTACTCCTTATGTCATAAAAGAAAGAAAAAGGGTCTGTCGCCCTTGAGATACTTAGCGGTCTTTAGATTCTCTTGGGGCGGAGGTCTCTTGGCCATTGCTTGGGTCTCTTTGGGATGGAACCTTAATCTTTATCACCTTCTACACACACATCAAAAAAAAAAAAAAGAGAGTTCCAATCACCTTTGCTCATATTTAGGAGTAGGTTTGCCACTTAGGAATAACTTACATACTTGTAGGACATTGAGACTGCGGTCATAACCGGCGGTGTACAAAGCACACTTGCCTTTGCATAGCACTATCTACCACTTAAGTCTCACTTTGACTAGTCTTTACTCACCTATTTTAGTACTCATTAAAACTTTAATCAGCCTTGCACTTGAATGCTCACGTGTGAAATTATCATTGCTGGTTTTTCTTTTCTTTTCTTTTCTTTTTTTCAATAAAAGACTTTACTTGTATCCATTGTTTTTTTGTTGCAGCTCTTGCTACTACCGCGCTCGAGGACGTGCGCAAAATAGGAAGGGGGGAGTGTTGCATGATGACGAATGAAGATCAATACAAGGATGCAACAAAAAAGACACTTAGGGCTCTTGAAAAGAGTTCCAAGTTGTAGATGAATGTGGGAGAGGGCTTGACAATAATCCCACATGGGAACTTTTGGGAGTTCTAGAATTTTTGTATAAAAGGTGGCCCATTTGAGAGCTAGAGAGGACTCTTTGGTCATTTGGTTGAGAGGCTCATAGAGAGAGCTTGCTCCATAGCTCCTTCTCATGTGCTCTCCCAAGGCTCTCCATCTCAATTCTTGCTTAAATCTTGTACTCTCTATTCTCTACATTTTCAATGATATGAGGTTATGGTCTACACACTTGCTAATCTAGATTTCTTAATGATGTTTTGATGCTAAAATCTGATTTGTAGAGTGCATGTGATGAAGCTTGTGCATGAAATGATGTGTAGTTGAGGCTTGTGTGATAGCTCTTTGCATGTTAGATTCTTTGCTTAAGTTGCATTTTTATGCTTAAGTGTAGCCTAATCTTGATGCTTTGATTATGTTAGATTGATTGCTTGAGTGTTGAAGAAGGATTGAGTAGGACTAGAAGTCATTAGTGTGTGGTTAACTAATCTTCTCCCATTCGGGATAGCCTCTATGCGCTAACCGGGTTGCATTCACGGATTGACAAAGTGTGTGGGTTGGAGTGTAGCCTCCGCTATGCTATGATGTTCCAAACAGTGCCCGTGAAGATTGATTAACAAAGAATTGTGCAATTTTAAAATGTAATACAAGTGATTACACTGACTAGGCTAGTTAAGTCATTTCTTAATAAGTATAGTAACCTGATTTTTAAATTTCTACATCTCCTTTTAGTATTATACATTTTAAATGTACACGAGAGTCCATAGGCATAGATGCCTTTCTTAACATGTTACAAAAATGCATCCTCAATACCCGTGCATTCTAGGTAAGGAAGATACCAGTAAAACTATTGACTTACTTACTCTTGAGGTAGGATGTAAGGAGGATGTTTAGTCTAAATTTATTGGGAGAATGCAAATGCATCATCACTACCCGTGCATTCTAGTTAAGCAAGATACCAATAAAATTATTCTAGTTAAGCAAGATACCAATAAAATTATTAATTTACTTACTCTTGAGGTAAGATGTAAGGAGGATGTTTAGTCTAAATTTGTTGAGAGAATGCAAATTGTTATCAAATCTATTAGTATATTATTGAGAGCCAAATAGAAGAGGAAAATATAGAAAAATGTTTGGGAAGAGTGGAGCTAGCTCTTGCCTAAATTTATTGAGAGAATGAAAAATGTTGTCAAATCTATTGGTATATTGAGAGCCAAACACAAGAGGGAAATATAGAAAAAAAATTGGGAAGAGTGGAGCTAGCTGTTTAGTTAGAAGACATGAGTCTACTTTCTTTATCGTGTCGCAAAAATGTGTTATTTGGAAAAAGGAACTCTCAAGGTGTGGATCTGTTAAAGCTGAAGTTTGTAATATGTAGTATCGCTAATTTGTAAAACAAATGGCTCATTGGGGTGTCCACAATGCTTAATATTGGTGCCATCACAATGGCCACCTTGAGCTTCTCAAACTTCTTCATTGACGATTTCCCCAACAAATAGTTTTATCCTTTGTTCTCAACTAATTGGTAAAGGGGACTGTGATCTTCGCGTAGTCCTTTAGATACTATCGGTGGTAGAACCCCGATATACCTAGAAAAATCTACAATTTCTTGAGATTTCTAGGTTCAGGCCATCTGACAAATGACATCCACCTTGTTAGGATCCATCCTCATGCCATACACAAAGACAATATGGCCTATATAGTGGATCTCCTTAGCCAAATATTTACACTTAGATTCCTTCCCAAATAGCTTATTTTCCTTAAGGAATTTGAACATTGAGCTCAAATACTATAAGTGTTCTTTTGAATTACTATATATAATTATTTCATCAAGGAAAAATACTATGAATTCTCTTGAATATGGATGTCCATCAATGTCATAAATGTCGCTGGAGCATTCGTCAAGCCATGGCATGACTAGGAACTCATAATGTCTAAAACGAGTCTTAAATGTAATCTTGGGAATATCCTATTCCCACCAAGACGAGTCCTCAAATGCAGTCTTGGGAATAAATGGCACGACTAGGAACTCATAGTGTACAAAATGAGTCCTAAATGCAATCTTGGGAATATCGTATGCCCTTAACTTGGTGATACCCCGATATAAGATCAATTTTAGAAAAGTATTGCACACCATTAAGTTGGTCAAGCAACTCATCAATTTATGGCATTGGGTATTTATTCTTAATCACAATTTGATTAAGAGCTCGGAAGTCTAAGAACATTTGCATAGAGCCATTTTCAATTTTTAGCAAAAGAATGGGTGATACCCATGGTAAAGAACTCGGGTATATAAACCCTTTCTTCACCATGGGTTAAAGAGAATGTGGGGGAGAGGGAGAGCTTCAAACCCTAGCAAGAAAACACACACACACAAGAGAGAGCAAGACACACGAGAGAGAGCAAGACACACGAGAGAGATGGATAGCTGAATTTTCTTCTATCTTCTTCTTCTCTACTCAACCAACATAACATACGGATAAGAGTACACACTATATGGGTTAGTACTCAACTACTATAACATACAAGGGTCGGTCCATAATGTGAACCCGACTAAATGAGCTGGCAATATAACTATGCCAGTCTCTAGCAATCCAAAATGGCTGTCACACAGCCTATCATCCCACTGGCCACATATCATCAACACTCCTCCTCGAGCTCAACTCCACACACTGCACTCCAAGTAAACTCCTAAACCTATGGAGCTTCTCTGTGCCCAATGCCTTCGTGAAGATGTCAACCACCTGATCCTCTGTGTGTTGACATATACAAAGTCTACATCTCCTACTAGAACCTTCTCCCTCACAAAGTGATAATGCACCTCAATGTGCTTTATTATAGCATAATATATTGGGTTACTGGCCAACTATATACTCCTCATGCTGTCACAATATATGACAACTTCCCTATCCACGGGCTCTCCCATGTCACCAAGTAGCTTCTGAAACCAAGCTACCTCACAAGCTGCCATAGCAGCACCCCTATACTCTGCCTCTATACTCTACAAGGGCTGCTTCTTACTGCTCCAACTCACAACAGCACTCCCAATTGAGAACATAAAACCACTGGTAGATCTCATGTCTGCAATACTACCAGCCCAATCAACATCTATGTACCCATGCAATTGTATCTCTGTACTAGCCTCATAGAAAAGTCCATAATCAACTGTGGAATTTATGTACCGAAGGATCCATCTAGCCACATCCAAGTGTGGCTTCCTAGAGGCCTACATAAACTAACTCACAAATCCAACAGCATAGCTCAAGTCTGGCCATGTAATGGTCATGTAGATCAAACTACCCACTATGCGCTTGTATGTAGTGGGGTCCTCCAAAAGCCCACTTGTATCTGTGGAAAGCTTTATGTTTTGCTCCAATGGCACTGAAATAGGCTTACGATTGTCATATCATACTTGGACAACATGTCCAAGACATATTGCCTCTGCAATAGCAAAATTCCATGAGGTGATCCCACCACCTCTATGCCAAAGAAATATCGCAACTCACCCAAATCCTTCATCTTAAACTTCAACTTTCACACACGTGTTTGACGATGTAGATCTTAATATCCTTGAGGTTGTTCCATTTGAACCTCTTCCTTTAAATAACCATTTAGAAAGCCATTCTTCACATCCATTTGATGAAACATCCATCCTTGATTTACTCCTAAAGCAATGACATTCCTCGCAATTCCCCTATTTCTTCATGGTCTAGTCCATAAGTTTCTTCATAATCTACTCCATAAGTTTGTGCATATCCTTTGGCAAACAAGTCTTGCCTTGAACCTGTTTAGACTTCCATCCGAGTTGCACTTGAACTTGTAAACCTACATTCAATGATCTTCATGTCATCATTTTATGGTGTAAGATCCCAAGTTTCATTCACTTTAAGAGCATCAATCTCTTCATCCATAGACACTTTCCATTCATGGCTTTGTATAGCATCCTCAAACCTCTTTGGTTCCTTCAATTCTATCACCTTTATCATGTATGCATAATATTTGACCATAAAAGAATCATAAGTCAATCTTTGAATTGGATATCTTACCCTTGAGGTTAAATTTCTTCAACATCTTCACTCCCTTGGTTGATTTTGGGAATCTCTTCTTGAGTACCACTAGTGCTTGGCCCACTAGTGATTGTACAAAGTCATCCTTTCCAACAGAAACACCTTCTCTTCGTTATTAGCTTCTTTGTGTGAAGGTTGAGCCTCACTTGGCTCATAATCTCTTCATGATTGTCATACCATCCATGCATCTCATCAAAGTATTATGCAGCCTCTATATTGCACATGTGCACACACTTATGCATCAATTTTGTCACATCTAATCTAAAAGACAAAACATTCTGAAACACAATGCAATTCCTAGTGACCTAGATTTTTCCATAGATAGTAGGCTCTGATAATACTAAATAGTACATCTACAGCCTCTCCATTAGAGGACCATTTTCCCAAAATCCCGTCCCCCCACTGAGCTTGAATCTCCATACCATGCGCAGCCCACTTGGAAATTTTTCTCCATGTTCCTCTGATAGCTGGATAATTCCAGAAAGCATGCTTACCATCTTGCAAAGAAGGGGGAAACATCCGCTGCTTGGTAAAGTTTTTCCATTAGTTTAACCCTATTAGTAGGCAAGGTCCACATACATACTCTCTATAGGAACACCTAAAATATAACAGGAGTATGACACTCCCAAACCTTCATCCATCCCTTTTTCTAGCAGCCAAAGCTCCACCTTACCTTCCAAATTTTATTACAATAATCCACATTCATTTCCCCTTTCCTTAGTTGTGTATACAAATCCTTAGTTGTACCTTTTACCAGTTTAGCCCCATTGACCCAAGCCTAGTCTTTAATCTAACAAGACTCATTAAAAGTAGTAGAGAACCACCCCAACTGAATATGCATCACCACCTGTGTCTCATTAGGTCCCTTGTAGACAAATCAAATTCCAGTTATAGTTGATCAAGTTCTTTCCACCCCACAACTATCTAATCCAAGTAGTGTGCTAGCCTCCTTAACCCTTTATTATTCAATTTCCCTGTTGAAAAAGTATCCAGAAGGCCTATTGATGGGGGTTGAATTTATGAGATCACCATAAGCCCAAGCTAACATTGAAGACCCTACATGCCCCATCCAAAGTCATTAAACTCAAAGCTAACATTGAAGACCCTACATCCCCCATCCAAAGTCATTAAACTCAAAGCTTCCTTCCATTTTTTACACAACCTCCTGCATAAAGGGGAACCTATCACTTTCAAGTGGGCATAGGAGAACAATTTGTCCTTCCACCCCAATCCTTGTTAATTTCCTTTCGACTGAACCAAGGAAGCCTCCACTAATTCTCTTACCATAATTGTCCATATTTCTTTTTGGAGTAGGCATTTGGGAAAGAGAAGGGCAATCCTTGCTGAAGTTTAAGTAGGTAAATGCCCAATACGAATCCCCCCATTGACTCTTAGGTACATACAACTTATCCCAAGCCAACCAACCTGGAACTTTCCTCATAACTTTACCATTCCCCCATAAAAATTCTCTTCTAGGACTGAATATTCTCTTCCAGTGGCATTTTCCAAATTCTAACACAGGGCACAAGAACATTCTATAGGCATTCAGCACAGTGTTGCATACAACTATTCGGTCACATGAAAAGGAATTCTGACCCCCTCACATTCTACATGGATTCCTTGAGGTCCTTTGCCTTGATTTTATAGTTCTTGCAGCTTCTCTTGTATATTTACTTGGCTTGCACTAGCAGTCCTTCCAAGGCTATGATTTGTGTTTTTAAGCCCGTTTTGGTGGCCTTCTGTTCCTTCTACTTCTCTTCAGTCTTTTTTCTAGGGCATGACAGCTATCCACCTCATTTGTTGTGAGCTTTGCTTGTAAATCTAGCATCTGAGTGCATGCCTTTGCCTACAACTCTATGACCTCTAGCTTGTGTTGTTTGGTGAGGCTCTCCCAAAATCTAGAGCTACATATTGTGGGATCTTTCATCTTGCTTCTAGGACTCTAGCTTCTTGAGGAGCACTTGGATCTATGTGGTGAGGGCATGGTTAGCATTTGATAATCCTTTGTGGTTCAGCTTAGCCTCCCTAATGACTTGATCCATCTTTTCCATTACTTGGGCATTGAGCCATGTGAGGGTGCTAGTATATCATGTGAGCTTGCAGTTGGTGAAAGCTTGCATATGTAAATTGCTCTCCATCATTTGGGTCAAGAGGATGCTGAGATCTAAGAAATATGCCTCCACTTTGTTATCCTCACTCTCGCCCTGATTCAAGTAATCTTTGACTTTATTGTACTTTTTGGATGTAGGCTGTGTAGAATTCCTTTCTTTAGATCATGGATAACCACCCTCCAGGATGTGTCCATGTCTTATACTGGAGGACTTCTTCTTTTTACTCTTATTCCTACTTTTACCTTTTTGCTATTGTGT
The DNA here is from genome assembly GCF_041138505.1 of Cibotium barometz. Classification (NCBI taxonomy): domain Eukaryota; kingdom Viridiplantae; phylum Streptophyta; class Polypodiopsida; order Cyatheales; family Cibotiaceae; genus Cibotium; species Cibotium barometz. The sequence continues at coordinate 39,801,456 of NC_141072.1, forward strand.
CCACCTTCTTGTCGCGCAGAAACATACTTGTATACTCTCTGTCTATGCATGCTTTTTAGATGACGAGATTTGGGCAGAGTCTTGGGTCTGGACGCGGGCAATCAGGTCTTCCAACTTGAACGGGTCAGTGGAATCCCAAACAAGGAGGTATCATTTGGGGTGGTTGTTGTGGTAGAGTCAGGATTTCTTATTGGTCTTATACTGTAGGTAATACCTCAGGCTCTTGGAGTGGCACATCAGGGAGATTGGCCACTTCAAGGACTTCTAGGGTGGTAAGTTCTTGTAGAGATGGAGAAGGTGGTGGTGGAGTACTGGAACATTAGGATTATTTTAGACTACAAAATGGGCCTCCTAAGGAATGCCATGTCATCAAGGCCTATAAAAATGGGGGTCATGGGTGAACCTTCCCCACCTTACATCAAGACCCCCTCATGTTACATATCATTTGGAAATATTTTGATGAGTAGGTTCCAAATATATAATCTCCGACAAATTTAGAGTTGATATGTGCAAGATATGCCTTTCCCTCCAAAAAGTAAATTTAAAATGTCTGTAAATGGATCTCCCAAGCTCATTGGTTGAGAGAGAATCTTATTAGAATATTCTAAAACCTTAGGAGACCCATTTTCGAGTCCAAAATAAGCCTAATGGGGAGCCCACCAACCCAAGCTTTATCATCAAATCTTTGGTCTTCTCTATGACTATTGTATGTTTTGCTAGACCCCTCTTCAATTCTTCTTTGTCTAGGGAAAGTGCTTTGGGTTCTTGGGGGTGGCCTTCTAGCATGGGAATCTTGTTGAAAAATGTGGTGCCAAAGAGCACAAGGAAGAGGTAGGGAGTAAGAATGAGTAGCCTAGAAAGTGCAAATCATAGCATGCATCTAAATGAGCAAAGGGATTTATCCCACATTGACGCCCAAGGGTGTACCTCGTCATAGAAAAGGGGGCCATTTCAAGCAATGAATCATATCACTTGCACACATCTCAAGCCTCTTTATGAGTACAAGTCTTAATCTTGTATCCTAATTCTTCTTGATTCTATTGCACATACTTATAATCATGAGTAAACTTAGATTACATCCACCTTAGATTAATCATGTTTAACTAGTATAAGATTAGGCTTGCTTAGGTAGATTTTTTGCTAGCAGGAGAGATTTATCCATAGTTTCAACAAATCTTAGTAGTGTGGCCTAGCACTTGTGTGAGGAGATAGAGTTTTACCATTTTATTGCCATGCTTTATTGAGGTAGTGAGTGAAGTCCCTGTGGATCATGCTCGCCCAATCATCTTTCTCACCCCTATGTAATCTGTAAACTTTGTGCATTTCCACCCTATTATACTTGTATTTTGGCTTAACCTTCATGCTACCCTGTAGGCCTTCTCTAACTTAGGATCCTTAAGGGTAGATAATTCGGCTCCATTTTTGTTGACCTTGTTGTGGGTGGACAAGTATTGGAGAAATCAAGCTTTTTGGAGAAGGGTGTGGGCTTGGTCCCAAAGGGTAATGGAGAACTTCCCTAATGAGATTTTTGATGATTAAGATGGCCTTTTTAGACCCATTGATGGCAGTGACCATGCATCTCTTCATGTGTGTGAGTGTGTGTATGTGTGTGTGCGTGTGCGTGTGCGTGTGTGTGTACGTGTATCATATGCGTGTGTCTGTGAGGTGTGCTTGTGTGTGTATAGATCTGTTTATATATACATGCTTACACACCTATAGATACATAGTGTATGTATGTATAGATATATATATCCTCTCTCTTACACATGCACATAATATAACATTAGAAGATGTGTGTGTGTGTGTGTGTGTGTGTGCGCGGAGGAGGGGAGGTTTCTTTCTAATGTATTATATATATTTATATTTATATATACATGCTTGCATACCTATAGATACATACATACATAATATATATATATGTGTGTGTGTATGTATGTATATTCTCTCTCTTACACACACATAATATAATATTAAAATATATATAGGTGTGTGTATGTGGAGGGTTGTGGGGAATTTGCTTTCTAATGTATATATATATATATATATAAGAAAATGACTTGATGGTGACAATTAATTGTGAGCCCCAAGGCATCTAGGCATGTGGGAAAAGAAACCCCTAAAGGTTGTCTTGTCTTCTCCTTTCTCCTTTTTGAAAATTCTCCCTCTCATTTCTTTGCGTGGTAGCTAGGAAAACTCATGGATAATATGTCATAGATGATGAGCCTTTTATTGATGTGGCTAGAGAGAGTCTACACGGCTGTGAGGTGCTGGCCATAGGCCATGATATGGGGAGATGTAGGCCCAAGCAAAGGGGGCGAGAAGTGGCAAAGCGATGAGGTGGCAAGTAGTTGTGAACGGTAGGAGGCAACAACTAGGCATGAGAGGCAGGAGGTGAGGCTGAGAGGTGGTGATGAAGATGCGGCATGGACTTACAATGGTTGAGTGATGGTGGTTGTGAGAGGGATGGTGGTGAAGAACACCGTGAGGCCACCAGGTGGCATGTAAAACAAGCATGGTCTTGCAGTGGCCATGGAGTGATGGTGGTTGAGTGATGGTGGTTGTGAGAGGGATGGTGGTGAAGAACACTGTGAGGCCACCAGGTGGCATGTAAAACAATCATGGTCTTGCAGTGGCCATGGAGTGCAGTTTGTTTGTGAGGTCGAAGGTATGTGGGAGGTGAAGAAGGTGTAGGGAAAGGTCATTGCGCGGTTGTCCTTTCCTAGGAGGAAACGGGGCGACTGGTGGAGGCTAGGAGCCCCTTCCGATCGAAAAGGCCTCCCAATGGCCTTTCCCAGCCGTCGTACATCCAGGGGAGGCAAAGGCTTCCACGAAGGCAATGAATGTTTTTTTTATTTTTAACCTTTTTGTTTTCTGTTTAGCCTCTCAAGTGAGGAAATGTTAATGTTTTTTTGCTAGGGCTAGATGTTTTATGAGTCTGCTGAATACTTTAAAATTCTAGTTAGCTGATGTGTCAAAATTATGTGGCTTTCAAATTCTTGTTGATGTGTATTAGTTTTTTTATTTTTAATATTCTAAGTGTTGAGTTGGCATTGTTTCCTTAAGAGTTGTGTTTTTTAATATTCCTAGTGATGATGTGTCAAAATCATATTGAATCATCACTAGGCAAAACATAGGCTCTCATTTTTGCCCCTTAAGGATTTCCACATCTTCTCTCTCTAGAAAAATGGGATCATGGTGAAATTTTTGCAAATCAAAATGGGAAATTTGGATTATTCAAGAGGTCCCCAAATTGTTGATAACATGGCAGGTAACTGACACGAGTGAACAAGTAGGGTATACTAAGGTGCTTCAAAGAACCATGTTGAAGGAACTCGACAAAATGGCCCCATAACGTTGGGAGAAGGGATGCTCTCCTATCGAAGGATTGGGAAAGCGGCATGTACCAGGGGTAGCGACTATTTATTAAAAACACAGGACTCCGCTAAGTGGTAACACGATGTATAGAGTCTGACACCTGCACGATGCTGGAAGGTAAAAAGGAGAAGTGGTATAAGCTTTAAATGGAAGCCTCGATAAAAGGCAGCAGTAACTCTAAATGTCCTAAGGTAGCGAAATTCCACAAAAAAGGGGTGGTTTGACAGAGATGTTCGACAACACAATTGGGCAATATGCCGGGACATCCATCCGAGTTTCAATATCCAACACTATGTTGGTCGGGGCATTGCAGATTTCCACAACAACTAGGCAGACACAACTTATTCTAACGCTAGGGGACCACAACAACTAGGCAGACACAACTTATTCTAACGCTAGGGGACCACAACAATAAGAAGCATCTCAGGGAACAAAGGGAGGAGACCAGAGCATGTCATGAAAGGAGCACACTCAGTGGGTGATCTGTAAGATCCCTGTTCCCACCGAGCAACGGATTCAGGGTACTGGCAGCGGAAGTAGCGCTTCTCGCGCGGGACAGGGGTCCCACACTCGGGGCCTCGCCCACGGATATCTGGATAAGAGACTAATCCGTCGGTTGTTCCAAAACCGAACCTGGAAAAACTTCCTTAACCGGAAAGCACGGGCGATTCCACCAGGATAACTTTTTACTCTAACGTAGTCAAGATCATTTCTGATCGAGATGATCCAATTACATCTATAAGATACTTAGTCAGTTCAAGGAAGAAACTTGCACTTGGATCATTGGGATCATCGCTTTTTTCCCCATTCAAGAGGCACAGCCGTTGATTCCTATCCATAGAACAGTTACTGTCCGGGATTTATTTATTTTTTTTTATCGTAAAAACAAAAGTTTGAGTCTCGATTTACGGATCCATCAGTCCAGCCTAACCCCATCCAATCCCATGGGTTAGCCAACCGCCCAACCACTGTAGTGATGGGATCCAATTAAAAATTTGATTAGGTTTTGTCCCGGGTACCAAGGAAAAGAGTTCCAAGGCCCCCTAGCCGGATGTTCATGCAAAATAAAACTAGTCACACCACTCACACACCCAATATGAAATTGCCTTTTCACAGATTCAACCAGTTTAAAACAATCCTTTAATAAAACCATGGTATCACTGATCACCATCTTCCAATTTATCCAGTTGATTCTTAATTTTTCCATCATTCCTTCATCAGAGTATCTATGGCATCATTGGCAACAAGGACGCTCACCACCTGTCCACTCAGGGGCCGTTTCTTAGTTCTTAGCCCTTAATACTCGGCAATATAATCACTTATCAAGATGGACTCTCGTTGAAGATCAGCAAGATCAACCAACGGATCCATATAAGGAGCCATGGACTCATCCATTGAAGACCAGCAAGGTCAATCAACCAGATCCATGCTCGATTTCAGAAAACAACTCCAACTCTGTTCCAATATCTTCCTCGACGCACGCGTGGGTATCCTAGGCGACCCAGAGCCCGAGCACCGTATGGTCAGCACCCTCTAGGATCCTTCGCAGGTAACCTAGCGCTTCACGCATAGGCCGCTTCCTTGGCCCCTCATCCACCGTACCGGAAGCTCACCATTTTAATCGCACCGAGGCTGGTCAAGACCTCGGCCGACCTTGCTACGCGAGACGTCCTTCATTGACTCCCCGTCAGCAGTTGCAACTTTACCATCACGACTTTAATCACAAGACGGTCAAAATGCTCCCCCCAGCATTCTTGACATAAAACAATCATTTACAAACAGCATTTACAAACAGTATTTACAAACAGTTTACAACACAATTTCTATTTTAACTTTCATTTTTCCACATTATCCTTTATCAATCTACATTACTTATTCCATATTCCATTTATATGTATACTCATCCCATCACATCATTTCTATCTCATCACTTCAGATTCCCTCACATCGCATATCGTATACTCACATCCATACATCCACATCTATATGCGTACATTCACATCTACATGCATACATCTACATCTCTATGCATACATCCACATCCACATTCACATTCACCTCCATACATCTACATCTACATGTATACATCCACATCTCCATTCACATCTACATCTATACATCTACATCTACATGCATCCATCCACCTCCACATCCACATCTACATCTATACATCTACATCTACATGCATACATCCATATCTCCATTCCCATCTACATCTATACATCTACATCTACATGCATCCATCTACCTCCACATCCACATCTACATCTATACATCTACATCTACATGTATACATCCACCTCCATATCCACATCCGTATCTATACATCTACATCTACATGTATACATCCACATCCACATCTATACATCTACATCTACATGCATACATCCACATCTCCATTCACATCTACATCTATACATCTACATCTACATGCATCCATCCACCTCCATATCCACATCTACATCTATACATCTACATCTACATGCAAACATCCACATCTCCATGCATGATGAAATTCTTTTAATTAATCTAGGATGATAGTTCCTAGAATATGGTAGAAAGTCCTCTTTTTATGCTTTGAATGAATTTATTTTATGCGTAATTTCTATAAAAATTTTGCCATAGCTCCGCTACTATGACTGATAAATCTCAATTTTTTTCTAAGGGATAAAGCTCATTATTAAAGAAATAATTAGAATGGTCTCTAATTGGATCATCAATCCATAATGGTCTCTAATTGGATCATTAAGAAAACAATTAGAATGGTCTCTAATTGGATCATCAATCCATAATGGTCTCTAATTGGATCATTAAGAAAACAATTAGAATGGTCTCTAATTGGATCATCAATCCATAATGGTCTCTAATTGGATCATTAAGAAAACAATTAGAATGGTCTCTAATTGGGTCATCAATCCATAATGGATTGAATCATCAATGTGCATAAACTAAAAGCATAGCAAAAAGCCATTAATTTGGCCTCAAGAATAGCTTAATCTTGGATTAAGGAAAAGCTTTATGAAAAGCTTCATTTGGATTGAGAATGGGTCATGAGTATGACCATTTCTTGAGTGAGAGAGAGAAATTATAAAAACCATTAGAATTTAAATATAAGTGGAAATTAACTTCTATAGCATTTATTAAATTATGTAACTCTTCACTACTATTCACCAATTAACTTCATTAGCATTTAAAAAAAACCATACCAATTAAACTTCTCAAGCTTGAGAGGGGTTGAGAAGAGAGAATCATTGAGAAATCATAGAAAAGATCGAAATTCAATATACTTACCTTATGATTTGCTTGATTCTTTATTCACGGTAGAGGCCCCCAACCAATCAATTGGTTTAGTATGTTGATGGAGCCACCAATGGAGATTGAAGAAAGAGAGAGGTATCAAAAACTAGTGAATTATTAAAGAATTCACAGTTCTTGGCTTAGGTAGAGTAGAGTAACAAGGCATAAGACACTATATATTTTAGCTTAGGTGGAGTAGAGTAACAAAGCATAAGACACTATATATTTTAGCTTAGGTGGAGTAGAGTAACAAAGCATAAGACTCTATCTAATTTGGCTTAGGTGGAGTAGAGTAACAAAGCATAAGACTCTATCTAATTTGGCTTAGGTGGAGTAGAGTAACAAGGCATAAGAGACTATATATTTTGGCTTAGGTGGAGTAGAGTAACAAAGCATAAGAGACTATATATTTTGGCTTAGGTGGAGTAGAGTAACAAAGCATAAGAGACTATGTTTTTCTTTCAACAAGGGGAGGCTTCTATTTATAGGAAAATTTGAGCTCCTAACCAAACAAACTGATTCTAGAATTTTCTAAGTCAGTTTGGTCACTTTTTGACCATTTTTAGGTCAGTTAAGCTAACTTTCTGGAACTAGACTTGAATGAGGAGAGAGGAGAGATGAAATATCTCAATTTTTATGAGTTTAAAACTCATTCAAGCATGTGAAATATGCACCTCCTTTAAAGAATTCCCCTTCCTTACATATGTGTCAAAATTGTATTGCTCATAGTTTTTTACTAATAAACCTTGTACATTTTCAACTCTTCATCTTATGTGAAATATGCACCTCCTTTAAAGAACTCCTCTTCCTTACATATGTGTCATAGTTTTTTTTTTTTTCTAATAAGCCTTGTACATTTTCAACTCTTCATCTTATGTGAAATATGCACCTCCTTTAAAGAACTCCCCTTCCTTACATATGTGTTTATTTACTAATAAACCTTGTACATTTTCAACTCTTCATCTTATGTGAAATATGCACCTCCTTTAAAGAACTCCTCTTCCTTACATATGAGTTTATTTACTAATAAACCTTGTACATTTTCAACTCTTCATCTTATGTGAGCATTTACTCATTTTTGGGTATCTTCTTTTACAATTTGGATTTATCTCCTCCCTACACATGGATTGATGCTATTGGCCCATAGAAACCTTAATTGGACCATAGTCTAAAGATTTCTGAAAATCTAGGCCCTTAGACTAAGGTTCTTTATACCTATTTCCAATTAATTCCAATTGCACATTGAAAATTTCTTTTTGAATTTCTGTTTCAGGGGAACTTATTTTAATAAGATGAGTTATTTTTCTATCCAAAAATATTCATAATCTGAATATTCTCTCTCTAGAATATTTTCTCTCTCTAGGTTAAAACAGTTAGAAACAAGGTCTTTATATTTCTGAAGAGGGATTGATTACGGGGGAAGATACTAGACATCAAAAAGGGGGTTGGGGGAGGAATCTTACATGATCTCTGGTCGATGCTTTGGGTGAAACTACTTCCCCGGGTGTGACGGGCAGTATGTACGGGGCTCAGGTATATATTCACTACGATATGCTGATCTGCGATTCCTAGCGATTCCAACTCAAATCGGCCGTCCACTTCCAAGGCAGAAATGCTAGAAGTGATTAAAGAAGAAGAAGAAGATGAGATTTTCAGAAATTTTTGGATTATGGTCCAATTAGGTTCCTATGGGCCAATAGGATCAATCCAAGTGTGGGGAGGAGATAAATCCAATTTATAAAAGAAAAATACCCAAAAATAAGTAAATGCCGACTTAATATGAAAAGTTGACTAAGTACAAGGTTTATTAGTAAAAAAACTATGAATATTACTAAAAATTTGAGATATTTTGGGTATAATGATTCAATTTTGACACCTTGGTAAGGAGAAGGGGGCTCTTCAAGGAGGCACCTATTTCACGTGTGGTGGAGTTTTAAACTAAAAAATATTGTGATATTTTTATCTCTCCTCTCTCCTGGATCAAACCAAATCAAAAGGGAGCCAAATCTTGGTTCAGCCAAACTAGAAACTAGTTGGACTTGGTTAGAGGCCTCTCTCACCTATAAATAGATCCTTAGCCCTTTGTAAAAATATATGAGAACTATACCATGGTAGTATTATACTGAAATAATGATATTTTCTATTATCCTCTATAAATTTGAGAGATTAGAGTTTCTCTCTCTCTTCAATCTTCCTTAGAGTCTTCATCAACATACCAAACCAATTGATTGGTTGGGGGCCTCTACATTGATTAAAGAATCAAGTAATCTAGGAGGTAAAGTGTGGTTTATGGTCTTTTTTTTTAAATCACCAAATGTTCTCTCTTTTCAACCCCTCTCAAGCTTAAGAAGCATGAAATTGAATGGCTTTTTAATACAATTGAAGTTCTTTAATGAATTGTAGTGATAAAACACATAAATTTTCATTTATGCTTACATTAAATGTTTTTTTTTAAAGCATGTCTCTCTCTCCCCCAAAGAATGGTCATTCCTATGACCTATTCTATATTCAAATGAAGCTTCTCATGAAGCAATTATCTAATCTAAGAGTAATTTCTATGCTTGTCAAATTGAGGCCAAATAAGTGGCTTTTTAATGCTTTTATACTAAACTTTATGTTTTCAAAATTATTGAGAATTATCAGTAATAGCAACGAAGCGATGGTAAAATTTTTGAAAAATTAACACATAAATCATTTTCATTCATAATATGAAAAGAGGACTTTCTACCATATTCTAGGATTAATCATCCTAGGTTAATTGAATGATTCTCATTATAATCATGGAAAATTTGATTTTTATATTTATGCATAAATAGTTAATTAGAAAAAAGAGGAATTTCTAGTAATTCTTTTTTATGCTAAAAGAGTAATCCCCATGACAATGGAAATCCATGTATTCCAATGAAGTAAGAGAAAAATTGGGATGCTAAAATAATGTATATTCTATTTAAAAATTTAAGAAGGATTTTATTTAAATTTATCTTTTTGCATAGATAAATTTAAATGATGAAAGAGGAATTCCCACCATATCGAAATTCAAATATTTAAATGAGGAAAGTGTAATTTTTAGCATATTGAAATTAATGGGTATTTTATTTAAATTCAAAGATAAATTTTAGATAAATTTATTTTATCTATGAGAAATATTTAAATGGTAAAAGAGGAGTTCCTATGACATTTGGAATTTCATCATTTAGATGGGAAAAGAGAAACTCCTAGCATATTGAAATTAATGGGGATATTTTATTTAAATTCAAAGATAAATTTTAGATAAATTTATTTTATCTATGAGAAATATTTAAATGGTAAAAGAGAAATTCCCATGACATTTTGAATTCCATCATTTAGATGGGAAAAGGAAAATTCCTAGCATATTGAAATTAATAGGTATTTTATTTTGAGAAATATTGATGATAAAAGAGAAATTTCCATGACATTAGAATGCAATTAATTAAATGTAAAAAAGAGGAATTTCCATGGTATTTGAGATCCAAGAAATTAAATGGAAAGAAGAGGAATTTTTAGTATAATTCAATTTATGATTATTTATCAAAAGTGAAAATATGGGTAGAATTGATTTCTGTAAATCCCTTGAATTCTTTTATTCAAAAGAGGAATATTGAATATAATTAAATTGAGAAATTGAGAAGGAATATAGAAATAGTCGTTCGAGAAAAGGAACCTTTAATTAGGCCAAGCAATTGGTAGAAATTGAGAAATTGAGAAGGAATATAGAAATAGTCGTTCGAGAAAAGGAACCTTTAATTAGGCCAAGCAATTGGTAGAAATTTAAAACTACGAAATGGGAATAGCATGTGAAATGGATGTGATAAGATGAAAATAGGATGCGATAAGATGTAAATAGGATGCGATAAGATGTGAATGGATGTAATAAGATGAAAATAGAATGTGATAAGATGTAAATGGGATGCGATAAGATGTGTATGAGATGTGATAGGATGTGAATGGATGTGATAAGATGAAAATAAGATGTGATGTAATGGAAATGGATGTGGATGTGTATCTGAAAGAATGGATGAGGATGTGTACGTGAAAGAATGGATGTGGATGTGTACATGAAAGAATGGATATGGATGTGTATGTGAAAGAATGGATGTGGATGTGGATGTGTATGTGGATATGAAAGAATGGATGTGTATGTGGAAGAATAGATGTGGATGTGTATGTGAAAGAATGGATGTGGATGTATATGTGAAAGGATGTGATGTCGATGTGAGTGAATGGATGAGATGTAATGTGATGTGAATCAAGATGTGAATGAATGAGATGTGATGTCATGTGAATGAATGAGATGTGACGTGAATCAGGATGTGAATGAATGAGATGTGATGTCATGTGAATCGGATGTAAATGAATGATATGGGATGTAAATGGATGAGATGTGATGTGATGTGAATCGGAATAAGAATGAATGAGATGAGATGTGAAATGAATGTGATGAGATGTGATGTAAATTGAGATAGATGTGAATGAATGATATGTGATGTAAATGAATGAGGTGTGATGGGATGTGAATATGGGTAGATGCGAGTAGATGAGATGTGATGAGGATAAATGAGGAAAGATGTGATGAGATGAAAAATGATGATGAGAATAGGAATACATATGAATTGGATATGGATTAAGTAATGTGGACAGATGTGGAACAATGTGAAAGGCGAGAGTTCATTATAGAAACTATATTTATGACCTGTTTTTAAATGACTATTTTACGTCAATAATGTTGGGGAAGCATTTTGACCATCTTGAAAATGAGGTCGTGGAGACCTAACTGATAAAGTTGCAACATCTGACATAGATTCAACGGAGGACGTCTCACGTAGCAAGGTCGGCTGAGGTCTTGACAAGCCTCGGTTTGATTTAAATGGTGAGCTTCCGGTACGGTGGATGAGGGACCAAGGAAGCGGCCTATGAGTGAAGCGCTAGGTGACCTCCTCCGAAGGATCCTAGAGGTTGCTAACCATGTGCACGGGCTCTCGGTCACCGAAGATACCCACACATGCGTCGGGGAAGATATTGGAACAAGGAGTAAGAGTTGTTTTTTGAAACCGGGCATGGATCTGGTTGATTGACCTTACTGGTCCTCACCAGATGAGTCCATGGCTCTTTTATATAGATCTGTTGGTTGATCTTACTGATCTTCAACAGAGATTCCATCTTGATTTTAATAAGTGAATATATTATCGAGTACTATGAGCTAGGAACTATCAAAAAGGCCCCTGAGGGAGAGGTGGTGAGCGTTATGGTTGCCAATGATGCCATAGGTACACCGATGAAGGAATGATTGGAAATTAGGATTCAACCGGATATTTTGGAGGATTATGATCAGTGACACTATGGTTTCATTAAATGATTGTTTTAAAGATAGCTCAGTCTGTGAAAAAAGCAATTTCATATTGGGTGTGTAAGTGGTGTGAGTGGCGTTAAATTTGCATGAATATTCGGCTAGGGGGCTTGGGAACTCTTTTCCCTGGTACCTGGGACAAAACCTAACCAAATTCCTAATTGGATCCTATCACTATAGTGGTTGGGTGGTTGGCTAACCCATGGGACTAGGCTGGACTGATGGATCCGCAAAATGAGACTCAATTCTATTATAGTACGATAGATGAAGTAAATCTCGGATAGTAATTGTTCTATGGAAAAAGAATCAACGGATGTGCCTCTCGATGGGGAAAAAAGTGTTGCTTTCTATGATCTAAGTGCAAGTTTCTTCCTTGATCTGACCAAGTGACTAACAGGTTTGGTCAGATCAGTTTGTTTAGTAATGACCCTGACTACGTTAGAGTACAAATATCCTGGAGGAATCACCTGTGCTTACTAGTAGGGGGAAGTTTTTTCGGGTTTGGTTTTTGAAGAACCAAGGGATTAGTCTCTTGTCCAGATATCCGTGGTGGGCAAGGCCCCGAGTGAGGGATCCTTCCCCATATAAGAAGTGCTACTTCCGCTGCTAGCACCCCCGAATCCGTTGCACGGAGAGGGCAGGGATCTTTCAACGGATATCTGAACAAGAGACTAATCCCTTGGTTCTTCCAAAACCGAACCTGAAAAAAACTTCCCTCGCCCAACAGACATAGGCGATTCCTTCACGATATTTTATCCTAACGTAGTCAAGGTCATCACTAACCAAACTGATCCGACCGACGAATTCGTAAGTCTCATGGTCAGATCAAGGAAGAGGCTTGCACTTGGATCATACATTTCAATGCTTTTTTCCTCATCAAGAGGCACAACCGTTGATTCTTTTCCATAGAAGAAGGGTTATCACGGATTTACTTCAACTATTGTAACTTAACATAATTGAGTCTCATTTTAGGGGCCCATCAGTCTAGCCTCAATCCCATGGGTTAGCCAACGACCACTGTAGTGATAGGATCCATTTAGGAATTTTGTTATGTTTTGCCCCCGGTACCAGGGAAAAGAGTTCCTAGGCCCCCTAGCCGGCGCTTTAAGTAAACTTCAAGATAGTCACACCACTTACACACCTAATATAAAATTACATGTTTCACAATCTTTTAATGAAACCATAGTATCACTGATCATAATCCTCCAGAATATCTAGCTTGAATTTCAATTTACAATCATTTCTTCATCAGTGTACCTATGGCATCATTGGCAACCAGAACGCTAACCACTTGTTCACTCAGGGGCCTTTTCAAGCTCATAGTACCCAGAAATATAATCACATAAGAAAATATAGATGGACTCTCCATTGAAGAGCAGCAAGATCAACCAACAGATCCATATAAAAGATCCATGGACTCATCCATTGAGGACCAGCAAGGCCAAGCAACCAGATCCATACTCGAGTTCAGAAAATAACTCTAACTCCTTATTTCATTTTCTTCCCCGACACACGTGTGGGTATCTTCAACGACCCAGAGCCCGAGCACCGTATGGTCAGCACCCTCTAGGCTCCTTTGCAGGTCACCTAGCGCTTCACTCATAGGCCGCTTCCTTGGTCCCTCATCCATCGTATCGGAAGCTCACCATTTAAATCGAACCAAGGCTGGTCAAGACCTTGCTACACGAGACGTCCTCCATTGGCTCTTCGTGAGCAGTTGCAACTTTATCACTTAGGTCTCCACGATCTCATTCACAAGATGGTCGAAATGCTTCCCCAGCTTTCTTGACATATAACAGTCATTTAAAAACAGGTCATAAATACAGTTTCTAACAAACTCTTATCTTCCCACATTGTTCCAAATCAATTCACTTTGCTTATTCCACATCGAGTCATATCTATTTCCATCATCCTTCATCCATTCTCATCCAATCACGTCATATTACATCTCATCACATCTATCCACATCACATCTCATCACATCTATCCACATCACATCCATTTACATCTATTCAGATCCTCATCTCATCACGTCACATCCATTCACATCTATTCAGATCCTCATCACATCACGTCACATCCATCCTCATCACGTCACATCCTCATCACGTCACATCCATCCTCATCACATCCATCCTCATCACATCTCATCCATTCACATCTACTCATATCCAAATCACATCACATCACATCTCCTCCATTCACATCTACCTCGATACACATCACATCACATCACATCTCATCCATTCACATCACATCTCATCCATTCACATCTACCTAGATCCACATCACATCACATTCATCCACCTTACATCTCATCCATCCGTTCATATTACATCACATCCATTTATATTCATTCATATCCACATCTCATCATCACATCACATCCATCCACATCACATCTCATCCATTCATATCACATCACATCCATCTACATTCATTCAGATCCACATCACATCTCATCCATTCATATCACATCACATCACATCTCATCCATTCATATCACATCACATCCATCTACATTCATTCAGATCCATATCACATCCACATATCATCACATCACGTTCACATCTATTTACATCACTTCACATCCATTCTCATCTACCCAAGTACACATCCATTCTCATCTACCCAGGTACACATCACATCACATCTTATCTACCCACATCATATCTCATCCATTTATATCTAACTAGATCCACATCACATCTCATTACATCACATTCACATCTCACCATATCTTACCACATCCATTCAGATATTATCACATTCATCCCTGCATTCATATGCACAACTATCATTTCACAACTCATTCTCATCCATTTACATCACATCACACCCATTCACATATCATCACTTTCACATCGACATCTATTTACATCACATCACATCTCATCCACATGTCATCACATCCACTCACATCTCCTCACATCACATTCACATCTTATCACATCGTATTCACATCTTATCACATCGCATCCACATCTCCTCTTATCACATTCACATCTCATCTAATCACATCGCATCCATTTACATCCTATCACATCCATTTACATCCTATCACATTCATTTACATTCATTCAGCTCCACATCACATCTTATCACATCCACTTTTAGTACCATTTTCTACTTTCGATCTGATACGACTTTTCTAAGTTTCTGCCAATTGCTTGGCCTAGTTAAAGGTACTTTTTCTTGATCCCATTGAATCTATGTATCAGAGTGTTGTTTAATGGTTTCAAAAGGAAAAATAAACCTTATCAGAATTGAATATTTAAAACTTAGAAAAAGCATTTAAGTATTGTATTTTCATTTCTTAAGCTTCATTAATGAGAATTAATTCTAAACGTCCGTTTACTCATTGGATCCTCGATCCTCCTCCCAGGGATTCCAGATTCTCTTTCCAGAATAAGAGTTATCCAAGTTTTCTCAATAGATATTTTCATATTCTTTCTCAAATTTCTCAAGTAAAATATATTCAATATTCTTCTTTTTGAATAAAAGATTCATGGGATTCACAAAAATTGATTCTTCCCATATTTTTCAATAAACATAATAATACTCAAAATTTCACTTTTGATAAATACTCATAATTTGAATTATGCCAAAAATCCTCTTTTACCATTTAATTACTTGGATCTCAAATATCATGGGAATTCCTCTTTTTGCATAAAAATAAATTTACCAAAAATTCATCTTTTACCATTTAATAACTTGGATCTCAAATATCATGGAAATTTCTCTTTTTGCATAAAAATAAATTTACCAAAAATTCCTCTTTTACCATTTAATTACTTGGATCTCAAATATCATGGGAATTCCTCTTTTTTATAAAAATAAATTTACCAAAAATTACTCTTTTCTCATAATCAATTAATTATGCATAATTACAAAAAACATATTTCTCATGAATATGATGAAAATCATTCTTTTTGCATAGGATGCCAATCCTAGAATATGGTAGGAAGTCCTCTTTTAGCATTATGCATAAAAATAAGATATGTATTATTTTCTAAAAATTTTACCATAGCTTCGCTGCTATTATTGATAATTCTTAATTTTTTATTTTTTCTAAGAGAATAAAAGCTTGTAACGAAAATATGATAGAGATCCCAAATTCATATTGAAATTTTGGACTACATTCTTTGAAACAGTAGGAGCTTTCTTGAATCTCAGCACAACCTATTACCCCAAAACAGATGGCCAAATTGAAAGAGTGAACAAGGTAATAGAAGATTACCTTCAGTCATGCTGTGGTGGTAGGGAACCCAAGAAGTGGTGAAGCCATTTGCATCTGGTCGAATTTGCTTACAATGCTTCTTATCATCGAAGCATTGGGATGAGTCCTTTCAAAGCTTTGTATGGACAAGATTGCCTTACACCGTTGACTTGGTCTGACCCATTGATCAGAGTCAAAATGTCCAGACAAATGCTTGATGACATGGACCAGTAGATACAATCAATCCGTAAAGATATAAAGGCAGGCCAACATAGGCAAAAATAGTATGCAGATAAAAAGAGATCAAAGAAAAAGTTTGAAGAATCGGATATGGTCTTCATTCGAGTACGACAAAAGAGAAGTTCCTTATCCTTAGGAAAGTACAAGAAGCTCTCTCCCAGATACTATGGGCCTTATGCTGTTATAAAGAAAGTGGGCGATCTAGCCTACAAAATTCTTCTGCCTCCCCTGCATCTCAAGGTACATAATGTATTTCATGTCAGTTTGCTTAAGAAATATGTACCCAGCTCGAGTCACGTGCTTGATGATGAACAATTGATCTCTCCGACTCAAGGCCCCAGTATGGTACTCTAACCTGAGGAAATCCTTGACGTTCAGGAGAAGATTCTTAGGAGCAGAGTCCTTAGAGAATTCTTAGTAAAATGGAATTTCTTCCCTCTAGAAGATGCCACTTGGGAGAAAGAAGAAGAGTTGGCGAAGGATTACCCCTGCTTTGCAAGATGCGAACATCTCGTGTTTTTCAAGTGGGAGAGGATGTAAGATTCCTCCTCATCCTAAATAATAAATAGGCTCTACTTCAATCCCCCTGTAATCATTCCATGTTTCTGAATACAAGAAAATATTATTTTTCCTTGTTTTAGCCTAGTGAGATAAACATTTCTAGAGAGTGGTAAATCAATATTGAGATATTTTTGGATATATAAATTCTACAAATATCAAAAATATGTTTCTCCAAAACAAAAAATCAAAATAAATTTTCCAAGGTGCAATTGGAATTAATTAAAAATGATTTAAAAGACCTTAACCTAAGGGTCAAGATTTTTGAAAATTTTAGATTATGGTCCAATTAAGGTTCCTATGGACCAATAAGATTAATCCAAGTGTTGGGATGAGATAAATCCAATGAATAAAAGAAAGTACCCAAAAATGAGTAAATGCCCACATAAGATGAAGAGTTGACTGAGTACAAGATTTATTAGTTAAAAATTATGAAATATTACTAAAAAATGAGATATTTTAGAGTAATCATTCATTTTTGACACCTTGGTAAGGAAAGGGGGAGCCTTCAAGGAGGCTCCTATTTCACATGTGTGGGGGAGTTTTAAACTAAAAAATAATAAGATATTTTTATCTCTCCTCTCTCCTGGATCAAACCAAATAAAAAAGGGAGCCAAACTGGTCCAAATCTTATCCAAATTCAACCAAACTAAAGCTGGAAAATTCTAGAACTTACTTGGACTCAGTTAGTGGCCTCCCTCACCTATAAATAGACCCTCATTCTTTTGTATTCTCATCTGTGAACTAAACTATGCCGGTATTACTCTAAAATAAGCATATTTTCTATTATCCTCTAATAATCCTCTACAAATTGAAGAGCTTGGAGCTTCTCTCTCTCTTCAACCTTCTTTGGAGTCTTCATCAACATACTAAACCAATTGATTGGTTGGGGGCCACTCCATAGAATAAAGAATCAAGCAAATTAAGAGGTAAAGTGTGGTTTATGGTCTTTTTTCTTAATCTCAAAATGTTTCTCACTTCTCAACCCCTCTCAAGCTTGAGAAGCATTCAATTGAATGGCTCTTTAATGCAATTGGAACTCTCTAATGAATTTTAGTGATAAATCTTATAAAGTTTCCATTTATGCTTAAATTAAAATATTTTTTAAGCATATCTCTCTCTCCCCCAAAGAATGGTCATTCCTATGACCTATTCTATATTCAAATGATGCTTCTCATGAAGCAATTCTCAAATCTAAAAGTAATTTCTATGCTTGTCAAATTAGAGGCCAAAGAAGTGGCTTTTTAATGCTTTTATGCTATTTCAATTAATGAAAAACTTAGGAATCAAGTCCATAATTGGATATTCATCCTAATGATAGTTATTCTATCATATTGTATTACTAAAACTTTATGCTTTCAAAATTATTAAAAAATTACTAGTAATAGCAACGGAGCTATGGAAAAATTAACACATAAATCATTTTTGTACATAATATGAAAAGAGGACTCCCTACCATATTCTAGGATTAATCATCCTAGATTAATTGAATGATTCTCATCATAACCATGGAAAATTTAATTTTTATGTTTATACATAAATAGTTAATTAGAAAAAAAGAGAATTTTTAGTAATTCATTTTTGTGATAAAAGAGAAATTCCCATGACAATAGAAATCCATGTATTCCAATGAGGAAAGAGAAAAATTTGGAATACCAAAATAATGGATATTTTATTTAAAAATTAAAGAAGAAATTTAGTTAAATTTATCTTTTTGCATAGATAAATTTAAACGATGAAAGAGGAATTCCCACCATAATTGGAATTCAACCATTTAAATGAGAAAAATGGAATTTCTAGTGTAAAGAAATTAATGGAGAGTTTTATTTAATTTTTAAGAGAAACTTTAGTTAAATTGATCTTTTTGCATAGATAAATTTAAATGATGAAAGAGGAATTCCCACCATAATTGGAATTCAACCATTTAAATGAGAAAAATGGAATTTCTAGTGTAAAGGAATTAATGGAGATTTTTATTTAATTTTTAAGAGAAAATTTAGTTAAATTTATCTTTTTGCATAGATAAATTTAAATGATGAAAGGAAAATTGCCACCATAATTGGAATTCAACCATTTAAATGAGAAAAATGAAATTTCTAGTGTAAAGGAATTAATGGAGATTTTTATTTAATTTTTAAGAAAAAATTTAGTTAAATTTATCTTTTTGCATAGATAAATTTAAATGATGAAAGAGAAATTCCCAACATATTTGGAATTCAATCATTTGGATGAGAAAAGTAAAATTTCTAGCTTAATGGAATTAATGGATATTTTTATGTAATTTTAAAGAAGAATTTTAGATAGATTTAATTTATGGTAAAATAGGAATTCCCATGATAATTGGATTGCACTCATTAAATGAGAAAAAGAGGGATTTTAAGTTTATTCAAAAAAATAGGTATTGGTATTAAGTTAAAAGAAGAATTTTTATGATATTTAAGAAAAGATAGATTTAAATTAAATCTTAGTGTCAAAAGATGAATTTCCACCATAATTCTACCTAATGAATTAAGGTCGAGAAATTATGTGGCATAAGGAATATCTTTGGATATTTTAATTGGAAAAATCACTAAACTGATAATTACCCAAAACTAGATGTTTATCTGAAGGGAATCCTTGTTAGAACTAAACCGAATGAATTTGGTTAAACTACAAGAGGGACAGAGAATAAACCTACTTGTCCATCTCTCGATCTGAATCAAGCAAGTGACCAATTCTAGTTCCTAAAATACAAAGAATAGACTATCGGAACTAAACTAGTTTTTCCTTTGACCGAACTCACCAAGAATTTAGTTGGACAAATAGACAAAATGATGGGTAGATTACCCTCATGAGAGATCGAGGGTCCTCATTATGAAACTGAGAATTATGGAGAAAAGGGTTTTGTGGGGTGGAACCAATCTCAAATTGGGAATTTTACTTGCATTGGAACCTCTGTTTTTCATTTAAAGGACTATTTTACACTAGAATGCTGGAGGAAGCATTTGGCATATGTTTTACTAAGAGGAAGCATTTGGAACAGCTAGCCAAGGGACATCGCTAATGGCAAAGCCTGCCGAGGTCTTGACCAGCCTCGGTACAGTTAAAATGGTGCGCTTTTGGTAGGATGGGCGAGGATTGACGAAGTGGTCCCTGAGTGAAGTGCTAGGACACCTAAGGCATATCCTAGAGGGTTATGACCAGGTGATGCACACGGGCTCGTGGTTGCTAGGACACCCATGTGTACGTTGAGGAAGATTTTGAATGGACTGAAAGGAAAGATTTTTGGGAACCAAATTTTGATACTGGATCTCATTGGTTGGCCAGTTGGTCTTCAATGGAGAGTCCAGAGGACACATTTTATAATACAATGGACTTGGAATTTTAGAAAATGATGATCAGAAATATTATGATTTCTATTGAAGGATTGTTTTAAAGCCAATCGAATCTGTTATAAATGGCAATTTCATATTGGGTGTGTACGTTGTAGTATGCCTACCTTAATTTTTGCATGAATCGCCGGCTAGGGGGCCTGGGACTCTTTTCCTCGGTGCCCAGGCAAAAACACAACCAAATCTTTATAAAGGAATCCCACCAATATAGTGGTCGGGTGGTTCGCTAACCCATGGGCCAGATGGGGTGGAGGATTCTTGTGAAACAACTAGATACGATTAGTTACGTTAATTAAATTAAGATACCATGAAAAGATGCAGGGGGAAAGAGAGCTTGAGCTCTTGCAAGCACACACACACTCACAAAACCCTAATAGAGAACACACAAGGTGAGAGGCTGGAAATCTTCTTCTTCTTCACTCAACACACCATATACAAGATAAGAGTACACACAATATGAAAGGTACTCAACCAATACATACACGGGTTCTCTATAGTGTGAACCCAACTAAATGAGCTGGCGCTATAACTATGCCAGTCTCTAGAATGGCTTTCACACAACATGTCATCCCACTGGCTGCATATCACCCATGATCTCACCAACCATGCTAGTGGTGTAAGTGTGGGGCCTATCCCCCAAGCGGGTCATCAGTGTCCACCGCCTCACTAGACGAGCTGGATATCTCAACAAGAGTGACAGGTGTTCAGAGTGATCCGCATGCATTGCGGAGATCCCAAAGGGTCATATATCCAGTTGTTGACAGGTTGACATACCGTGATTTTACTATGCATTATGCATATATGACGTCTTTGGTGAAGCATGTGGAACCTACATGCTATACAGAAGCTATTGGAAAGCATGTATGGGAGAAGGCAATGGATGTTGAGATGGATGCATTGGTTCATAATGACACATGGGATTTGGTTGCATTACCACAGGACAAAAATGGGTTTACAAAGTGAAGTGCAAGTCAGATGGTTCCATTGAGAGACATAAAGCAAGATTGGTAGCTAAGTGTTATTATGCACAAACCCAAGGCTTGGACTATAATGAAACATTTAGTCCAGTGGCAAAGATGGGAACAGTGAGAGCAGTCATTGCTATGGCTATAGCAAATGGTTGGGAAATGCATCAAATGGATGTCAAAAATGCATTTCTAAATGGTGATCTACAAGAAGAAGTGTATATGGCACAGCCAGAAGGTTATGTACACCCAAAATATCCCACTCATGTATGAAGATTGAAAAAGGCATTATATGGTTTGAAGCAAGCACCTTGTGCTTGGAGTGATAAGATGAGCATATATCTTATCTCCCTTGGATTTCAGGTTTCTACAGCACATTCTTCACTCTATGTGAAGAAAACAGATCACGGGATTGTTTTACTTGTTATCTATGTGGATGACTTGATTATCACAGGTGATCGTGGTACAGATGTGATGCATGTCAAAGCATTAAGTGGGCAATTTGACATGAAAGACTTGGGTGAGCTGAGATACTTTCTTGAAATCGAAGTGATCAAAGACCATGCAGGTACATGGTTAGTGCAACGCCAATATGCATTGGATATGTTGGCAAAATATGGCATGACAGGGTGTAAGCCTATGAGTACACCTTTGGAGCAAAATGTGAAGTTGCGGGCTGATTTTGGTGAGGAGTTGGATGATCCATCTATGTACAGAAAGATGGTTGGTAGTCTCATTTACATGACTATCACACGCCCGAATTTGAGCTATGCTGTGGGGGTAGTAAGACAATTTATGCAGAGCCCCAAAAAACCTCATTTGGATGCAGTGAGACGCATTATGCGATATGTAAAGACCACTGCACATTATGGTCTTCTTTATGAGAGTGGTAAAGGCTTGGATATACATGGCTACACAGATGCTGATTGGGCAGGTAGCTCATATGACAGGAGATCTACTAGTGGTTATGCCTTTACACTTGGAAGTGCCGTGGTGAGTTGTGTTGAAAATACAAGTGAATAGGGTGTGTGCGGGAACAAGCCCTTGGTTAGAGGCTGTAAAAGAGAAGATGTAATTATGAAAGAACCTGTGAAAAGGTGAGAAGAATCTACTGGGAGAGAATAAAGGGTAGCATGAGAGAATTTAGGAAGTGTGGAGTTATTCTGGGAGATATTCAGGGAAAAGAGAAGAGGTGGAGAGAATCAGGCAAGAGGTCGAGATATTATGACAGTGAATCACGGAGAAATCAATGGGATTTGATGCTTGATGTAAACTCTATAAATTGAGGCATAGCCCTAATGAGAATTTGTTGGTTTTTGAGTATCCATGCCTACATTAATCTATTTACTAATTATCCACTAATTACGTCTTAATTATTTGCTAATCACTTTGTTAATGATGTTGATTCTAGTGTTTGATCCACCATAGCTCATCATTTTGCTCAAATTTCAACATGGTATCAAAGCCATGCCTAGAATCCATTAGGTTTATGAGCCCATTAGTTAATTAATCAAGATTAGTAGTAGATAATTAGGAAATAATCCAAATTTTAGTTATTTTTCACTTCACCCCTTCACCCCCAGCCAGTGGAGGACTCCATTGACCTTGCACACTCACAATTAGGGCAAGCCCTTCTAACACAAGCTAGCCAACTCCCTTGGCTTCAAGCCCATCAAGACGGCGTAGCAAACCGCCAGCGAAGGAAGCAGAAATCGATGATTTGGTCGACGCGTTTTTTTCTGAGTAATTTGCAGATTTCTCCTTCATCAAATCAAATGCTTCTAATTCCTCCTAGCCCAAGGTGTATTTAAGCATGCTCTACAAGCTGGTGAAGACAGAATTCAATTTCATCAAGTCTACATTGAGATCCAAGCTCTTCATCAAATCTGCACAGTAGGTGACTTTGGTAAAACAGAGATTAAGCTTTCAATATTTGGTCAAATCTTATGCTTATTGGCTTAATCCTCTACTAGACTCATTGCTATTGATGCCTTTGAAAGCATTTGAGCTCATTTGAAGTCTAAGGCACCAGATCTGGACTCCCCGCATACTCTGTTTTTTGCACACAAAACAAAGCATTAATTATCAATGATTAATCAGTGCTAATCACTGTATTTTGGTGCAATTGAGGGTTCAAATTAACCATTAGGTATCTGATATAGATCCCTATAGCTTCAGATTGCAAATCGGAGTTGGTTTGATACTCCAACCGTCCCGTACAAATTGGTTACCCTTGATTTAGTGTAAATTCTGGTGATTTTAGGTTGATAAATTTGTTGTAATCATCTATTAAACACCAGATTGAGTTGTAAAAGGGTAGAGACTGCCCTTGAATCTTGAAATTGGATCAAGAGGTAAGACCCCCTTCACATCACCATGAGTTCAGCACAAGAAATAGCCAAATTTAATGGGGAACAGTTTTATACATGGCAGATAAAAACCATGTATTTGCTGATGAGGAAAAATCTGTGGGGATTAGTTGAAGGGAGAGATGAATGCCCAAAGAGAGGGGAAAATGAGTGGAAGAGCAGGAATGAAAAAGCATTGGGACTTATTGCACTCAGTTTAAATGATAAAATCATTCATCACATCACAGAGATGATACAATGGGCAAAAGATGCATGGGATGAACTCAATAAATTATTTGGTACACAAGCAAAAAATTCAAAGATAAGTCTGTTAATGCAATTCTACAAATTGGACATGAAGGAAAGTGAACCTTTAATCACACACTTGAACAAATATAAAAGCATTAAGCAATAGCTGGCAGCTATTGGCAAAAAGGTAGAAGATGATGAAGCATTAGCTGTACTTCTGAAGAGTGTGGACAAAGGAGATTATGAAAACATTGTAGCAACACTAAAGAATGTACCTGAATTGAAGCTACATGAGATAGAAGCAGCTCTACTAGAGCAAGAGAGCAGAGGCAAAGAGAAGAAAGGGCTCGACTCAACAGCAGGAGAAGAAAAAGCATTCTTCACCCGAGGAGGATTCTCTCGAGGACGAGGACGAGGCAGAGGCAGAGTAGGAGGAAGGACCTTCACTTGCCACAAATGTGGAAAGCCAGGACACATGGCGAGAGACTGCTACAGCAAACCCAGTGAAGAAGGAATGACATCGGCAAACTTCATGGAGGCTCCAAAGGAAGTGGAGTCGGATCATCTTTTCTGAGAGAGAGAGAGAGAGAGACCCCACAACCCAATGTAACCTACCCCAACAAAGTAAAACCACCTCTGAGCCACCGATGATGTAGGCCACGTGGTAGATGTATGTGTGAGCACTTTAGTCAAGGTTGCAGGCACTTATAGTAGCCTTGGACACATAGAGAGAGAGTGTGTCAAGGACTATGGAGTTTAGGGACTTGAGGCACTGGTCGCGGGCTATCAAGTAAGAAGGAAACTTGGTATAGGGTCCAGGTGTGCTAGGATTATTCACTTGAGGGGAGGTGTTGAAAATACAAGTGAATAGGGTGTGTGCGGGAACAAGCCCTTGGTTAGAGGCTGTAAAAGAGAAGATGTAATTGTGAAAGAACCTGTGAAAAGGTGAGAAGAATCTACTGGGAGAGAATAAAGGATAGCATGAGAAAATTCGGACTCCCCGCATACTCTGTTTTTTGCACACAAAACAGAGCATTAATTTGCTAATCAGTGATTAATCAATGCTAATCACTATATTTTGGTGCAATTGAGGGTTCAAATTAGCCATTAGGTATCTGATACAGATCCCTATAGCTTCAGATTGCAAATCGGAGTTGGTTTGATACTCCAACCATCCCGTACAAATTGGTTACCCTTGATTTAGTGTAATTTTTGGTGATTTTACGCTGATAAATTTGTTGTAATCATCTATTAAACACCAGATTGAGTTGTAAAAGGGTAGACATTGCCCTTGAATCTTGAAATTGGATCAAGAGGTAAGACCCCCTTCACATCACCATGAGTTCAGCACAGGAAATAGCCAAATTTAATGGGAACAGTTTTATACATGACAGACAAAAACCATGTATTTGCTGATGAGGAAAAATCTGTGGGGATTAGTTGAAGGGAGAGATGAATGCCCAGAGAGAGGGGAAAATGATTGGAAGAGCAGGAATGAAAAAGCATTGGGACTTATTGCACTCAGTTGAAATCATTCATCACATCACAGGGATACAATGGGCAAAAGATGCATGGGATGAACTCAATAAATTATTTGGTACACAAGCAAAAAAATCAAAGATAAATCTGTTAATGCAATTCTACAAATTGGACATGAAGGAAAGTGAACCTTTAATCACACACTTGAACAAATATAAAAGCATTAAGCAATAGTTGGCAGCTACTATTGGCAAAAAGGTAGAAGATGATGAAGCATTAGCTGTACTTCTGAAGAGTGTGGACAAAGGAGATTATGAAAACATTGTAGCAACACTAAAGAATGTACCTGAATTGAAGCTACATGAGATAGAAGCAGCTCTACTAGAGCAAGAGAGCAGAGGAAAAGAGAAGAAAGGGCTCGACTCAACAGCAGGAGAAGAAAAAGCATTCTTCACCCGAGGAGGATTCGCTCGAGGACGAGGAAGAGGCAGAGTAGGAGGAAGGACCTTCACTTGCCACAAATGTGGAAAGCCAGGACACATGGCAAGAGACTGCTACAGCAAACCCAGTGAAGAAGGAATGACATCGGCAAACTTCATGGAGGCTCCAAAGGAAGTGGAGTCGGATCATCTTTTCTGAGAGAGAGAGAGAGAGAGAGAGAGAGAGAGACCCCACAACCCAATGTAACCTGCCCCAATAAAGTAAAACCACCTCTAAGCCACCGATGATGTAGGCCACGTGGTAGACGTATGTGTGAGCACTTTAGTCAAGGTTGCGGGCACTTATAGTAGCCTTGGACACATAGAGAGAGAGTGTGTCAAGGACTATGGAGTTTAGGGACTTGAGGCACTGGTCGCGGGCTATCAAATAAGAGGGAAACTTGGTATAGGGTCCAGGTGTGCTAGGATTATTCACTTGAGGGGAGGTGTTGAAAATACAAGTGAATAGGGTGTGTGCGGGAACAAGCCCTTGGTTAGAGGCTGTAAAAGAGAAGATGTAATTGTGAAAGAACCTGTGAAAAGGTGAGAAGAATCTACTGGGAGAGAATAAAAGATAGCATGAGAAAATTTAGGAAGTGTGGAGTTATTCTGGGAGATATTCAGGGAAAAGAGAAGAGGTGGAGAGAATCAGGCAAGAGGTGGAGATATTCTGGGAGTGAATCATGGAGAAATCAATGGGATTTGATGCTTGATGTAAACTCTATAAATTGAGGCATAGTCCTGATGAGAATTTGCTGGTTTTTGAGTATCCATGTCTACATTAATCTATTTGCTAATTATCCACTAATTACATCTTAATTATTTACTAATCACTTTGTTAATGATGTTGATTCTAGTGTTTGATCCACCATAGCTCATCATTTTGCTCAAATTTCAACAAGTTGGAGTAGCAAGAAGCAACCTACTATTGCTTTATCCAGTACAGAGGCTGAATACAGGGGTGCAACCATTGCTACTTGTGAAGGAATATTGTCAAAGAGTCTCTTGGCAGATTTGGGTGAGCCTACTGATGGCAAAGTTGTCATTCATTGTGACAACATGAGCAGTATACAGTTGGCCAAGAATCCAGTATTTCATGCACGGACCAAACACATAGAGGTCCATTATCACTTTGTCAGAGAGAAGGTGCTGAATGGTACAGTTGATCTACAGTATGTGAAGACTGACGAGGAGGTGGCAGACATCTTTACAAAGCCACTTAGCAGGGAGAAGTTTGAGTACTTCCGTACTTTGTTGGGAGTACATGGGATGATCTTGAGGGGGAGTGTTGAGAGCCTTGATATCCCAAGCTCATCTACGTCTCCTCTCCCTCTACCTATTTTTCAACAAAGGCTCCATTGCAATCCCAAGCCCCATTATCTTAATGTGTCTCCATGCCTCACTAGTATACCTTACTCTAGAGTGTAACCCATATGAACTTCACTCCATTTTCTACTAGCCTTAGTATTAAATCATTGTAAAATCTAACCACATCCTCTCTCTCAATGTGTTTCCTTGCCTCCAAAACTATGGAAATTTGTAAGGTCTCAAATGTGGAACAATCAGTGGTGTGCCATATCACAAGCTTGGAAATCTTTGCACTCTTGAGTATATTTCCTATTCAAGAAATGATGAAATGCATCCTGAGATAGTAATACAATCCACATTCTGGACATAGCACATTACAAAAATGTAATCATTAGGACAAGCACATATATAATTGTAATACAATGAGGTTAGTACTTTTCTAACATCATTTTGAGACCATGGCATGCATGTTTTTTACAGAAAGCACATTCTGGACTATGTAACATACTATTAAAACAAGCTATTAATAAATCCATTTAAGCATATGAATCATAAAAATGTAATGCTTATAAACTCATGTGAAGAGATAATCCACACTATCATCACTCCATTCATAGGTTGATACACAAGTTTTAACAATAAGATAAATGCTTGCAATGTAGAGGTTGTTGCATTTTCATACAACGGAGTCAATCACATGGTGTCATATAGCGAGAAATCTGCATTGGCTACATGAAAGCCAATAGTCACAAGATATTCAGAAATCTTGTCAGACCATGCTCTTGGTGCTTGTTTTAAGCCATACAAGGCTTTCTTCAACTTGCAAACATGCTCGGGGTGACCCACATCCTCATAACCAGGTGGCTGCAACATATACACCTCTTCTTGCAAATCCCCATGCAAGAATGCATTCTTTACATCCATCTGATGTAAAGACCATTGCTTTGACGCAGCCACTGCTATCACAACTCTCACTGTTGCCATCTTGGCAACTGGGCTGAAAGTTTCCTCATAATCAATGCCATATGTCTGCGTATATCCTTTGGCTACCAATCTAGCCTTGTACTTGTTTATGCTTCCATCACTGTTATGTTTTACTTTGTACACCCACTTGCATCCAATGGCTTTCTTGCCTTGAGTCAATTGCACTAAATCCCAAGTATCATTTCCATATAGTGCATCCATCTCCTCATCCATAGCTTTCTCCCAACACACATTTCCAACAGCCTCATCAATGCATGTGGGCTCAACAACCTGCACAACCTTTGCCATATATGCATAGTGATGTGCCACATAACCATCATAGGTAAATCTCTGCACAGGATTTTTCACTCTCCCAGATCTTTGCAGCTTTTCATTCATGGCTTCCATAGCCTTCTTTACACCAGGTGTTCTCATAGCTGGGATCCCAAGCTCCTCATCAAGGCTCATATCTGAGCCACTAGACTCTCCATCAACATGAGAATGCCCTGCAGAAATGTCAGGCATACCAAGGGGCTCAACCACTTTCTCTTTTCCTTTACGTGATGTACTAATCACATTTGCAGGACTCGTATTATGATGTAGCCTGCCACTCCATGGTCTATCAACAGACCCACTAGATGAGGACTCAAAGACTGTGATTACTGACCCACTAGATGAGGACTCTCCTGGTCCACTCAAAGACTGTGATTACTGACCTGCATTCTGTGCAACCACACTTCCACTCACATCAACCCCAATAGCTTCTTTTTCAGCAGCATACCAGCTGCTCATCTCATCAAAGACAACATCCCTGCTTACCCTCAACTCACATGTAGCAGGGATGTAACACCTGTATCCTTTTTGCTCAAGGGAGTATCCAATAAACACACATTTTTTAGCTTTTGGATCCAGCTTAGTTCTTAGATCATCTGGCACATGCACATATGCAATGCATCCAAAGAGTTTCAGATGAGACAAATCTGGTTTTCTGCCAGTAAACCTCTCCTCTGGAGTTACATCATGTATGGCTACAGTTGGAGTCTTGGTCATGATGTATACTACTGTAGAAACAGCCTCAGCCCAATAGCTATGCGGCATATTCTTCTCTTCCATTCAACGCTCGCGCAATCTCAGCAATGTGTCTGTTTTTCCACTCAGCAACTCCATTTTGCTGCGGAGTGTATCTGCATTTAAACTGTCTCCAAATACCATTCTTCTTCAAAAATTCAGAGAACTCATTGGAGAAGTACTCTCCCCCTCCATCTGACCTTAGGCACTTTACATATTTCCATGTTTACTTTTCAACCAAAACTCTGAAATTCTGAAAGTGAGTGAACACCTCACTCTTCTCCTTCATGAAATATACCCACACTTTCCTTGTGTGGTCATCAATGAAAGTCACATAATACCTGCAGCCTCCCATAGATATGGTCTTCGTAGGACCCCATACATCTGAATGCACAACATCTAGTGCATTTCTGCTCACATATCTGTTACGTGGAAACACATGCTTTGTTTGCTTCCCAAATTGGCATGCTTCACATATTTTCTGCATACCTTCCACTTTAAATTTTGGCAGCCCTGTCACAATTCCTTTAGTCTGCATAGACTTCAATCTCTGCACATTCACATGTCCAATTCTTTTATGCCAAATGTCTGTGTCTACAACAATTCCTGAACCGTTTGCAAACATCGCAGCACTCATTTCAGGCATGTCTACATTCAATGTAAACATTCTGCCCACTCTGTTGCCTTTTGCAACCAACCTGCACTTGTCTTTAAAGTCTTCAACATAACAACCATCAGGGTTAAACCGAACCTGCAAACCCTGCTCAATCATCTGGCCAACTGAAACCAGATTCTTTGTTATGTTTGGTACATGAAGTACATCTGCAAGGTACTTCACTTTGCCATCCTGCATAGACAATGGCACATCTCCAACATGGGCAATTGGATGAGCAGTGTCATCCCCTGTTTCCACAAAACCTGGTCTTTCCGGGTTTTTCATCTCCTTAAACCACTCCCCATGACTTGTCATGTGGTTTGAAGCACCTGAATCCACATACCATACATTATCTTTTTGTGCTGCATCATCATTTTCAGACATGGCATTCACGACATGCTGCATAACAAACAACCTTTCATTATCCTCATTATTTCTGCTTGAGGATGCATAGTTGTTTTGTTGCACTTTCCCATTTTGCATGTCAGCCTGCTTCTTATAACATTTTGCCTGCACATGTCCAGGCTTACCACAATAATAGCATTCATGTGCATCATTATACTGCCTTTGCCAATTTCCACGGCCTCTTTGACTCCCCCTGCCTCTGAATTTGCCTCTTCCACCTGCGTGTTGTTGTTGTTGTTGTTGTGTATTCTGGGATTGTTGTTGTTGCTGCTGCTGTCCATAATTCTGATTACCTGTTCGGCCACCTCCTTGACCGCGTCCACGGCCTCCTCTACCTCCTCCTCTTCCTGAACTCGTGTAGAAGGCCTGTTGCTCTAAACTGTTTTTGCTTTGTGAAGACTGTTGGTCTTCACCCAAGCTCTTCTCTTTCAGCATAGACCCCAAATCTGTAAAAGTTGGGAATGTTTTCCCGAGTCTGAATGGACGTCTTAAACGCCTTGTATTGTGGCCCGAGACCACGTAGACAGACCTCCACCTTATCATCATCATCTACTGACACACCAATAGATGCAAGGGATTCCACAATACCCTTTATCTTCAACGCATAGTCATTCACAAACATGCTCTTTTTCTCCACAGTATGAAGTTCATTCTTCAACTGTATCTTACGTGCCTTGGTATTTGTTTCATAAAGCTTTACCAAGGTGTCCCACGCCTCCTTGGGGGATTTGGCATCTTGAATGTGCCCAATCATGGTGTCCTGTATACTAATGGAGAGCCAATACATGACTTTCCTGGCTCCTTGGTTCCAGTCTTTAAACTCTTTCACATCTGCAGTAGTAGGATTTATGTTCGGTATCTCCGGTGCCTCTTCATGCTCACCTTCTATATAGTCCCAATAGCCCTTTCCCATCTGGAAATTCATCAACCTGGACCTCCAAGCATGGAAGTTATTCTTATCTAGCTTCTCAGCCACAATCTGGGTTATCCCATCATTTGACATCTTGCCAAACACACAATTTTACCAGAACAGCACTCTGGTTTATCCTGCACAAACTATTGTATTTCTTACAGCAGTACTGTAGTACTCTCAAATGTCACAACCAGTGACCTCAATGTGCATACATACACCCGATGGCAACTGTAGACCTCTTTGCAGCACCCACAGTGTCTGCACAGTCAATGCACATTGAGGTCACAACAACCAGTGACCTCAATGTGCATACATACACCCGATGGCAACTGTAGACCTCTTTGCAGCACCCACAGTGTCTACACAGTCAATCTGTCTTCCTACAGTTCTTAAAACAGAGTTCTGCAGAGAATTGATGACTTACCCGTAGTGCTCGAAATCGCCTTCTTTCTGAAAAACGGAGGTCTAGACGCGCCCGAAACGCGTATTTGGCCCAGAAAATGTTGTCCGATAGGACATCCGATAGGACAGAATAGTTGCCCTATAGCTTTACTCCCGCGAAGAAAGCTCCTCAATCAGAGATCGTTGTCGGTGCCTCCGTAGAGCTCCCGACAAGGGTGTAGTCACCAAGACAAATAGGGAAGAGTAGTTGAAGCTCTTACCCTCGTACCGCTTCCTGTGGTTCTCTTGCTTGCAGCTCAGCCCTTAGCATGAACCAGGCTCTGATACCATGAAAAGATGCAAGGGGGAAGAGAGCTTGAGCTCTTGCAAGCACACACACACACACTCATAAAACCCTAATAGAGAACACACAAGGTGAGAGGCTAAAAATATTCTTCTTCTTCACACAACACTCAACACACCATATACACAATAAGAGTACTCATAATATGAAAGGTACTCAACCAAATACATACACAGGTTCTCTATAGTGTGAACCCGACGAAATGAGCTGGCGCTATAACTATGCCAGTATCTAGAATAGCTATCACACAGCCTGTCATCCCACTGGCCGCATATCACCCAAGATCTCACCAACCATGCCAGTGGTGTAAGTGTGGGGCCTATCCCCCAGGCGGGTCATGTCCACCGCCTCACTAGACGAGCTCGATATCTCAACAGAGGAGAGTCTTCAAGAGAGGTTGGGTACCCTAGAGCATTTGGATGAGTGGAGAATGAGAGTTTATTTACATCAAGAAGTTGTTAAAAAAAGGCAAAACAAACAACGTGCAAAGAAAGCTAAGAACAGCTCCTTTGAGCAAGGCTTGCTAGTTCTTTTGTATGATGCACGTCATGAGCTATTCCCAGGAAGGTAAGCCATGTTTGGTCTGGTCCTTACCGCATTGTTGAGGTATTCCCTAAGAATAAAGTACAACTAGTTGAGATGGATGGGACATGGTTTGCCACCAAAACAAACTTTGACAAAATTATACCTTATTGGATATGAGTTTCTTTCTTGTTCCTCTTGCACGGGTTTTCCCATTCGTTGACTCCTTGTCTTCTACTTGGTCTCTATACTTTGATGGTGCTTGCAAAGGTGCAACAAAAAAAGGCTCATGTGGCATTGTGATTTATCCTCCTACTGGTTCTGCTATACTTTTGGGTATCCTTTTGGGTGAAAATGTTAGTAATAATGTTGTAGAATATCAGTCTTTGTTGATTGGGTTGAGGGCTCTTATCTTGTTGGAGGCATCACATATTGACTTTTATGTGGCGATCACAGCTTGTTGTTCATCAGCACAATGGCCAGGCTCGCACACTTCACCCTTGGATGCACTATTATAGCCTATTAGCTCGTGACCTCTTCAACCATTTTTCCTCTTATACCCTTACCTTTTTACCTCATCTCATGAGAACACTGTAGCCGACTCTCTTGCCTTGATGGCCCTCTCTGTTCTTTTACCCAACACTTTGACCTTGCATTGATTAATGATTCCTCTTCTTCAGACCCATGGGAGCTTGTGCAAAATTATAAATCTTTGGGAGTGGAGGAACTTACTAGGCACCTTAGGGAGTTACACACTTTTGATCCTTTTGTTGCCTATCATCACCTTATTTTAGCTATGACCCGTCGACATTCATTTATCAGATGTTATATTTCTTGCCATTGATCCTAGTCATTTGCTTATGATCCTGTAGTCCAATGGATAAGGCACCAGTCTTAACCAGAGATTCTAGGTTCCCACTAGCAGGCTAGTTTTCCCCACGCAAGACACCACTGTTGCATGTTTTTTTTGCACCCATATGCATTGTTCACATCATTATTGCATGTTTGAACGATATGCGTGTCTTCTACTATCATTATTATCTATACCGCATGTGAACTTAAGTGTATAGCACTTTATTTGCATGTTTTTAAAAGCTCTCACACTTGGTTAGCTCCGAGAAAGATGTTTCGATGTTTTGCAGCATATAAAGATGGCCAAGCTCGAAGGGGCAGAACAACATGGACGTCTATATGCCAGAAGTTCCAAGCCCGAAATGATGTGAAGCCTACCCAAATGGAACTTTGCAAAGGACGTGTGAAAGGGACCTTAACCCATAAGTGTAATGAAAATATTAAAAACCTTTGAAAATTAAAAGTTGTATCTTGAGAGAAACGAAGAGGCGCCAACTCTACACAGCAGGGAACAGCCATGCACGTTCATGTGTGTAGAAGAGAGAAGGGTTGCACCATTTCAAAATGTCGGCCTTGAAACTGTGAGCACCATATACACAAGAAGAAGAGAGAGGAGCCATTCCTTGCCACCATACACAAATAAAGAGAAGCCGTTTGTTGTTCCTTGCCGCCATACACAAATAAAGAGAAGCCGTTTGTTGTTCCTTACCACCATACACAAATAAAGAGAAGCTGTTTGTTGTTCCGTGCATCTATGACATCTAAGCAGCGTTGGCATCTTCTACGCGCATCTAAGGTATCGGGAGCATTGGCATCTTCTACGCGCATCTAAGGTATCAGCAACTTTGGCATCTTCTACGCGCATCTAAGGTATCAGCAGCATTGTCATCTTCTACACGCATCTACGACATCAGTAGCGTTGGCATCTATCAGGAGATAAGGCTTTTTTTTTTCTCTGTCTATTGCTAAGAACATTTTGAGCTTTGCCAGTATTTGAAATAAAGTGCTACACACCTAATTTTCACATTATCCATTGTCTTGCTCATCTATCTAAGCTGTGATATACACACTGTCGATATATGCTTTAATAACAAATCTCGTCTCTATAGCATAACACATTTTAAAACTGTGATTTTGTGATACATATATAACTGATTCATCATTTCATTATACATCATTGTGGGAGGGATTTGTGCATGCTTTGTGACACACCCAACATATTCCGTTGCTATTAGTGACGTAGCCGCACTATATTATCACTCCCTAGCATTTTTCCTTTGGGATTCCTGGGATTCCTTCTTCTAGAGGTGTTTGGTTGTGGGGTTTCCCTTTTTCCTTAATCCCAAATATTTTTGAGGCATACGACAAGTGAATTAGTGAGTGAAGCAGGAGAAGTATCTATAGTGAAGTAATCTATCTGTAGACAAGAGTTCATCTAGTTTTCATTAAAGGGAGTAGAAGAGATGTTCAGTGCAATCGAGGTGGATTTGGAAAAATCAGAGCAAAGTAGGTGTTAGGATTCAGAGAATCATTTAGGAGCAGTGTACCTGGTGGTTTCTATGAGGCTTCTCTGTTAGAGACATGATTTTATCCAGAAACGTGTTCAATTGCTGCTGCCGCCGTGTAAGTTAGCTAGATTGTGCTGAATTGGGTTTGTCTAGGGAAGGCATGCAGCTTGTGATAGTGAGTTCACTATAGCTTGAATAGAAGATTGAGTCTACAAGTGAAGAAACTACAAGTTTTCAATGTGTTTATTTGATGTTTTTTATCCCATTGTCTTAGGGTTGTTGAGACAGTCTTTCTTTGCTTTGAGTAGAAAACAGTGAGTTTGAAGCTTGTGTCTGTGTCTTGGACAATCAAAAATTGTGTTTTGGAGTTTGGATTGAGTTATTCTGTTTGATTTTGTTGAGTTAGAACATTTGTGGAGAAGTGTCTGATGATTTAGGTGGTTTGAGTTGCTATATGATAGAGACAATCTTCTTTTATTGAAAATCTACTGTCATCAGAATTGAAAGAGTGTCAGCTATAGACAACCATGTGTCTAGGAGGTCAACAGATCATGTAAATGGGTTATTTTGGTCTTTTTGGGAACAAGGAAAGCTATTTTGAGTCTAGTAATTTGTAGACAGACAGAAGTTTGATAGAGTTTTGGGAAAACTGCTCAATCTGGAGCATTGTGAGCACCACCTCGGTATCACACGTGTGGAGGTGGTGAATTGTAACCATCTGTTAAGAACAAGAAGACTCAGTGTAAAAGGGCAACTGGTCACTAAAGATAATGATGAATGGGGTAATGTAGTGTTATGTAGGAATAGAGATAGATGCTCAGATAGAAGGAATGTATGAAGGGTTCATTCGTTGTATGCTCTCAATAGTTGATAGTTGTGTCATGAAGCTCGTTAGTTTGTGCTAGGCAATTGCTCTATGTATCAGTCTCTGAAATGCTTCTAGAATATAACGAAGAGAAAGCTTGCTATTTCATTGTTATTTCAAGTTGCTCTCTACATTATGTGGATTAAGTTTGCAGTGTCTTTGTTCTACTAAACATGATGTCTATGTATGAGAAAGTGAGTGAGATAGTTAGTGGAGAGATGTAGAGTGAGAACTAAGTGAGTGAGAGTAAAGGTTTACTTAGTAGAGTGGTGTTTTGTGTGTCCCTGTGACCATTTGAGAGTTAGTGTTCGTACTCGAAAACTCTAGTAGGTGATTGCACGTCTCCCATGGCATTGCCTGACATGTATGTCACCATAGACTGCTATCTTGCCATTCTGCAGAGAAAAATTAGTGAAAAACACCTAGCGATCCTACTGGGGAACAACAAACATACTACTAGGGAAAACCTCCATTAATTAGCATTCTGCACCATCAACCAAAGGAAAGTGTAGGTTCGCTTAGAAAAAGTCTAATGAGAAACCATAGCATGGAAGGAACTTTTCGGAGAAGTCAATACGGAGAGCTTCTCACCACATAACTCAACCAACTTCAGGCATGCTTCACGCATGTTCATGGATCTAAGGATGGTGAAAAGTAATGCCTTCCAAGAGACCCTCTAGGAAGCTTGCAGCTGGGAGTGCCTCACACCGTTACAATCAAGAAGGTAGTGCTGAAACTTCTACAACCCTGCACAAGCAAGAAGAAGTGTCAAAATTTCCTCACAACTTAGGCCAAGAAGAGAAGTTCCAAGAGTGAGAAACTAGACATAGTCCAGGTTTGGAAAGCCCAAGAAGGGTGGAGCAGCAAAACCACAAAGAACAACCACAACAAAACCCCAAGAAAAGGTTCAAGGGAGCCATGGCATGATTAGCCAAAAATTTCTCAGTGTTCTCAAGAGAGAAAGGGGAAGATGCAGATCTACATGTGCGGAGGTTTGAACAATACTGGAAAGTGGCCAAACCTCAGGATGTGGAAGAGCCAAAGCTGAGTGAAATTAATAGAGATGCTTTCATGAATACCTTCAAAGATAGAGCCATGGACTGGGTGTAAAAATATCAAGCCAACCATTTCCAGACCTATGAGGAGGTCATGACTACTTTTCTAGGAAGATTCCGCAAAATAAAGTCTGCAACTCAACTCTGTGATCAAATGAGGGAGCTCAAACAAGAGGATATGGATGTGGAAGCTTATGCAACAAAGCTGCTAAGCTTAAGGCAGAGAGTGGTGGAACAAATCCAACCCTCTATGCAAATTATTGCTGGTTGATTTGTCTAAGGGCTTAAGCTAGATATCCACGCATCAGTCATCACAAAACAAACTGAAGAGGAGTTCGAGGAACTGATGGAGTTGGCCAAAATGGTAGAAAAAAGAATTCAAGAAAGGAGATAAAAGAAGAAACCCACGAAGAGTGTCACCACTCAAGAGGACGATTCAAGTGACTCCCAGGACGCTCCACTGGTAGTGAAAAAGAAGAAACAGAAAAAGAAGAAAATCGAGAAGGCATTATCAAGCCTCGGAGCATTGTTGTGCAAGTAAAGCAGCTAATGCAAGAAATGAAAAAGAGCAAGGGGGCTCAGATTTCCGGAAGAATGTGTTCTATTTCCAATGCAAGCAGGAAGGTCACCTCGAGGAGGAATGCATTGTGCCACCAGCTTGCACCATGCTTGCACCATTTGTAATATGTACAATCATAGTACATGGAACTATAGGAACAACATGAAAAATAGAGATCCCATGGTAAATAGCATGGAAGGAGCGAAAAGAAGGCTCCCAAGAATGGGAAGGTATAGAGGCCGTAGAAATTATTCAAGAAGAAGAAACCAAGGATGAGCCGGTGGTTCTACAACCTTCACGTGCTATTATTGTCAATAGCCCTGGACACACCAAAGCAAAATGTGCCATGAAGAAAAAGCATGATGAAGAAAGATAAGAAGAGTTAATGCAGCTCAAAGAAAATCCACCAAGCGCCAACATGATGCAAGCAGATGACATACAAAAGGAGGTGCATGACATCTTGGCAGTCATCACAAGGGCTAAAGCTAATGAATATGGTGTAGTAATAACCCCGCTACATAACCAAAACTCACCCCAAGCTCGCAACAACAAGAAGGCATCTGTGGATTGGGATCAGCAGGAAAAGGTGAGAATTCAAACTATTAAGGAAACAAAGAGAAGGCAAGGTAAGCAAAAGGAGGATGGATCACACGAAACCATTGCGTATTTCCCAGAAACAATTGGAAGCAAGCATACAGAGCACCTCAATAAGGAATGCCTAGAAGAAGACCAGAAGAATGCTGACTCGTTACAATCCAATGTAATGTCAATGATGCTGGATAGATAGGTTCAGCTTGAGATAAGTGCTGGACTTATGTCCAAGGTTCAAGGCCAAAATATTGATGGCAGGCATTGAAGGATTGAGCAAGGAATTAAAGAACTCAATAGAGGAAGAAACCCCAAAATATAGTAATATGCAAGCCGAAGAACCCCCAGTATCGAGAGATGATGAAGTGGCCAAAGTCACAATTCAACTGAACAATGTACTCATCAATGATGCAATGTTGGATGGAGGATTCAGAGTGAATGTCATCATCGAGGAAAACTTCATTGTTGGGATTGGTCCTGAAATGGGAGCCCATTCCATTCAACATAAGAATGGTAAATAACAAGGTAGTAGTACCTAAAGGAATCATAAAAAATGTAACAATGAAAGTCAAACAAGTTGACTTCAAGATCAACTTAGTGGTTATTACCACAGAAAACCACATCGGGTTCTACCAGGTAGGTGTTATTGGGAAAGCCTTGGTTGATACATGGCAAGGTGAAGCAAGACTGGGACACAGGAACAAAATTACCACTAGAAAAGGAAAGAGGAAAGTTCATGTTAATCTCTTTGATACAAGAGGATTAGTGAAGCCTGCTTAGAGACCAATACATGCTGAAACATTCAACATGTCAAAAGGCTTTGATGACGATGAAGAGAACAGAATACTCCGTGAACACCCAAACCTGGTGCCCCTGTACATGTTGAATGTGGATGAAGCAATAAAGCATTATGAAAAAGCAAAGGGTGAAAATAAGGAGGCACCAGAAAATCAAATGAAGAAAGAAGCAGATTCTAAAAAGAAAGAGGGCTCAAAATTGAGCAAAACCTTGCAAGAAAAAGCCTCAGAAGAAATCAAATGGGCCCAAAATGTAGAGCAAGAAGAAGAGATCCATGAGATTTGGGACTAGGTGTAAAAGAAAAAGGAGAACCAGGAAAACAATGCTGCAAAAGTAAGCCCAGATAAATTACAAGAGGTAAATCTAGGGATGGAAAAGAAGAAAAGCATGTAAAGATCAGCCTTGAACTGGAAGATGAATTTAAATAGGAGTTGGTATCCTTGCTAAAGGAATACCAACATGTCTTTTCTTGGTAATACAAAGACATGGAGGGCATTGACCCTAAATTCTTCCAGCACAACATCAACTTGAAAGAGGGAGTTATACCTGTCAGATAGCAAAAGAATGAACGCAAATTATGTAAAACAAGTGAGGAGAAGAAATTGATAGATTACTGAGATTGGGTTTCATAGTGGCATTGGAAAAAGCTGCTTGGATATCTCTGATCGTGGTATTCCCCAAAAAGAATATGAAAATCAAAATCTATGTAGACTACCGCAAGCTGAATGCTGCAACTAACCAAGATCCCTTTCCACTCCCATTCACATATGGATGAGGTAGCCGAAAAGGAGATGTACTCCTTTTCAGATGGCTTGAGCAGATACAACCAGGTGAAGATGACTCCGAAAGACAAGGAGAAGATCACATTCATCACCAAATGGGATGTCTTTGTGGCGACCGTTATGATGTTTGGCTTAAGAAATGCACATGCTACCTTCCAGAGAATGGTGCAAGATATTTTCTATGAATATCTGACAAACTTCATGAAAGCTTTTGTGGATTTTTTTAGCATGTCCAGAGATAAGGCAAATCACATCTATCATTTAAGGCTATGTTTGTGGAGGTGCAAAGATACAAGGTTGAAGTTGAATTCGGGCAAGTGTGCTTGTGCACAGGAAAATCCGAAACACTGTTAGGACACATTGTGTCAACCCAAGGATTGGTTATAGATCCAACTAAGGTGAAGGCCATATCCAAAATTTCTTCTCCCCACCAGAACACTAAGGAACTTGAAAGATTCCTTGGCAAGGTGAAGTGGCATGTGAGATTTTTGAAGTATCTCGCACATGTAGCTTACCCATTATATGCACTTACCAGGAAGGATGTAAAGTATGAATGGAGTCCGGAATGTGAGAAGGCATTCCATTGGTTGAAAAGCATGGTGTCATTTGCACCAGCCATGATCAACCTAGAATGGAATTTAATGTTCCATGTTTATGTAGATGCTTCAGACAAAGTAGTGGGCATAGCACTAATGTAGGAAAAACAAAAAGGTTATATGCAACCTATCCATTATCCCAGCAAAGCCTTCACAAAGGTAGAAAGGAACTATAGCACAACAAAATGAGAAGCCCTTTAAATGATAATGGATAGGTTATATGCAACCTATCCATTATCCCAGCAAAGCCTTCACAAAGGAACTATAGCACAACAAAATGAGAAGCCCTTTAAATGATCTATGATGTGAACAAGTTCTGGCACTATCTCTTGGGAAACAAATTTGTTTTCCATGTGGACCATCAAGCTCATTTATCTAGTGAACAAAGCTTTTCTGGTGGGAAAAATGGAACGATGGATGCTCCTACTTCAAGAATTTGAGTTCACCATCCAGCCCGAAAAAGAAAATGTAGTGGGTAGAGTTTTTTTCCAGCCTAGATTCTGGAGAACCTACCTTGGGGGGTGTGGAAGATCAACTCCTAGACACCAACATTCATAGTAGCAGCAGTTGAAGTGGAAGATAACTGGTATTATGATGAGGACATGATGCAATTTCTGGAAGTCAAGACTTTTTCGGAAGGGTGCACTGCTGACAGGAAAAAGAGAATTGCCTTAAGAAGCAGAAATTTCACCATTTCTACAAAAGAGGCATAGACTAGATCTTACACAGATTTGTCTTGGATCATGAGCAGCAAGCTATGTTAAGAGAAGCACACTGAGGAGGTTACATGGGTGGAGAAATAACATCCAAAAAAAATTTGCAAGCAAGCCTATGGTGGCCAACTATCATAAGGGATGCCAACAATGAAGCAAAGAAATGTAATGTTTGTCAGCTATCATAAGGGATGCCAATCTAGAGATTCCGATAGATTGCCCATCTCACCTATACTATCGCTATCTCCATTCATGAAGTGGGGATTGGATTTTGTTGGACCAATTAAGCCACCCACAAAAAAACAATAGATGTGAGTACATCATTGTGGCTACTAACTATTTTACCAAGTGGCCCAAAGCTAGAGAGATAAAGAGAAACTCCACAGAAGAGGTGATGAAGTTCCTCTGCAAGGAGATCATTTCTATAGGCATGGGTTGTCGGTGGTTAGTGACCAAGGCATGCATTTCATGAAAAATGTAATGAAAGGGTTGATGGAGAGATACCTGATCAATCACAAGAATCCTCACCCTACTACCCATAGTGCAACAGCCAGGCAGAATCGACCAGCAAGGTTCTGACCAAGATTCTAAAGAAAATTGTAAATTCTAACAAAAATGATTGGTACCAGAAGCTAGATGTGGCCCTATGGACATTCCACACATCCTACAAAGTCTCAACTTAGCAAACACCATTCAAGCTAGTCTATGGGTTGGAAGGAGTTATGCCCATGGAATTCGTGGTACCCAGTAGTCTGAGAGTGGCCATTCAAGAGAAGCTGCCAATGGAAGAATCCCAGGAGATCAGAATACATGAACTCTTAGCCTTAGAGGAAGAAAGGCTAAGAGTTCTTGTATTCTATGGGCAAACACCATTCAAGCTGGTCTATGGATTGGAAGCAATTATTCCGCACATCCTACAAAGTCTCAACTAGGCAAACACCATTCAAGCTGGTCTATGGGTTGGATGTAGTTATGCCCATAGAATTTGTGGTACCCAGTCTGAGAGTGGCCATTCAAGAGAAGCTGCCAATTGAAGAATCCCAGGAGATTAGAATACAGGAACTCTTAGCCTTAGAGGAAGAAAGGAAAATCAGCTCTCTAAAGATGGAGATAGTGAAGCAAAGAAGAAAGGCGTGGACTGATAGGCATCTCAAGCACAAGATTTTTGAGAAAAGAGATCCTATATTGGTTGACAATTCCAAGCCAGGACCTCACCTCGAAAAATTCAAAATTCGGTGGATCGGACCATTCATAGTGAAAGACCCGATCAACCATAATGCCTTTACCTTAGAAAACTTGGATGGTACACCTTTTCTAAAGATAGTAAATGGCCTCAGGATGAGAAAATACAAAGGCCACTTGGTGGTGATTACACTAGAAGGAGCAAAAGAGGAAGACCAAGAATCGGGCGGTCTAGAGCATATGTTGTGGCCTAATCTCACTAGTGGAGGTGGATGCGAAAAATTCAAAAGACCACAAAGCCGCAGAAGGATGTTCAATCTGCAAGGGTGGCCACACCGCAAAACCACAAATCTCTGCAACCAATCAAAGCCAGGATAGTAAAAAAGCAAGTGACCAAGTGTGTGCCATCCCAATCCATGTCAACAACTCAAAAGGCCATGATGTCGGCATAAGTAGTTGCATGGAGGACAGGTGGGTCAACTTCATTAAAACCCCACTCGCAATGGTATAAGACGGGAAGACAACAAGAATGCTTTAATACCATTAAGCCAAGATGGTGGCCATGATATGAATCAAGGGTCACATCACATCGAAAATCCGAAAGTTGAAAACGACAACGCCCCAAAAAAAGGAAGCGAAAGGAGAAACATTACAAAAATGAACACAAGGAGTCTAAAAATGCACATTCACAATTTTCCCTCTTGCTTAGAACTCTTGCACACCCTACAGCACTTTCTCAGAAAGAATCACCATGTCGAAGATCAACAAGTCCAAAAGGCTAGAAAAAAGGTCTGAGAAAAGCCTCTGCATGCCCATGATCATCCCCAATATGAGGAAGAAAGACCATCAGGAGTGGGCAAGGAAGTGTGGGTTTGAAAAATTACTAGAGCACTAGTGGGAAGAGCTGCAGGACCCTAAGGATGGGGGGAAACTGATAAACCAATTCTTGGAGACAAACACAATTCACATAGAGGGGAAGGAGCCTTTAAAAGTTTTAGAGCTCGCAGTGCATCATGCACTAGGATTACCAATGAATCGTGCAACGGACACAAATTTGAAGCCCAGGATGGAAGAAATTCCTAAGATTGGAAACATGCATCAAGTGAAGGACGTGGCGAATGAAACCCGCGGGAACAGTTCACATTCTTCTTGCAAAACATCATATTTATGGGCAAGATGGAGGACATGTCCAATAGAAATTACAAAATCTGCTTAGAGTAGTAGAAGCAAGAGAAAAATAAACTAGGCCGCCATTTATAAACAAAATTTGGCGAAGAGGGTAGCCACTTGGGCTAAGGAGAAACAACCCACAGTAGTACACGCGCACCTACCAAAAATTGCTCAAGCTGCTAGGTCGGTGGATTGCCGGACAGAAGATGTCCATGGTAGACACTGAGGTAGTCCGGGGCGGGCAACAAGAAGAGCGGCCTCTAAGCACTCCTCAAGGCTCCCGTGTTGCTCAATGGGCTTAGGGCACAATGCAACACAAACATAAGAACCCCAAAACCACACACCCAACAAGAAAAGGGGCACCACCTAGTTATGTGTGTGAACTAGGACACCAAAGATCTTTCCTTGTAGCCAATCAATACAAGCTAACCATATACATCAATCAAAAGACACACACACTCACAAAAAATACTCATAACATATGGTATTATGTGTAGAGGAGACTAGCATAACACA
The DNA here is from genome assembly GCF_041138505.1 of Cibotium barometz. Classification (NCBI taxonomy): domain Eukaryota; kingdom Viridiplantae; phylum Streptophyta; class Polypodiopsida; order Cyatheales; family Cibotiaceae; genus Cibotium; species Cibotium barometz. The sequence continues at coordinate 39,845,164 of NC_141072.1, forward strand.
AATATATGCACACCAAACTTGGAGAGAACTTAGAGAGACACTATAAGCTTGATTTTGTTGTCGGTATACACATGGTCTTAAGGTTACGGGAGCCCTCTCACCATACAACCCTCTTACCATAGAATGAAAGGCAACAAATCAAAAACAGGCCCTCAAGCCGCCAAGCATAAAACCATACCACAAGGATTGAATTTACCTTAAATCAAACATCGGACCGCTTTGCTAAATCAACTTTGGAGATGTAGGAGTCCAAGATTTGTACACAATTGCACCCAAACTACTAATCTTATTTATGCACAAAGGCAAGATACAATTATGATAGGGAGTATGGCATCACTCAAGCCCTCACAATGACATAACTAGCTTCAAGCTTCAAGCTTCAAGCTTCAAGCTTCAAGCTTCAAGCTTCACTATCTCCTTACACAAAAGAGTTAGGAGTGGTGTACAATGTGTGTAATCTCCCTTTTCAAAGGAATGGAGGGGGCTCTATTTATAGGTTTGAGAAGCCCCAATTAGGATTAAGCCTAATCAATCTTATTACGGAAAATCATAGATTATGGATTTTTTATTTTGAAATGAGAGTGGGCCTCTTCTTATCCCTTGAGTCACATGGATGTGGGCTCAAGGTGAGAGAATTATTGAAGATGAGAGGAGAGTGTGATGTAGAGGTTTGAGCAAATAACTTGTAGTAATGCCTACTCTAAAAGTAGTAGATTGGGTGCTTATTTACTCTAAAAGTAGTAGATTGGGTGTAGTAATGCCTACTCTAAAAGTAGTAGAGTGGGTGCTTATTTACAAATGTTAGTGGTTAGTAGTTAGTAATCACTATAAAAGGTTAGTAATACAATGTACAAAATGGGTGAGAGGAGTAAAGATTTGGAAAGATCCTTTGTGTGGTTGAAAGCTCGAAGAAGCTTGGATTCTCCCATGTGTAGATCTTTAAGTTAACCGCCGATCTCCTTCTTGCATTTGACGCCACAAAAGTTGATTGAGGTGAAGAACATGGGGATTTTTGTAGATGGAAACCCCATATTTGCAGAGGTTAATATGGTACATTCATGCTGAATTTTTATGTATTTTTTGAGATTGGGAAAATAATTTAGTAATATGGGAGTAGTACGGAGAAAAATGGAGATGAGGTATGGGTGTAGAGTAGATATGAGAGCAAATGGAGAGGAAAGGAGAGGGCAAAGGTGGAGAGGGTGAGAGAGGACATGGAGTTTGCAGGTTTGATGGAGTGAGAAAGGAATGAGTAAGTATGTAGGTGATGAATGTGTAAGGGAGGTGAGAAGAGACTAGGTGTACCTTGCCAAAAAGTGGGCAGACTGGGGTCCAATAAAAAATTCATATCTCACCGCCATTAGCTCCAAAAATTCTCAAAAACATTGAGCATATTCCTGAGCTCCCGAGCTAGCTTTTGTCTTTTGATGACCAGTCCAAATTCGGAGTGGAGGCGGGCGCAAAAAATTTAGCAGAATCATGTATTTTTTGAATTTTTAAAATCTTTGTGTGGGTCCCCATTGGTGGAATTTCTTGATAGCTCCAAGAGTGAGCCCCCCAATACATCATACCCTGACCTTAGAGACTCAAGTGTATGTGGACACTTGCATGGAGGAGATTTTTTCCATTTTATAAAGGATTTACATAATAAGAAAAAACAAACTAGTATTTAACTAGTCAACGTATCATGACAATATGGTTATTATGATAGGAAAATAAATAAAGAGATATAATTGTGAATAAAATATACAAAAATAATTGATATATAAGAAAGTATTTAATGAAAATATATAAAATATTTAATAGTAAGAAATATATACAAAAATACTAAACTACGGAAGTCAAAAGGGAGGGAGACCCTCATTATTTTAGGGTAGATGAGAGAATAAAAGATGAAATAGTCTAAGGGAAAAAGTGATTTGGGTAGTAGGCTTTCTACATGGTGTGGATAGAAATGTGAGGACATAGGATTTACTTATGTATGGTGAAGTTGAAGCATATGTACAATGATGGTCTAAAAGTATTATGAAGAATAATAATAATAGTAATAAATAAATAAAAATATATTTAGGTTTTGTAATACACACACCTAATGAAGTATTTACATAATTAGAGAAAATAGAGACCCCCATATTTAGGCCCTTGTATGAAATGAAATATTTACACAAAGTGGGCCGTAATAATTTTATTTATTTTTGATGAGTAGCTAGCAAATTTTTTTTATATAATAAAAAAATATATATAGAAGATATGGGTAAAGTCCCTAACGCACACACGCCTATTTACAGAGTGAAAAGGTATTTATGACAAAGAGTTTATGTGATTTTCCTTGGCCGAGGTAGCTCCTTATGGTAATGTGGATAGCCGAAAAAATGGCTATCATTTAGCCCTCCCCCTAGATGATGGTATATTTATGTGCCATCATAATGTAGGCCTTCTAAAGCAAGTGGTGTAATGTGGTTCTCTTGTCCATCTTTCTTCTGTTCCTTGTGTTTTGCACCACATCCATTACTCAAACCACATAACTTACATGCCCTTTTATCTCCTTTTTGTGGTTGCTTTTGTAAGTCTGTCGGTAGAATGCGACTCAAGTATGGCTTGAGTCTATAGCCATTAACCCTCTTAGAATGTTCTTTGCCATCCAAATCCATGAGCTGATAATAGCTAGAGTTGAAAACCTTCTTGACAATGTATGGTCCCTGCCATCTAGTTTCAAACTTGGCATCAAACCGATTATCAAGTCGATTGTCATACCTTAGCACAAGATCTCCTTCTTTGATGCCCTTGTCTTTCAAAGTTGCATTGAACTTCTCCGTGCTTGCATGGCTTTTCTTCTATAGCACTCGTATGCAGCTTCTCTTTTCCACTCTAGCTCAACTAAAGTGAGAAGTTGATCTACCCATGCATCTTGATCTCCTAGTCCACCTTTTCCATGTAGCCGCATTGTTGGAATGTTGAGCTCAATAGGCTGCAATGCTTCTTGACCATAAACCAAGTGAAAGGGCGTAAACCCCGTTGCTTCTCGATAGGTAGTCCGCCGGTATGCCCATAGTGCTTCATCAAGGAACTCATCCCAAAGCTTCGTCTTGTTCTCCACCATCTTCCTTATGATTCTTGCAATAACACCATTAGCCTTCTCTACTAACCCATTTGATTGGGGATAGTAGGGTGTGCTATGACAATGTGAAATATGAAGCTCTTCACAAACTTCGGTGAGCAAACCTTTCCTAAGACCTGGACCATTGTCACAAACAATCTCCAAGGGTGTGCCAAATCTGCAACATATATGAGTGTAAACAAATCTGCTTACGGTCTTTTCATTCACCCTTGCCACACTTTGAGCCTCCACCCACCTAGTCATGTAGTCTATGGCCACTAAGATGTACAATTTTCCATTTTTAGTTCTAGGTAGTGGACCCATAGCATCAATGCCCCATTTTTCAAATGGACCACTTGCAATGACTAATTGGCGTAGACCATGTAGCAACCTCTTATTACCATTGACTTGGCAATTATGACAGCTCCTACACCAATGTTGGACATCCACATGTAAGCTTGGCCAAACATACCCAGCAAGCAAAATCTTTTTCACAGTTAGTTCTTGAGCAAAATGGCCACCACATGCTTCTTCATGCAAACCCTCTAAAATGGCTGGAATCTCCTTGGTTGTTGGTACTCTTCTGCACACTTGATCTTTTCCTTTTTGGTAGAGGGCACCTTCTAAGAACAAGAAAGAACTTGCCCTCTTCATGAGCCTCCTTTTTTGTGCCTTTGTGAAGTCTTGTGGGAATTCACCTTCCAAGATGTAGCTCACTATGGGAGCCAGTGCCTCCATTCCTTGGTACCGTGGTTGCTTAATAGCCGCTCTGCAGCCAAGACTACTACTTGCATTTCCTTCTTAACACATGCAACAGCTTGTTGTGCAAGTAGATCAGCATCCTCATTTTGTTTCCTAGGAATATGATACAATTGCACCTCCTCAAATTGATTAAACAGCCTACGGATAGCATGAACCTTTTGCCTTAATCTTTCATTCTTGCATGCCCAAATGCCTAAAATTTGCCTTACAATAAGAAGTGCATCCCCTTTTACCAGGAGACGTATCCCTTGATTGATGCACACCTTCAAACCATGAAGTAGTATGTCGTACTCTGCTTCATTGTTGCTAGTAGAACTTGGCAAGTTGACCTTCTCCTTCATAACCACCTCTCCATTTGGGTTGAGCAGCACCAGCCCTCCCCCTGCTTTACCTGTGGCTTTTCTAAAAGCTCCATCAAAGAACAAGGTGAATGCATTAGGTATAGTTTTGGGTGGTGGCAATGGTAGGGTCTTTACTTCAGGCACCTTAATCTCCTTTTCATGCATTCTATAAGTGAGAATCCCTGCTAATTGTGCACGCACACTATCTTCTACCTTGAAAGAGTATTGGAATTCTTGCAATTCCATAACCCACTTTGTGATTCTAGCACTGATAGTCATTTGAGAAGACACCCAAGGAAACAAATTTTCTGTAGTGAGAATTACAAAAGGTTTTGGTAACAAGTAGGATCTAAATTTTCTCACCGCAAAGATGAGAGCAAGCATCATGAGTTCCGCTTCCGTGTAGCCTTTCTCCATGACATTCATGACCCTACTAACAAAGTAGATGGGCCGCATCCTAGTACTGTGGAGATCTTGCTGTAACAAAACTGCACCCACTGTTTCCTTTCCAACACTAGAGCTAACAAAGAAAGTGTACTCCCAACAAGGAGGCATGAGTGTTGGTAGCTCTGACAAAATGACTTTAATGTTACAAAAGTACTCCTCAAGCTCATCAGACCATGCAAACTCTACTTGTTGAGTCAATTTTTGCAAGGGGTGAAGTAACTCTGAGGCTAAGTGAATGAAGCGTGACATGTACTTCACCTTTTGAATGAATGAGATGGCCTCCTTGAGACTCTTTGGAGATGGTAGGTCGATAAGAGCCTTTGCCTTTGTAGGATCCACCTCAATGCCTTTGGAAGAAACCTTATGACCCAGCAAGATTACTTCATCCTCACCAATATGACATTTGTCGGGATTGAGTTGGCCCCCCATGTCGTAGAGTTTCTTCAAGCCTTCTTCCACCCTCTGCACATGCAATGACTTAGAGCTATAGATGCAAAAATCATCTATGAACACTCTAATGGATTTCCCAAAGAATGCTTGAAACACCATGTTCATGAAACGTTGAAATGTCGCTGGAGCATTGGTTAAACCAAACGGCATGACTCTGAAAGCATAACAACCCCAAGGAGTGATGAAGGTTGTTTTCAATTGATCCTCCAATGCAATCCCAATTTGAAAGTAACCCAAGTAGCCATCACATATTGTATACTTCTCATGACCTGCTACCTCATTTAGGATCTCATCTTGAAATGGGAGAGGAAAGTGGTCCCTTTTTGTCGCCTCGTTGAGTGGACGATAGTCCACACACACCCTCCATTTGCCGTTCTTCTTGGGAGTGACCACGACGGGAGAGACCCACTCTGAATTTTCTACAGGATATATGAATCCCGCTGCTAGAAGCTTCCTCACCTCTTTGAGTAGTGCTTGCTCCTTGATGACTCCTGGTCTTCGTAGCTTTTGTGCCTTAGGTTTGGCTTCTGGCTTTAGCTCAATCTTGTGTTGAATGGCCTCTACGCCACGCACATCTGTGTAATCTTTAGCAAAAAACCTAGGAAATTTCCTTAGTACACATTTAAACTCCTCTTCTTCCTCCAATGTAAGCGTTTTTGAGAGCATAGCATCAAACATTTCTTCATCATGCACAATTTGGTCTTCTTGAGAGCCTACCTCCTCCAAACCTTGACAGGGTGTCTCTTTGTCTTTTGCTCTGAATCTTACCCCCATGACTTCAATGGAAGACTCCTCTTCCATAGTGCTACTGCTGCTTTCTTCCTCTGAGGCGTCATCGGTCCAATCCTCCTCTGTTTTGCCTTGAGAAGATTCTTCATTTATCTCCTCTTGTCGTTGCTCCTTCATGTCAAAGATAATCTTCTTACGATTTTCATTCCTGCAAATTAACTTTCCATTTTCCCAATCCTGCAAAGCTCGCATTCTCATTAGCCATGGTCTACCTAGGATAAATGGATAACCACTTCCCTTGGTAGACATAACATAAAAATCAACAACCTTCTTAATGCCAAAAACTTCCACAGAAACATTCTTACAAATCCCAAGACACTTTGCTTTGCTATTGTTTGCCATTTTCACCTTAATTTCAGGTGTTTCATGAATATGCATGCCTAGTTTTTGCATAAGGTCCTCTGTCATGATGCAAATTTGTGCACCCCCCTCTACTAGACCCTTCTTAACTAGCCTTCCCTTGATGTAGCAATCTAATATAGGTGTAATGTCCTCATCCATCTTGGCTTGTGAAATTTTTACAACAGGCACATTCTCTTTTGTTTTTCTCCTAGTGCTCACGGCCTTTGTTAATTCCCTCCTAACTTGTGGACATAAGGCTAGAAATTGAGGCCACGAGATATCAGGACCCTTACCTCTCATATCTTCCAAAAGGTTGTATGGAGCCATACCATGTCCGAGGGGGAAATCTTGGAGGTTTATACGACGTCGTCTCCTCTTGACTTCCTTGTTTTCCTTCACTTTCTTTTCTCGTCCATGGTCACTTTGTGATGCCACACCCTCCTTTTCCTTCTCTTTTCCACGCCCTCGTTTGACACCATTTGCTTCAATGTCTACCTCCTTGGCCTTTGTTACCTCTACCACATGTACATTTGGGTCCGGCAAAGGTGGCATTCCTTCCACTCCTCGTGGAGGTGGTCTTGTTGCATTGGGCCTCTGTAAAATCAACGGTTGCTGTTGACTAGTGCCTTCACCTGCATTCATCTCACTGGATAATTCATGTTAGGCTTCCCTGGCTCCCCACGAGGCCAAGGACAATTATACATCCCATGCCCTGACTCTCCGCAATTCCAACATTGCAAGAGTCGCCTAGGTCGTTGCTCTCGTTCTTCAACCCTTTTAGCTTGGCCCTTCTGTTCCACAGCTTGTGCAAAGTGGATAGACAAGTTATTTAAAGACTCATTTAACTTTTCTATCACCTCGACTGTGACCTCAGGTAATTCTCTACGAGTGCAAGACTGTACCTCTTCCCTAGCCTTTGAGTCATCAAAGATAAAGCCCCCTCCAAGCATACACCTCATCTTTCGGAGTTTCTTGGTAGCCCTAGCCTCAGCAGCATCAAATGTTGTGGGCTCTCCGGACTCTACTTGCAATTTTAGTGATGGGTACATCCCTGCAATAAATCTCTCCTTCTTCAAGAATTCAGCACCATCTCCAGGGTTAGGAAGACTACGCAACCAAAGAGTCCAAAGACGTAAGAATTCTTGCTTATAACTCAAGTAGTCCTCTAGATCCTTTTGCTTATGAGCAACTATTTCTTGCCATAGCTTTTGTGTGTTCAAAGGAGTGAAGTAATTGTCTCTAAAAAGTTGCATGACCCCCTCGTAATCTACTCGTGCAAGTGCAGGTAGAGATTGAAACCAAGTGGAAGCATCTCTTCGTAGGACCAACTCAAACATGTCTAAGCATTCTTGGTCTCCTACCACTTTCTTTATGTGGAGTGCCATTCTAAAGTTTGATAAGAATAACTCGGCATCCTCACCGGGCTCTCCAAATAATAAGGGATAGCCACTCATTTGCCTAGTGGTATCCATGCTTGAGAAGAAGGAAGCACAAATATGATTGCACAAAGGTCTTCCTTCACTCTCTTTCTCTCTCACTCCTTTTTTCTTTTTTCTTTTTTTCTTTTTTTTTTCTTTTTCAAAGTAGAATGAAAATGTAGACGTCAAAGCTTATGTCATAACGAATCAAAGGCAAAATAAATGGATTAACTGAGGCATTAATGGCTGCTACTTGCCTAGGTCCAAACATACGATGAATGACACGCTGAAATTGTAACTTACTACCAACAACTATGTGTATTTCTTGCCTAGCATAAGAGATTGGCCTACGGTATAAGTCTTCTTGATTCATAAAACTAAGCTAAAACAAGATGAAAATATGCACATCAAAGGAAATGGTGTAATCTACAATGGGAAGTATGACAGGATTAGGTGATGCTAAAATCTCACTTAGTCTTTCTGGACCAAAAAGAAGAACCATGCGTTGTTGGTAGAAAATCTTTCTATCAATGCAAACATTCACTCTAATGGAGTGCACCCAATGAAACTGGTTGAATTGAATCCCAAGAGGATTAGGAGGAGGTGGATTGTTCATGAAAGATCACACAAAAGTACCAGTTTCCTTCTTAAAATATGATACCCAACAAGCAAACAAGGAAATTTATGTGTTAGAGAGATCGATGTACCTTAAATACCCATTTAAAAACTGCTCGTTTCCTCAATGGGGGCACCAAAATTGAGGCAGTCCGGGGCGGGCAACAAGAAGAGCGGCCTCTAAGCACTCCTCAAGGCTCCCGTGTTGCTCAATGGGCTTAGGGCACAATGCAACACAAACATAAGAAACCCAAAACCACACACCCAACAAGAAAAGGGGCACCACCTAGTTATGTGTGTGAACTAGGACACCAAAGATCTTTCCTTGTAGCCTCATCATCGACAGGAGTCCTTTATCTTTTCCATTTGACCTTGGGAGTCATGAGATTCATGTATTGGTATTAGTACTTTGTGATGGTGACATTTGGTCATGTACTTGGTTCATTGTATATACCTTTGTATTTGTTTTGTGCATGACTACCCTTTGATTTCGAGGACGAAATCATTGTAGGAAGGGATGGTTTGTAATGAAATAGATTTGGTTGCACATGCACATGGGGAATGGGGCCTAGGAACTTGGGCTTAGGGTCATTTACATGTGTACTTTTTGATGGGCTTTGGGCTATATTAGGAATAGGGCTCATAGGCATTGTACCTTTTTTATCATATTCACTCTATAGACATCTATGTCCTCTTGGTTCTCATGCCCAAGCTTTCATGGCCTTCTTGACTATTGCCTTAGGATGGTGACCCACACCCATGTTGTCACTCCATGTTTTGAGTGGCAAGCCCTAGTTTCTTGCAAGTTTCTTGCAATGACAGGCTACATTAGTTACCCAAAAATAACCACCCCTTGCTCTAGGCAAGGGTATGACAAGAATGGAGCCCTTTATAAAAAGAAAAACACACACATACACAAATTTATTTAATTTAGATTTTGGGGGACTACTCGGGCGGCGCGGCAGAGAACCGCTAACTTACGCATATGCATCCTAAAATGCCCAATCATAATCTTCCTTTCCTCCAAGATAAATTTTTTTCATCATTGTGAGGGCATTTGTCTTCTATTGCTATTGATATTTCGGCTTCTTCTTCATCTTCATATTCTTCTTCCACTAGATTTGCATGTGTCTCTACTTGATCTTTGGCCATCGTTTTGAAGCACCTTTCTTCCTTATGTCCAAGATTTTTGCAATAAATTTCATGTGTTCTTTGGCCTTCTCTCTTTCCTTTCTAGTTGACAGCCATTGCATGTTTGGGGTTGAATGATTTTTTAACTTTCTTCCTTATGTCCAAGATTTTTGCAGTAACTGTGTGTGTTCTTTGTCCTTCTCTCTTCCCTTTCTAGTTGACTGTGTGTGTTCTTTGTCCTTCTCTCTTCCCTTTCTAGTTGACAGCCATTGCATGTTCGAGGTTAAATGATTTTTTTCAAGCCGACGCCCAACTTGGGTAGGGCAATTCCTATCTGGAAATCCGCCGGGTATACAGAGTTTTTAGTGGAGGGTGCGCCAGAGGGCAAGTCCCACAGTACCTAGGCTCCTCCAGAGTACTTGGTCGCTGTTGTACCCAGCTCATAGATCTTCTGAGGCAATGCCTTAAGGAAGTAGCGAAACCGTCTCTAAGATAGGAGACGACGAAGCTAATGACAAAAGCATTTCTATGTTCGAGTTTCAGAACGAGCTTATTTGTTTCTGACCCCGGCTCGAAAAACAAAACAAATTTTTTAACTTTCTCATTAAGCTACATGTCTTCTTCTATAAGTATTATAGTCATGTCTACAAAAAAAATCTCTCGAGCCACTCGGAGATAGGTCAGAATCTCTGAGTATATGGAAAAAAATTTTGTGCTAGATAGGACTGCCTTCTTGTCATCTTCATCCTCAGTTACTCCCAAAGTAGAGAGTTGTTGTTGAATAGAAGCAAGAATACTTAAAATGAATGAGTGTAAAAATGAATGAGCTTTTTGGTCTAAAAATGAATGAGTGTAATGTACATGAGAAAAACTTTTGAATTGATAATTTTGTTGCCAAATAGATTTTCTAGCTTATCCTAGAGCTTTTGTCAAAGTATATATGGTGAGTAAGATTGTCGGATAATCCGAGCCTAATGATTGCTATTGCCTTCTCGCTCCGGCCCTCCTCTGAGGTACGAACCTTTTCATAACCTTGGTCATCTTCAAGCTTTTTTTTCTTTGTCATTGACCACATTCTAGACACCTTCTCTCATCAAGAGAAGCCTGATATTTGTTTGCCAAGTAGGAAAGTTGGAGCCATCAAATTTTTCCAATGCAATGCTACTCTTGCTAACTTCCATGTTGGCTGGAGGGGCTTTAATTTTGCAATTTTACCCCAATTTTTTAAAACCCCCAAAATTTTTGATAATGAACATGCTTCAGTTTTGGCACAGAATGCTAATTTTGCAAAAAGCCCTCGAGAATTGTGAACACAAGTGCTTCAATTTGATGAATTTTCCCACAATTTGAAAATGGCCCGAATTGGATGACCCTAACTTCTGCAGATAAATGATGAATAGCCAGGGGAGGTGATTGTTCCAACTCTGTAGGTGCTGGTGCAAAGAGAAAAGATGGCGCTGATGGTTGGGTGTGCACAGGCGACGGGCGGGCAGCATCGGGGACGCATGTTTGGGACTTAGATGGTTGTTAACCCAAGGTGTTATAAGAGCCTCTTTATTAACACTTTAAGACATCGTCCACCTGGAGTATATATAAGTCACTTTGACATTAAGAGCCTCAGAATGGCCATTTACATAAGTCACTTTGTTTTTTTTTTTCCGAAGGTACAGTAAATTTTAGAAACACACACACACCCACCCTTCGTGAGGTGGAGGCAGCCTCGCCGGGATGAGGGCTGGCGAATCCATCGTACATGCTTATAATCAACCCATCAAGAGTAGGTACCTAACGAGGTCCCCAAGACTTGAACACAAGACCTTGGGAGTAGAGGCCAACGCTCTACCAGATGAGCTAGCACTCGTTGGTACATAAGTCACTTTGGCTAATGAGAAAGATCCTCTTTATTAACACTTTAAGACATCATCCACTTGGAGTGTATATAAGTCACTTTGGCATTAAGAGCCTCATAAGTCACTTTGGCTAATGAGAAATGGTCTTTCTCTTGGGTCTAGATTGGGTTTATCCTCTTGCCTCCTTTTTTCTCTAGCTCTCTACATGCCGTTTGCCTTCTCTTGGTGGTGCTTGGATGCTTGGCTAATGTCAGATGGTCATTTTCTTGGGTCTAGATTTGGTCTATTCTCTTGCGTCCTTATGCTCTAGGTCTTTACATGCCATTTGCCTTCTTTTGGTGGTTCTTGGATGCTTGTGACATCCATTGTTCGCCAGTGAGAATCTTGTGTGAGTTCTTAATGTCTTGGAGCACGATGCATAGAGTCTCTGGAGTAAATAGGGCCCAAGCTCTACTTGGATGGAAGTGAAGTGAAGGCTACTACGAATTACAAGCTGTCCACAATGATGTTGCCACTCTCGCGAGAGAAGACAGGTGAATCGATAATCCCCATGACAAAGAAAGGTAAGATTCTTGGTCCGTTTGCATTGTTTACGTGTATTCGGAGTGAGAGATTTAGGCTTTCCATAAACACATAAGCACTTCACATTAGATCATTTGGGACTTGAACTTACCTAAAGCCCCATAGACTTAGGAGCTTCTGCACCTACTATTTTAGGCTGTCCCGTTAGTAGTAGCTGAGACCCTAGGCAAGATAAATGCATTCATCTTATAGGCACCTCAAGACCCTGGAAACCTTACAAACCTGAAGATAGGCTTACATTTAGTCCTTAGATTAAAGCTAAGTTCACCTTACTCTTGCATTTAGGCTTAGTGCTTATATGTGACCATAGAATTACGTAGTCTAGAAGCATATAGTTTTGCATTAGCATAGGATAGAGACCCCAGGCTTAGGTAAACTAACCTAGAATTAATTAACATTGGATTAACTAAGGATTACTTAAGGAACCCACCTGTATAATATTGTGTAAAAAATTGTATTACTTTTTAACCAGCACACCACAAAAACATAATAATCATACGATGCACATTGTGCACATTTTGTAAAAGAAATTGCACCATAAAAACACAAACAAGATTAAAAATACCAAAAAAACACCCCAAAAAAACACTTTAAAATATGTAAAAACAAAAACAGAAACAAGACATTCACAGGTTTGCCAGACAAATTGACCAACCCTAGGTGCTTATGCACCTTCGGTCTGGTAGATTTATACCAGCTGCGGAAATTCCCATCTCTTCAGAAGCCAGTGAGAGTGACACAGTCATGGCAGGCAGAAGCATTGGAACCCCCACAATACTTTAAAGTAAATCAGTTAACTATCATGTTTCTAAATTAAATGAGAATTTTTGTTTTAAAACAAAGAAACGCTGTTTAGCAACTCATGCTATTGATTTTTTGTGTGAGTCAACAGAGAATTTTGTATAAGATCATCTCATTTTGTAACTGGAAGTAGGAAGTTTTTGCGAAAGAAACCATGATTCTGCAACATACCAACCTCAATTGGGATTCGATTAAAAACACAAATCGCCATGGGCTTTGCTTTAATGAGAACCCCGTTACACGAGAGGCTTTTGTGGAACTAGCAAAGCTCTAAAGCTACATGTTAAAAAGAATAGTCCTTTGTTTTCTTCCTTAGCTTATAAGGCTTGTAGAGCTTTAACGCTCTTCCTATACAAATTTTCGTTTCCTTTAATTGTTGTCTCAATATTTTATTCATATTAAAACATGGTGGGACAATTTAGCTTTGTAGATCATAGTCAAAACATGTAGGAGGCTCTAACAGAAATTTTGTAATTTGTATCTAAATTGAACGGCCATACCATTGGTGAATCCAAAGGTTGATAGTGCTAATTCAATTGACATGAAATCATCAAGTGCTCTTTGTGTTGAACACATAGTTGGATCTAAAGAGGTTTAAAACCAATGCCAAACTCCATAACTAAGTGATTAGAAAAGTTAAGCAAAGATTAAGATAAGGCATAATTAATGGCACATTATGGAAGACTCGGACCCACACACTTTTTCTATTACTAGAAGGACCTTAAATAGCCAAGGTACAAATGACTCTTTATCTCCCATAACTTCAAGAACCCTTTCCCATTCCATAACTCCTCCCCATTCTCTTACATTAACAAATCTCCATGCTAACCTTAGTGTAATGCAACCTCTGATTGATTTTCCTTTAAGATGCACGCATACTCCCCTGGCTCTAAACTTTACCCTTCATCAATTGGATTCTCTACACTCCCCATCAAACGATAATTCCCTACCCCATACATGTGATTAATTGGGTCTATACTCTTAGTCATATACTAGAGTAATCTACCAGTTGCCTTTGTCTCCTAGGCTCACTATGTTGGTTTTGATTTGAGAATTTGTATGGGTAGGACTAGGGTTGCAACTCAAGGTGAGAGCCATGCCCATAACTTATTCATACACTCACTTGGTGAGTCCTACAGCCTAAGCTCTCCACACACACCGTACTCATACTCATTTGGCCACGTAATTACAACACTTTTCAACTCAAGGTCAATCCTTTGCTTGCTCATATTGGCAGCATTTATAAGTTTTAGTGAAAATATTTTGTTGATGATAAGGTGTTTGCCAAAGGTCCACCTGATCTTTCTTCCATTAAGAGAATCCCTTTACCTCTCTCTTTACAACCTACAGATTTGGCTACATGTGAAGCCTACATCTTGCCATTGCTTCAAATGAGAGGTTGACATGCCTCAGATATACTGCTTTAAGGCAATGGGAGGCTGGTTGTCTAGCTACTAATGTAGAAGAGTTTAAATATATATTTCTCTCTCTAATCAAGAACCAAGAATCGTAACCCTAGAATTAATGAAATGAAGGCTAAAAACCTAACCTAGATCCTAATCATTTAAAACCAATGATAAACTCCATAACTAAGTGATTAGAATAGTTAAACAAAGATTAAGATAAAGGCATAATCAATGGCACATTAATGAAGTCTCAAAACTACACATTTTTTCTATTACCATGAGGGCTATAAATAGCCAAGGTACAAATGACTCTTCATTTCCTATAACTTCAAGAACCCCTTCACATTCCATAACTCCTCCATCTTGATGTGACATCTTTTTACCACTGCACACATACTCCCCTTAGTTCTAAGCTTTACCCCTCATCTCTTGGATTCTCTTCAATGTGTCAAAGCATGGTTAGGTAGTTCAAAAAGTGGTGTCATTGACATTTCTTTGTCAAGTGCTAACAAGGAGTGGTTAAAGGTAATAGCAAGCTGGTAAGAAAGAACATTATGAATTGTAAAAACGAATGCTTAGAAACTAAGGTCAAATAGTTATCATGAAAAGAATATTTAGAATTTGAGTTCTAATGAAAAGTTCACATAGAGTTCACGTAGTCATGGAGTGTGATCGTGTGTGTCACACAATCATGGAGCGTGATCGTGTGTGTGTCATGCTATAGCCTTGAATATGCACACATAACTTTCCAATTAGAGGAGTAACTTGCACCTCCTTTCCCAGAAAGGTAGATTCTGCTTTAATTTGGGGTCCCATGTCCCTAAGCTCAATGCCCAATGTGGCAGCCATTTGTGTAGAGATGAAGTTATCAGTGGCACATTCTTTGTGTCAGAGCTGAAAAGGTTGAAAAAAAATGGATGTATTACAAGCAGACCTGAGGCCCGGGACCTGGTGGAGTTCGGAAAGCTGGAAGTGAAAATCCAAATGTGTGAGAAGGGTCTAAGCTTTTGCGGGGTTGACCCATAGAGCTTCTCACCAATGAAAGAAAATCTGGAGTCATTAGATGTAACAACACTAGAATTTCAGTAATTTACTACATAATTTTATTATTTAAAAGTATTCTTGAGACTACTTCAAAATATGCTTTTAAGCATTGGAAAGTACTCGAAAGTGCTAGAAAGCACTCTTAATGCCAAAAAGAACTTGAAAGAGCTTCCAGGCACTTAAAAGTGCTTCCAGCCACTTGAAAGTGCTTCCAAGAAAATGTATGGAATTTCACTTCAAAGTGCTTTCAAGCACACCTGAAAGTGCTTTCAAGCACCTGAAAGTGCTTTCAAGCACCTGAAAGTGCTTTCAAGCATGTGAAAAGTGCTTTCAAGCACCTGAAAGTGCTTTCTAGTAGATATGCCTTCTAGCAGCCAAAAGTGCTTTCACTCTGCTTTCTAGCACGTTAAAGTGCTTCAAAATACCTTTACACCGTAAGCTTTTTATCTACTATACTTTATAGCACTTGAAAGCACTCCAATGTATTGAAAAACACTTCTAAGTGCTTAAAAGATCTTCAAAGTGCTTCCAAGCACTTGAAAGTTCTTCCAAGTACCTGAAAGTGCTTTTAAGCACCTGGAAGTATTTTCAGGTGCTTCCAAGCACTTAAAAATGCTATTAGCACTGTGCTTGATCTTCTCTATAGATAGTGAAACTCATCCTCTCTTTTAAGTAGTGTGTAGATAGTGAAACTTATCCTCTCTTTTAAGTACTTTGCAAGTCTCAACGCTGTGCTTGATCTTTCTATAGTGTGTAGATAGTGAAACTCATCCTCTCTTTTAAGTAGTGTGTAGATAGTGAAACTCATCCTCTCTTTTCAAGTGCTTCCAAGCACTTAAAAATGCTATTTAGCACTATGCTTGATCTTCTCTATAGTGTGTAGATAGTGAAACTCATCCTCTCTTTTAAGTAGTGTGTAGATAGTGAAACTTATCCTCTCTTTTAACTATTTTGCAAGTCTCAGCGCTGTGCTTGATCTTTTATGTAGTGTATAGATAGTGAAACTCGTTCTCTCGTTTAAGTGCTCCTTCTCTTTGATCATGGTTTCCATTTAATATACCCACACAGAAAAAACATGAAGCTGCTATGTCTAAAGTTATAGATACGGAGAGCCAATGCCAATTTGTGGAGGCATTACTTCAATAAATTGAAGCTTGTTGAGATATTCAGCATTGTCCCCATAGTGCATAATCCTTGAGCCCTTTGGATTCGCCACCATTTCAGTCGATGGTGGGAAATGTGTTTCTTGTGGTCTACTATTGGAGGGTGACGATGAAGTTGGTGTATACATGCTGACATGTAGACACCGATACCACCCTCTGTGCTTTGCTAGTGCAAGTAGAGTCGGATCGACCAGTGTGAAGCTAGAGAATCCTAGAGCTTACAAGGTAATGGGTGTCTGCTCAGCCATCTCTGTTTGGTAAGTGTGCTTCTGTGTACTACACTCTACACTCAGTGTGTATACCTTTACTAGAAACACATCTATTTCTTTCTTTTGAACTTAGGGCATAATGTAAGTGCTACTAAGCAACATTTCATACCTGATTTAGACAAGGATGGTTTGAAATCTGATGGGGACAAGGCTACAGGAGGGGATTGTGGCTTTGATATACCAGAATGGAGTGCACATTATGTGTAAGGGGCTACTAATTGTACTATTGCAAGAGGTAGAGAAGGAAATTGAGAGTACTTATCGAGAAGGCAACAGAGAAGACTGAGAAGGCTATTGAGAAGGAGGTGCCTATATATATCGGACCAAGGTGAAAATCTAGATGATGTAGTAGGCAACAGTCGATGTGGAGGCTACTTTGAAACTACATTCTGATGTCATTGTCTCCCCTAATGCAGAAAAGGAGACCCTTTAGCAAATGGAAGCCAAGTTATCAAAGAAGAGAGCATGCGAAGGAAAACACCTAAGGTAGTTTTGGGAGTGGTACCCCATAGTTCAACGTGTCCAACATTATGTTGTTAGATGACTCTTTGTACAAGTGTAGCCAAAACAGTCCTTAACCATATATAATAGTACCAACAATGGAGGATCGGTCTGAAGCACAATTCATGATGAAAGAGCTTGGGGTCACAGTTGTATAAGTGCTGTTATTATCAGTTAATTGTGTGGAATGGGCGTCAGTGGACCCCTTTAATGTGCGGAATAGGCCATCATTGCGGGTTGAAGAAGAGGTTATACATGAGTTTCTGCTTAGAGGAATGATTATGCCTTATGAAGAATGGTGCAACATGGAACATGCTAGGCAAAGAAGAAAGAGGAGGAAGTAAAGAGAAATTTATGTACCCCTCCTTATACCTTTTGTACATATGTTCCCTTGACCATGTGAACACCTATAATGTAATTTGTTGTAGTTTGTTGGTTTCAATACAAGAAGTTTCCAACATTAATGTACTTTGCATGTGTAATTTCTTGGTGGTGTCAATGGTTTTGCATGTGTAATTTGCTGTTATCAATATAAGTACTACAAAGTACTTCACATTACCTTATATGTAGTACTGTAAAGTACTAAAAATTACTTTAAAGAACTTTACATATGTCTTATACAGTACCTTATATGTAGTACTGTAAAGTGCTAAAAATTACTTTAAAGCACTTTACATATGTCTTATACAATACCTTATATGTAGTACTGTAAAGTACTAAAAATTACTTTAAAGCACTTTACATATGTCTTATACATAGTACTGAAAAATACTTCAAAGTTCTTTATATTACTTGTAAGTAATTTATAAGCACGTTATAGTACTTATAAGTACTTTTTAGTTTTGTAAAGTACATTATAAGATTCATAGTGCTTGTATGGTACTATAAAGTACTTTCTATGTCTATAAAGTATTTTAGAGTACTTGTGAATAACTTTATAGTATTGTAAAGTACTTTATAAGCTCTGTAAAGTGATTTAAAGTGCTTCATGGAAAAAAAAATTATAGTACTTTATATTATTGTAAAGTACTTCTTCATATTTCGAACTCCAAGGTGGTTTAAAGTATTGTAAAGTGGTTTAAAGTACTTAAAAGTTTTGTAAAGTGGTTTAAAGTCCTATAAGATACTGTAAAATACTTAGAAGTACTATAAACTACTATGAAATACTTTAAATACAATGGTAAAAAGTGGAAAGTGTTGTATAATTTATTGAGTCAAGTGCTATAAGGTACACTCATAATAAGATTTTGTAAGGTTGGAAGTTCTTTTTTCACTAAGGAATACAGAATACGAAATTACATTTGTTGTGGGAGAATAGATAAATCTACTATGTGAGAATTATATGATATGAGAATACAGAAATGCATCTGTTATGGGAGAGTATCTTCATCTTGAAGACTAGCTAGATCTAGAGAGCCTAAGTTTCTTATACAAGCTCACCTATATCTAGAGTATAACCAATTAACCAACATGTTAACCATTCATAGAACATGAGAAACATCAGGCATCATATACCCAAAACCAGTCACTGCAACTCACTTATCCATTTTGATATCCCAAGATCATACATGTTTCTAGACAACCTGTTAAAATATTCAGAGCTTCATAGACTCGAAAACAGTTGGACATTCATTCTACCCAATGTCAAAGACACATCATGTTGTAGCTCTGTAAGTGTGGAACTTCTAATGTATGATGTTGTAAAATTGAAGAAGTTTTGTCTTGCTAAGACACTTGCACAAATTTGTACTTAGCTAGTTGATGAAAGGCATGTTGTTATATATATACTCTTCAACCTTAGGTGATAGCATGTGCTGGAAGCACCTTCCAACCGAAGCAGAGCATCTATCTTACTTTCATACTCTACTTTTATTGTCCTCGATGCTTCTTCCTTTTCAGCCAGCCCAAATTTCACCTTGGCAAGCATTGTCTTTGCTAGCCCTATATGTTTCACAGAAGTTGCTTTGAGCTTCTTCTCTTTCACTACCTCCCTGAATAAAGACTTGTCATTGAGATGTATTGGGAACTTTCTTGTCAAGCCGAGTCCTTACTTAGCATTTAACTTCTCAGCTGTATAGCAAAATGGTGTGGACAAGGATATTCAAAGTTAGCGGACCACTCACCACTCCCTGCATAGATAATCATAGAACATGTCAAAGAGTCAAGACTGGTTGCCTCAATTAGAATTATGCAGAAACCATGAAAGAATAAGCCATTTAGGCTAATATTAATAGAAACACCTTACCTTGGGAAGGAGCTTTGGTTAATGACTTTCCTATTCCAACGTCATTAGGAAACTGTGGAATGTTTTTATTGGCACACTTTCTCGGAGGAGTTTTCATTTTGCACAAATAATTCAGAGAAAAGAGACATGCTACAAAAAGTACACCGAGAGAGAGAGAGAGAGAGAGAGAGAGAGAGAGAGAGAGAGAGAGAGAGAGCGAGAGAGAGAGAGAGTTGAACATGCTATTTTGATGTTTTGCACCTCCTTAGGTCCCCACAAGTGTAGGTGTTGTTTGTTCTGCATTTCTTTTTTCTTTTTGGTTTTCCCTTTCATCCATGATGAGAATCATATGTATTCTTGCCTTCTTTCAAGATAGGTTGTGTTGCTCCCAACAGTATTGGTGGAGTATAAATGTATAAATCCCACACCTCTCGTGGTTGGACCTAGCAGCCCACTAGTTCTCTAATGACTTTGCATGAGAGAGAGAGAGAGAGAGAGAGAGAGAGGTAGTTGGCACATGTCCTATCACCGCCGCCAATAAAACCACCGCCGCATAACATTTCATCACGAAGTGTTTTTTTAATCATGAAGTTTTTTAAACTCCTAAACATTCGTTCCCATATTTAAAAATACCTCTTTTACACCCTAAAGCACTACTTGTGAAAGCCTTCTAAAAAAGGAGAAAAGTGGTACCACCTATGCATGCTTTGACCCTCACACATCTTATAAATATCAAAAACACAAATACTCACACATACTCCACCAAAGCATAATTTTTGTTATAAAACAAGTATCAAGTGAATTCTAATCCCCTCATCTTATATAGCATTTAAAGAATATGATAACAAGACTTTATTTGAACCTTCAAATAGATAAAGGTAGATCATTTTAACTTACCCAAGACTTGATGTTTAGAATCTAAATGTTCTAATTACCAAAAATATAAGGCCAAACATCTACGCCCCGCTGTTCCCTCCCCACTCCATTCAAGCCTTGTTTTTGCATGTGTGTGTGTGTGCGTGTGTGTGTGTGTGTGTGTGTGTGTGTGTGTGTGTGTGAGAGAGAGAGAGAGAGAGAGAGAGAGAGAGAGAGAGATGTTAAAAATACACCAAAATATCATGTGATATTAGGGATACGGGCATGCAGTCATTAGGTTTATAGCCAACTTGGTGTGAACAACCTCTTAGTTGGAGTCAAAAGATAGGGTTTAATGCCTATAAAAGGGTATTGTAGTTGGTGGTTCATTCATCTCTCATATCATTCATAATACAATCACCTTATGGTGTGCCCAACTTGCTCTCTCTTTTCTCTCTTCTGCTTCCTCCTCAACCATGGAGAGATTCCATCCTCCCATAGCTCCATGGTTAAACCTGTGAATGCCAACATGGTATCAAAGCCATGCTTCTCAATGATTCTTCGTGCTTAATCCTTGCTTATTATCAAATCCTAATCATGATCAGTGAGTAATTAGCTATTTTATCATTTTTCACCATTTTCTCATGTTTGGTTATCTCCCTCTTCTACCCCCTGCCATTATAGCGCTCTCTTCATTCACAACTAAAGGCCAGCTACAACTTCAAGCCTCTCCCCAGATCATAGGCGCACTTGGTTGCAGCTTCAATTGAACCAAATCGCACGCATCTACGCCAAGAGAAGACGATTGAAAAAAAAACACAGCTTTTGGAAAAAAAACGCAATGGCGGCTTGATATCTTCAAATCGACACAATTCCACAATACCCCGGAGGTTTTTGGGTGCTGCAAACTCGCCTACAACGTCAAATTTGTGGAAAAATGCCTATAGGAGCCACCTCCAGACTGGACACAGAAAGAGAAGCCCTTTTGGTAAAGATAAGATTAATCTTCATTAAGTTGTTAATCATATATAGATGAGTTTAAAACTCATCAATTGGAGCTACTATTACTAGCTTTATGCTTACTTTGCAAAAGCCCTATCATCTAGAGCTTCAATTTGACACTCCAAGTTGACCTCTTTTCTACACTACAAACAATCATTTGCCTCTACTAATCAGTGATTAATCGACACTAATCCTTGTGTTCTTGGACCACTGAGGGTTCAATCATACCATTGGGGACTTGCTATTACTTGCCAAAAGTTCATATCAAGAAAGCTCTTTGATTTTTTCCTTCGACGGTGCTCTCCAAATCAAGGTATTTTTTGCTCAATTACGGAAATTTACATTCACTAATACCTTGATTCGTGCCAATCATCTGAGGTTTTTAGGACCATTAATGGTTCATATCTCACATTCAAGTGTTGCTAAACCTTTGTAAAGCATCAAATCAGATTTTCCCCTTGATTTGAGTGGTCAATTTGTTAATTTAAAATCGGGTATAAATCTAAATCAGCATTGTGAACAATGGGATTTCTAAGCTTATATGCTTCATGTACCGCATCTATCATACTCATAAATCATTTGTACAAGGACAAGACACTAACCATTGATAAAGATAGAGTTTAATGCCTATAAAAGGGTATAGTACTTGGTGGTTCATTCATCTCTCATATCATTCATAATACAATCACCTTATGTTGTACCCAACTTGCTCTCTCTTTTCTCTCTTCTTTCTCCTGAATCATGGAAAGATTCCATCCTCCATAGCTCCATGGTTGAACTTGTGATTTCCAACAAGAGAGAGAAGAAGAAGAGGAAGAAACCAAAACAATTATATTAACGTATGCATAAGGCCAAAATGACATATATGAGACCCAATAAATAGCATGAGAGAGAGAGAGAGAGAGAGAGAGAGAGAGAGCTAAATTACATGTTTGTTAAGATGCCAACTACTCAACACATAGAGACCATGGGAATGGCTTTGGGATCCCCTCTAAACAGCAGCTAGTGTTAAGGCTTATGATCCACCAATATAGAAAGAGACTTGTACAGCTTCATTCAAATGTCCAAGAGAGAGAATTCTAAAGTTGAATTTGAAATAAAAGCAAACTCAGAGAGGAAGAAAGCAACAATTAGCTAAATTTGAAATCAAAGAAAACTCTCACAAGAAGCAAGCGGCAATTGCATCCACAAACCAACCACTCTAGTAGCCTACTTCCAGACTCATGCAAACGTTAGACTAGACCATTGCAAATCACATTAGTTTGTTAACGCACTCTCTTTCACGATATTTACGATCATTTGGAAGCCTTACTGATAAAAATCCGATAAAAAATTAGATAGCAAGAGATTTATTGCAAAGCTAGGCCACAACTTGCAACATGTTATATATGGCAATCTCTGATATTGTCACGTGCACCCCGCACTTGGATGCCACGTAGACATATCTGTACAAAAGGTGCAAGACCTAGGATGGTAAACTAGTCCCATGTGAGCCCAGTCCGGGATGAACAGTCCGGGACGAGTCAACCAGGGTTCCATCCCAGTCCTCCGAGAGGTCAGGTGTGCAATATCCTGCACATGAGTCCAAGGTCAAGTGTGCACTATCTTGCACATGAGTCCAAGGTCAAGTGTGCACTATCTTGCACATGAAACAGTGCGAGTCCGCACTGTGAGTCTCCCTCTGGAATGATGTCAACGATTCTGGGAATCTCAGAATCTGGTATGGTACTGGATGCCAGATCATTGTGTAGATAGTTAGGGTTTGCTTTTAGGAAAGGCGCCAGCCCATAGGGCTACCCCAAGTCCTTGTGTGGGCATGGGGATAGTGTAAAACCACCCCCATGAGCGCCAGGAAGGCCCTGGTTGAACCCACGAGCCATGGAGGGGCTGTAGGACAGCCCCAGGGGCAACCGACAGCACATCCAGCATTATGATGACTATAGGTTAAGTGTGGGGCAGCCCACACGGGCTGCCCAGCCCTCAAAACAAAAGGGATTCAGTGCCCAACCCCTAGGGAATCAGGCGCCTAGTGCCCAGCCAACCATCAAGGGACTGATGTGTAGCAGCTTACGGAAATTATCTAGCATTTAATGCACAAACCAGAAGGCGCAGATCTTGGCTCTGGAAAAGCATACCCATTCTCCAGCATCGCATTTTCCATCTCCTCCTCCCTCTCCTTCCATATCCCAGATTCCAGATCCTCGACACAGGGACCCTCTCGCGGGGTCACAACAGCAACCGAGCTCTTTGCTTGAGTTGCAGATGCGTGCATTGGAGATCCGACAACGTGAAGATGAAGCCATGCGACGCGTGGAACACAAGCATTACCTAGCAGCTTTGGACGCCAGATTGACACCGACGGCGCCCTTGAATCATTTCCCAAGAAAATGAACTTCAATAAGTATAATGGTAAACTCGACCCCACCACTCTCTATTCATGGTTGCATCAGTTTGAAGCTTACTTTGCCGCAGTTAGAAAGACAGATACTGATAGAGTGACCTTAGCCAGTTGGTACTTGGAAGGTGAGGCCATTTCTTGGTGGACTCAGTGGGCTCATGCCCACACCAGATTAGGTATGGCAGCTTATGTGTGGGACGAGTTTGTCCGCGACCTTAAGCAGCAGTTTCTACCGCCCCACTACCTTGAGCAACTCGAAGACGAGTTCAGGGGAGCGTGTCAAAATGCGCAACCAGTCCTTCAGTTTGCCAATAGAATTTTGACTTTATGTTTGCAATTAGGCTTATCTGATTCGAACAAGAAAGGGCAGTTTTTTGTATGGCCTTGACACGCAAATCTAGTGGGAGGTGTGTATGTTTAGGCCAGCCACCTTTGAAGATGCACTCTCGCTTGTAGAGAGTGCAAAAATGAAGCATAATGGTGGCAAGCCCAAGACTTCCCAACCGGCTACTGTCTCGGAGGAAAAAGGCCAGAAACAGACGGGGTCTTCCCTAGGATAGAGCCCGGGAGCCTCTAGCTCCAAGAACTCGAACAATGCGTCTAAGCTTACTCCAGACCAGAAAGCGGAGGCAGGCAAGACAGGTGGCGAGTTGAGTGCTGAGGAGCTTTCTCACTACAAGAAGGAGGGTAGATGTTTCTTTTGTCATACAAAAGGACATACTTCTCGAGAGTGTCCTAAGAAGCCTCCAAAGCCCGCCGCCCCACTGCCTCCACTACTTCCGTGGTGAGCTCAACTCCCACACAGACCCTAGTGGCTGCACCTAGTTCTTCAAATCCTGGTGCTTCAGTTGGTGCAATTATTAGCCGAGAGCTCGAAGATAAGCACAAGGGCGCCCATGACCAGGAGTATGAGCGCAATGAATTGCTCAAGTCCTTTGGCTACATAGGTGGCCAGAGAGTCGTTGTCTTGTTTGACAGCGACAGCACAGAGGATTGGTCATGGAACAAGCCGCTAGGGGTGCCCATTTCGTCCTAACTTTGGTGGACAAACAGGTTGAGGGTTTTAGCACAGGCATGATAACGAGCATCAAGTATGAAGCTCTAGGTACTAAATTAGTTATTAAGGGCATAGAATTTATGCGTGATTTTATGGTTTCCCCTCTTGTAGGAGCAGACATAATTTTGGGTATTCAGTGGTTTCACAAGTTTCTTCTCGATGTCAAGTGGGACAAGCACACATTCCAGATCAATCAGAATGTGTCAAACGCCCCAGTGACCATTAAGTGTGAACCAGGAATTCCGAACTTTCCACTCATAAGCCACTTTTTGCAGGCTAAGTGAGCACTCAGGAAAGGCGCACATTGTGCGATGATATACATCCAGACAGCCGAAACGGTGACCAGTGCTTCCGAGAAGTACTTGGCTCTCCATGAAAAGTTCTAGAAGATTTTTCTTCAAAAGACAGTCTCCCTCCCCAACTCCCCCCGTCCAGACTAGAGGACCACAAGATTGACCTCCTCCCAGGCTCGAAACCCCCAAGCAAGTTTCCGTATCGCCTTTCCAAGGTAATGGAATCGGAGTTGGACCGCCAACTCCAAGAATTGTTGCAATCTGGCTTCATCCGCCCCAGCGTGTCGCCATTTGCAGCACCGATCTTATTTGTCAAGAAGAAAGATGGGTCTTCTCGATTGTGTGTCGATTATCGTGCACTCAATAAGCTAACTATATCAAGAGTAGATTCCCGATGCCTCGAATAGATTATATTCTCGAGAGGCTGAATGGAGCAAAGGTGTTCTCAACACTTGATTTAAAGAGTGGGTACCACCAGGTGAGGATTGTGGAGGGGGACATCCCCAAGACAACCTTCCGTACGGAATAGGCCCACTATGAATTTGTGGTCATGCCATTTGGCTTGACGAACGCCCAAGCTACATTTAACCGCATGATGATGCATGTTTTTCGAGATTTGATTGGAAAGTGTGTGTTCATATTTCTGGACGACATACTAGTATTTTCAGCTACGGTTGAGCAACAAGACATTGATGTGGAGAAAGTCCTTAAGTTGCTAGAAAGCAACGAGCTCTACGTCAATGAAAAGAAGTCGAAATTTTATCTGTTCCAGGTGCATTGCTTAGGATACATAATTAGTGCCGAAGGCATTCGACTTGATCCAGCTAAAGTGGCCGAGATTGTCAATTGGAAAATTCCTCAGATAGCTTATGACATCCGATCCTTTGTGGGTATATGCCAGGCATACTCCACCCACATAGACAAGTTTTCTCACCTCTCAACAGATCTCACCAATCTGCTAAAGGAAGTGAAGACAAGAAGGCAACGGATTCGAATGACTCCACGAGCATTGGAGGCATTCAAGAACCTCAAGGTGGCTTTATCAGCAGCACCTTGTTTAGCACTTGCCTCGTGGGACGAGCCATTTCAAGTGATCACCGATGTGAGTAACATCACAATTGGAGGTGTGTTACAATAGAATGGTCATCCAGTAGCTTACATGTCTCGTAAGTTACTTCCCGTAGAGAAAAATTACTCAGTCTACAATCTTGAACTCCTAGCAGTTATACAGGCCTTGAAAGATTGGAAACATTTTCTTTATGGCTGTGACCTTGAGGTTTGCACTGACCATCAAGCATTACGCTGGATTCAGACAATGCAAAGTGCACAGTGGAGTGACCGACAACACGGCTGGAGCCAGATATTCCAGCAATTCAATGGTATGATTGAGTACCTTCCAGGAAAGGCCAATCCAGTGGCCGATGCTTTGAGCAGGAAGAGACAAGTGAATTCGATTCAAACCACTAGACTCGACCTTGTTTAATACAGGACTAGATGACATGAAGCACACGTACGCGGATTCCGAGGAATTCGGTACACAGTGAGAACAGGCATTGGATGCCACAGGACCATGCCACTTTCTAATATGCAATGGTTGGCTTTTCTACAAAGGCCGACTGTGTGTCATGAAGTCGTTTAGGGCAGCTCTTCTCCATGATGCCCATGAAGCCATTACGGGTGGTCATAGGGGCATGAATTCGACTCTAGAGAAATTGGAACGGCAATATTATTGACCAAAGATGAGGGGAGATGTGTTTACATATGTACAATGCTGGGATATTTGTCAAAAGATGAAAGCTCCTCGTGAAAAGACGATAGGGTTGTTACAGCCCTTGCCAATTCTTGAGGGTCCTTTCCAAGATATTTTAATGGAATTTGTCACGAATCTGCCTCCCAGTCCGAGTTAGCGTAATACGTAGTGCTTAACTATTGTTGATAGATTTAGCAAGTTTGTTATGCTTATTCTATACAGGGCCAATGTGACCACTGAGGATATTGCCCAGTTGTTCATTCGACATTGGTACCCGATTGACGGGATTCCTAGGACCATAGTGTCAAACCGAGATGCCAAGTTTACCAGTCATTTTTGGAGAGCATTGTTTGATAACTTTGATACTAAATTGAATTTTTCCAATGCATTCCACCCACAAACGAATGGCCAGACAGAGATATACAACCAGTTGGTCTTTGATATGCTGAAGTGTTATGTCCACGATCAACAAGGTAAGTGGGAATCTTATGTCTTTAGTTCAAGCTGTTTTGTACGTTTCTTTTTCTTCAGCTATTGGTAGGACTCCATATGAGACAGCGTTTGGAAGACCTTTCCAGTCGTTAACTAGGACCTCGTCTTCAGTACCTGAAGCGAACAAAGTGACGGAGTCTTACCAAGAGATTTTAGAGTCAGTAAAAGACAGGTTGGCTAAAGCGCAAGAGACCTACACTCGACAGGCCAATAAAGATCTAAGGGATATGAAGTTTTTGGAAGGGGTTTGGGTTTATCTTCGGATTATGAAGCACAGGTTGAAGCAGGTGGGCAAGCGATGCCCAAAGGTGTCTTTTAGGAGCTTCGGACCTTTTTCCATCTAGAAAAAGATTAATGAGGTTTCCATGCAGTTAAAGTTACCTCCGAGTTGGACTATGCACGATGTGTTTCACGTCAGTTGGTTAAAGCCATATGCAGGTCCTATCCCTTCAGAAGTGAAAGACGAGACGGCACCAGCTGAAGTTATGGTCCCAGAACAGATCCTTCTGGACCATTTCAAGCATGGCTCAGACCGAAGGCCAGACCAAAGGCAAAGACAGTTCCTCACGAAGTTTCAAGACCGAGGCACCCACGAAGCGGTATGGCTTGACAAAGAGTTTTTTGAAGACTATCCGGCATTATTGATGGATTATTTGGAGGCTATGCAGCTTCCGTCAAGTTAAGCAAAAAGGGATGTCACGTGCACCCCGCACTTGGACGCCACTTAGACATATATGTACAGAAGGTGCAAGACCTGAGATGGTAAACTGGTCCCATGTGAGCCCAGTCCGGGAGACGAGTCAGCCAGGGTTCCATCCTGGTCGTCCGAGGTCAAGTGTGCATTGTCCTGCACATGAGTCCAAGGTCAGGTGTGCACTATCTTGCACATGAAACAGTGCCAGTCCGCGCTGTAAGTCTCCCTCTGGAATGATGTCAGTGATTATGGGTATATGGTATGGTACTGGATGCCAGATCATTGTGTAGATAGTTAGGGTTTGCTTTTAGGAAAGGGACCAGCCCATAGAGCTACCCCAAGTCCTTTTGTGGACATGGGGATAGTGTAAAACCACCCCCATGAGGACCAAGAAGGCCCTGGCTGAACCCACCAGCCATGGAGGGGCTGTAGGACAACCCCAGGGGCAGCCGACAACACATCGAGCATTATGATGACTGTAGGGCAAGTGTTGGGCAGCCCACAGAGGCTGCCCAGCCCTCAAAATAGAAGGGATTCAGTGCCCAGCCCCTAGGGAATCAGGCGCCTAGTGCCCAGCCATCAAGGGACTGATGCGCAACAGTTTATGGGAATTATCTAGCATTTAATGCTATTATTTCAGTCGTGGGCAGAATTAAATCTGGCCACCTGGACTTAAGCTGGCCAACTGCTTATTTGGAGTAGTATAAATAGATGAGCCACAATCCCATTGTGTTATCTCATAATTCACCAAGTGCTAAGGCAATCAAGGGCTAGGACAACCAAGGAGTGCTAATGCAAAGGGGTGAAGGACTGCAGGTCAAGCGCAGAGTTATCTCAGCCAAGAAAGGTCAAGTTTTCTGTGTTTTCTTTTCAGATTTACATCATTCTAATAAAGTAAATACACCATTCGTGGTGGGCGCCCTACAGAGGGTATTGGAGACCCAATACTGTGTCCTCTCCTCTCTCCCTCTCTATCTCTATTTTCTGCACATCTTCATTCAGTTTTGTGCGTTAATTCTATCATGAAAAGTATGCTGATTTCTGAGCATTGAAGTTACCGATCTCCCCCGAAGCTTCCGCATGTTACAGATACCATAGTGGCATTTCCTGTTCCACGTTCAGGGATCAACAACTCAACAGACAGCATGCGACAGTTGCGACATTTCCTGTCCCATCAAGGGAAAACTTTTAGTAGCTGTACTAGTAGGTCTCATTGGACACAGGCCTGCACGATTGCCTGTAATGTACATGCAAATTTACACCAAAAGTAAAAGCTACACCATTGAGTTCCATTAAAAAATCAAGGCCCTCTTATCAAGCACCAGACCCCATTGCCAAGGTTAATCCTTAAGTGAGGACCTTGCTGCTCAATTTTTTGTAAAACTGAACAACCTTAGGATGCACTTTGATACGAGATGGGTCAAACCCAGTAAGATGGAGTCCATTCAAGCTTTTGACTCGGGAGAGAGCAACGTATACCATGCCATAATCAAATGACTTCGAAAGGTCCATCTCGACCCTATCAAGTGTCAAACCCTGACACTTGTGAACACTAAGCGCCCAAGCTAAGATAAGAGGAACCTGGACCCTGCTTGCAATTTCCCTACCTCCATCTTCTATACTTTCCTTCTGGGGGCCTATCACCCTCTCAGTGCCATCACAAGCAAACCGTACTACTGGCCACGTGCCTGTTGGGCTTACAACAGATGTGGCCAGTTTCAATTTAGTGTCCTTGCCAGGTATTATCAACTGGGAGGAAAACCCAACCACTGCACCCCTTGCCCCATTCACCAAACCAGAACTACTGTCAAGGTTTTTTACCAACATGACCTGGGCTCCAATGCAAAGAGAAAGCACCTCCCCCACTCTCATGTTCTGAAGCATATGCTTATAAGCACTGCTTTCTACCCAATCTAGAGCAGTAAACTCAACTGTCTCCCTTTCTAGGGTCTTCAATGCAGAGATGTTCTCCTGATTCACATCCTGTTTCAGTGGATACAGTCTTGTAGGTGCAATGCCTAAGCCCTCGTCAGGTAGATCTTCCAGACATCTTTGGAGCAGTGAAAGTGTCTCCGGAGTATGTGTACCATTTCTTATTTTGTTCAGCATTTTTACAAAGCCTCCATCACATTGACGAAAAACTTGCTCAAGTTCTACTTGCAGATCAAAGCACTTGTCCCAACAATCAGCTTCAAAGGCAAAATATTTCCGGGGGTTTTTAGGCTTCACAGGAGGGAGCTGAAAGAAATCCCCTGAAACAATAAGCTGTAGACCTCCGAAGCTCTTGTGAAGAGGCCCATCCTTGAATGATGGTGCCCTCACCACTTTAGCCACATAATCCAACTTGTCATACAGGTCACCATCAATCATGCTCACTTCATCAATGATAAGTGCTTTTGCATTCCTCCACCGGTCCATTGTTTCTTTTCTTCCCATGACTTTGCGTGCCAAGTCATCTGGTTTTTCTTTACCTAAACCAATTCCTGCAAATGCATGTATGGTGGTGCCATTCAATGCACAAGCAGCCAAGCCAGTAGAGGCTGCCGCATATACAGACTGATCACCCAGGCGCCTTTTCAGAATGTCCATCACAAAGCCTAATAAGTAGCTCTTCCCAGTGCCTGCTGCACCTGTTACAAAGATAGATTTTCCTGCTGCGACCGCTTCCAAGACTTTCATCTGCTGCTTGGAAAGTGATGAAGGCAGCCCCTGGCCTAAGGCAAGGGGGACAAATTCATCATCCGCATCCTTGTCCACATCCTGCAACCCACCTTCTGAGTCACTGATTCTTCTCTCATCTTCGTCTCCTAATCCTTGCATCCTAAAATAAACAATCCCAGAGGCACTCCTTACTACTTCATGGTTTCCGTGGTATGCGCCATGAGTTCCTCCATAAGACAGTAACAAGCCAGTAGAAGTTTGCTCCTTAGTATCAGCATCTCCCAACTCCTGCTCTTTTACAGAAACTAGTCCAGTTGAACAGCTTGCATCTTGATGAAACCCAGCATTAAATCCTTTGCTTTCACCTTGAGAAAAAGTGAGCTCATCACTTCTTGCATCTTGATGACTCCCAACATTAGATCCTTCCCTTTCACTTTGAGAGAAACTGAGCTCATTGGCATCTGCAGAGCTCGTCACTTCTTCTTGGCAATTGGCATCTGTTGAAAGCTCATAAACATCTGCTTTTCCTAATCCTTGTGTTGTCTTCCCGACTGCTTGATGATTTTCATGCTTGGAGTCATTGATTCCACTACACTCTAAACATAAACTGGTAAAGCTTTGCTCAAGCAGATGAAATGCTTCGGAAGCTTGCCCTGGAAAGCTTGTTAATTTATCCTCACTACCATGGCACAACCCATTAACCACTGCAGAAGAGGCTTGCTTATGCTCTTCTGCTCGCTGCACCCTACAATAACTTAATCTCCCCCGACTTGTTTTTGCTGATAAGTACTCAATGTATGCGTGTTCATTGAGATGAGCTTCATTTGGAGCCTCTAATCTATGATGAGATGAAGCACCTCCATTGTATAAGTCTCTGACTTGACTAGAAACAGGTAACAAGGTGACATCAACCCCAGGGTTATTTGATCCTGATTCTGGCAAGAATGTGACACTAGAGTTTAGTTTTCCTATTTCTGGCAACGAGGTAATGTCAGCCCTGGGGTTAAAATTTCCACTTTCTGGCAACAAGGTCGGTGTTACAGTTTCGGGTAAGGGGGTGCTATCAACCCTAGGTGTTCTTGCTTGATAGTTTCCATTGCCAAGAGAGGCTTCTCCTGTCTGTCTGCCAAGGGAAACTCCTCCTGATTTCTCTAAACTACAATCAAGCAATCCAAGGCAACTCCGTTTTGCTTGATGATTAAAGTTTTCTGATGCCTGATTATTTACTTCATGAGGGCGTTTTGTTGCTTGGTTCGAATTAAGATTTGCTTGATTGAGGCTAGGGTTTGCTTGAGTAAAGCTAGGATTAAAGATGGGAGGAAAGAAAGCGTCGGATTGAATAAATCTAGGATTGGGGTTCGGGTTTGGTTGAGTAAAACTAGGGCTTTCTAGGTTAAAACTAGGGTTTGTTTGATCAGATACACGTAAAACTGTGAATTTCTGTGAACGCTGGCTTGCCTGGGAGGTAAATTGAGCCCAATCTGCAGCATTGTTGGTAAACCAGTCTTCTGCAAGCCCCTTCTGAAAGTTAGATATAGCCGCGAGCCCCTGTTGTATTTGTGTTGGTTGTTGTTGTTGTTGATGATGATGATGATGATAATGTTGATGTTGAAGCCTCGCTCTGCGCCTGGCGAGGGCCTCCTCCTTCTGGCGAGCCATGAAAGCTTTCTGTACAGGGGTAATAGAGCAGCCACCATTGTTTCCTTGTTGGGAGGAGAGTTGCTGCTGAGAAAGCGGTAGAGGAGTTAGCAGAGAAAGAGAAAAGCCATTCATGAAGATAGCGTTTGGTTAAGTAAAGCTAGGGTTTGTTTGATTGAAGCTAGGGGCAGTCAAAAACTGCAAACTTCTGTTAACGCTGACGTACCTGAGAGGCTAATTGAGAGCAATCTGCAGCACTGCTGGTGAACCAGTCGGCTGCAAGCTCCTCCTGAGAGCTAGCTATGGCGGCCTGGCTACAAGAAGAGAGAGTCGAGGCGAGTCCCTGTGGTCTTTGTGTTGGTTGATGATGATGATGATGATGCTGCTGCTGTTGTTGACTGCGCCTGGCAAGGGCCATCTCCTTTTGGCGAGCCATGCGAGCTCTCTGTGCAGGGGTAAGAGAGGAGCCGCCATTGTTTCCTTGTTGCGAGCAGAGTTGCTGCTGAGAAAGAGGGAAGTTCTCCATGGGAATCCATGTCCTCTGTTTCGACTACCCAGAAATAGGAGGAGGAGGTTGTAGCTTTTTGTAAAGACATGATCTGAAATCTTTATGTTGTAAGGTGGTAATCACCTTACTTTTTGCTTTTTCCCTTGTATGGAATAGCTCCGAGGTCTTTTTAAAGGTTAATGTTAGCAATTTTTTTAAAGAAAGACTCCTGCTCATCCATCACTTGAGAATCCTTGCTAGTAGAGGCATCAATGATTACTCTCAAGTGTTAGGATTTTGGGACTAACAAGCTTTTCCCAGAGTAGCTAACGGAGTTTTTAGTGAGGTGAAATCATTTACTTTGGTGATTCTCTTCATATTTGCACACAACGGAGATGACGTTGTTATGATGGAGGGCACAACTTTGCTTGCAAAATCCCAATAGTGATGATTTTGGCACAATTGGGAAATCACAAGGCCAAGTTTACAAACAATGAGATTCCACATAGCATGGCCAAGATAATTGACTCTGTGAAAGCCATGTAATGCTCTTTTTCCATTTGTCAGCTTGTCTTTGGGTAGCTACCTAATGTGTGGATATCTCATAGTGCCATGGGATTCTGGATACATAACTCTATCACAAAGACACTACCCTCTGACAATTGGCTATTTAATGGACTGGTGGCACTTTGATTGTGGAACAAAACAAGCAGTCTTTTCAAAAGTGTCTTTGCCTTCCTTGCATTGATGATTTTGAAGTTGCATGATGTATTATTGAGAGAAGCAACATCAACTAAACCAATCAACCTTGGGGTTGGCTTTTGGCAAGCGTGTTTGTATTTTGGGGAGCTATCTTTGTCTACCTCTATGCTCCCCCCCCTTTCTCTTTCAATATATATGTATGTGTGCACATGTGTGCATGAATGCATGCATCTATGTATGTGTATGTATGTACATATGTGTGTGTATATGTATGCTTGCATGCATGTATATGTGTTCTAACCTTGTTAATCTAACCTAATACTATAATATTCTAGCCTTCCGTAGATTTCTTTAACCTCTATATGATAGATAAAGTTGCACGAGTTGCTAGAGTTGATAGATAGCTTTCCGCACATGCAATAATACGCTAAGAACTTGGAAACCCTTTGAGGCGTACCTTTTGTATTTCTTTGTTGATGATGGTTGCAAATTGTAGTGCGTCAATGTTCTTGTTTGCAACTAAGCACGGGTGAAACACTCAAATCCATGTTCATTTGTGCTAATTGTGCAAGATGTAGATTCCAAATGCTTGAAGCTATGATTTTGGTTAAGAAGAAGGGAAGAGCCAAAAGTGCATTCAAATTTTGGTTAAGATTTTGGTTAAGAAGAAGGGAAGAGCCAAAAGTGCATTCAAATTTTCAACAAAAGCAAGGTTTTTTTTCGTAAGGATGAAATTAAAATTAAAAGCAAGGTTTTCTTGTTTTAAGATGGAGCAAAAAGGAAATTGAGAAAAGTTAGCATTTGTTTTCACTTTATGTAGAATTATTGAAGGGATGAAGTGATTTTTTATTTTTTCTTTTACTTTTAAAAGGAGAGAGGTTTCCCTCATCACAAATTTTTCTAATCACAAAAGGCTTTTTTTTAAATGTAGTTTATTCAAAGGGGGTACTTTGGTGGCGGGGGGGTTGGGGGGTAGGGGAGTTTATGGAGGAGGGTGATGGGTTGGGGATAAAAAAAGATAGAGAGCATGATGGAGGAGGAATATTTTTTCTTTAAAAGTAAAAGGGAAAGGGCTCAAGGACATAGAAAAGCAAAAGAAGAAAGGCATCTAGGGACACAAGGTGTGCACCCATAATGGGCGTTTGTGGATAAGTACAAATGTGTGGCACACCTAGTTGTAAATTAGTATTGAAGCCCCACCTCCTTCAAATAGTTCTAGAATTTAAAGGCTTTAGTGGGCTTCAAAGCCCACTTTTACCTCCAAAGGAAACCTACCTTTGAAAATTTGGATTCAAAAGAAGGCCACCCCAAGCACATTCTGTGTAGGTCTTCAATTTTTAACTCCAAGAAAGGATTGCAAACTTCAGCCCATCTCTCCTCTCCCTATGGTGGGTTCCCAATAAATTAGAAGGGGCACATGCAATTCCTTTTTTGTTTCAACTACCTGGAATAGAAGAAGGAGAGGGTGGCTTGCTTTCAAAAATGGCACCTTACTTTTTCCTTTTTCCCTTGTATTAATTAAATAGCTCTCATATTTTTGTATTAACCTTATGAAAACAAGGTATTTTTTCTTTTTCCCTTGTATTAATTAAATAGCTCTCATATTTTTGTATTAACCTTATGAAAACAAGGTATTTTTAAAGGTTGATGTTAGCAAAATTGTTAAGAATATACAGAGAATAATAGTTTTACTAGGACATACACACACGTCTCACCATGTTCCCAACAACAGTCATAAAGTTGCAATATGGTGTGAATCTTGTCCACTTACCATCTTCAAAATTACACTTGCACCTAATTATCCAGCTATCTTTTTTGCATGTGAAACACAGCCTTTGAGGCACAACCCCCCTTCGTTGACTTTGACAATTTTTAATCTTGTTTAATAAAGAGGATAAATGTTTTATTGTGACATACACACATGTCTTACCATGTTCTAATAGTAGTTAGAGAGTCGCAACATGGTGTGGAACTTGTCCGCTTTACCAACTTCAAACTTATCTCTTTGCATTGTCATTTTGAGATGTGTAAGAAAGAGGCCATCACATGCATGTCTAGCATCCTAAGGGTTTTGTGGGGTGGGTGATGGGGGGAATGCCATCATGATCAGGTTGTTGCATTTAACACATTACCTCTCCCAAGCATATCAAGAAGCAGCATAGGGGGGGCCATGCCATTGCGACAGCATATCATAAGGTGGGTTATTGGGGAGGGGGGGCTGTGCCTTCTTAGCCACAATGTTGGGATCATCAAAACATCATTGTCACTCTAAAACTACAAGTACTTGAGGAAAGTAAAATGCTAAATGCTTCACATTTGGAGTGGTAGCTTCTATGAAGAGAGGCAAATTTCACTGTAGCAAATGTCTTCTTCCTCACCCAAGTGCTCATCAAGTAGCACATGGGCCAACTCACCATGCGGCCCCAACTCAACTCGTCTATGATCACTAGGATGCAAGACAACTTGTAGCCCATCACATGATTTCGGGTTTGAACTTCACAGCCATAGTATAAATTTGATAACCACCTTGGAGCCAAACGACTAAAAAGTTACAAATTGTAATCTAATTTAGATTGAAGATTACCATTTGGTAACTTTGCACTAATAAAAAATTACCAAATGATAACTCACCTTTTAAGAAAAATTGCCATTAGGGTTTTTCTATCAGTTTATATGAGGCATACTTAACAAGACTCAAATTCATGACTTAAGGCTCACCAAGTAGAAATCACTATATTTTTTTCCAAGTTCCCTCAATAACTAATAGAAATAGCTTAATTTTTTGAAACTCATACAACATCTAGTGTGTATGAAAGAAATGAAGAGATCTTTGGTAACTTTAAGATCTAGAAAATTACCAAATTGTAACTCAAAATGTGGAATATGTTACCAATGGTAATTTTATGAAAATCTCAAATGTATACTATGTTCGGAGCTCATCACATGATGATGGTTGTAGATGATCAAATAGCACGTGGGGGGGAGCGTCATCACGACCCCATGTAGGGGCCAAATCACCATTCAACAATCACCCCATGATGCAAGACTCAAAGACTGTTTATAGCAATGCATCACCATGATGCAACACTATTCACACACAACAGTGTATGCATCATCCCCATGATGTCGAGTTCGCAATCATGGCCCAAAACTCATATGAGAAATGATCCCGTGTTCACGTGATGCCAGGTTTGATTTTACCACAACAAAGAATCTCATTATGCACGAAAGCCCATGACAGAGAATCACACGTTTGAAAAAAAGCACAGTGGGGGAGGAAGAGTCATCGTGGATTTGCGACCCCATATAGGCCCCCCTTGTATATTGATAAATGAAGGGGGAATGCCATCCTGACCCCATATTTCCATCAGATAACCCACGGCCTTTGAGACCACCATGACCTTGAGAAGGAGCAAAATTGAGCTAAAAAAAAGAGTACAACATAGGAGTGAAATGGAGAAGTACTTGGATAGATTTCGCTCTCTTTCTCAAGCACTACCTTCTCCTGCTTGTCTGTAGTAAGCTCTTCCTTATGTATGATAGTGGAAAAAGATAAGCCTTCATTTTAGTGGTTACACACTTACTTTCCACACACGCCCCTAGACCTTAAACCCCTTTAGACACTCACCATCTCAGTGTGCAGCATTTAAAGTGGGAATATGCACATTATAAGCACCAACAAATATTACAAAGTAAACAACAAAGTGAGAATTCTTTTACTAGGCATCAAAATAAATGGTGCAAAACAAGCAACAAAATAAATGGTACAAAATAATCAATGTTGTGAAAACTAATAATTAGAAAAACATATTGACTCAATAAACATGGCGTGTAAACTAATAATTAATGAATAAATTATGCATTGAAACCCATAATCTTAGCACAAACAATTCAATAATCATAAAATGAATGTCTCTTTATGGTATGGAGCATTAACGATTTTAAAATGAATATCACTTTGATGGCTTTAAAATATTTAGGAATGTATGTACCATGTCATGTGAGGCCATCGCGGAGGAATGGTTAGCTAGTACGATGGCGATAAAAAATAGGAAAAGAATTGAAGGACTACATGGAGAGGGACTTGCAATTTTAAGGAGAAGTGGTTTGCGAGAGTGTGATTTTACATAATGAAGCACATGTGTTCCATGTAAATATAGAGGGCTCTAAGAGAAAAGGTGTCACATATTCAGTACATGTGTCAAAGTATCCTAATTGTAGTTGCAAGGACTTCACACGAAGAGAGGTAAAAAATGAGAAGTATGTCCCATGCAAGCATGTATACTTTGTATTCGTCGTGAGAGTTCTTGTGATGCACGCCTGGGCAGCGCATCACTTCATCCATCAAGCTGCACTATCAAAGTTGGAGTTAAGTCAAGCCTTGCAAAGTCGTAAGAAACGGCACAAATCCAATGATAGGTTGACGTCCTTTTGGTGGGCTGGATTTTGCTAGTGGTCATATGTGTAGGTTTTAGAACTCTTACTTGTTGAGGAGCAACATGATAACTTTTTCTTGAGCTAGATTCTGATAATGATTGTTTATGTGGTTTTTTTGGTAGCTATTGAGATTTTCTTCTTCTTGGGGGACACAACGATAACTTCTTCATAGGTTGGATTTTCAATGGAATCATAAGTGTAGTTTTGGAGACTTTATATACTATCATAAAGTAGAAGCAATGATTCTCTAACACTACCTAGCTCGGTCCATGCCATCCTTGGGTTTTGTGTACAAAATATCATTATAATGATGCAAATATAAGTACTTGGATTGTGGTTATGTTCTATATAACTTTCTTGTAGGATGGCATGCAAGTTTGTATGTTCTAATATAAGTACTTGGATTGTGGTTATGTTCTATATAACTTTCTTGCATGATGGCATGCAAGTTTGTATGCTCTAATAGTGTTCTTCCGATATCTAAATTATAATTTTTGTTGCATTGCATTTATTTGTCTTATTATTTAATCACGTAGATAATTAATAATTATCTCTCTCTCTCTCTCTCTCTCTCTCTCTCTCTGTGTGTGTGTGTGTCTTCAATTGGTCTCTACTTCTCTCGTCAAACTCCCACTCCTCTCTCTCTCTCTCTCTCTCTCTCTCTAACACACACACACACACACACGCACACATGCACACATGCACGTGCCCACATACGCACGCACACACACAAAAACACACACACATAAGGGCCAAACTAATTAAATTTTTATAGATCTCTCTCTCTCTCTCTCTCTCTCTCTCTCTCTCTCTCTCTCTCTCTCTCTCTCTCTCTCTCTCTCTCGTCATGGCCATGCTCATTTTATTATTGCTTGGATTGAGTCTGTGCTCGTTCTTAAGATGCTCGAAAAATGGAAATCCACCCACGTCGATCTCCATGCACTGCCACATCAGCGCACCTCCTGCCACATCAGCTCGTCGGTTCCATCCTCTTGCACCCTAGTTTACTCGTCTGGATGAGTTTACTTTTTTTTGGATGGACGGCCCAGATCCCCATGATAGGTGCACCTCGCTCCTCCGCCACCATGGATCCCATCTTTTGGCTTCATTCAAAGTGGCATGCCACATAGGGAGGAGGGAAAGCAATATGGTCCTTTGAACTAAAAGGGCCTTGGCCTTTGTATGCTTCTAAAGTCATGGAGGGAAGGATATGCACTTAGTCACCTATTTAAGTGGGTAAATTTGAGGGAGAGGAGAAGGTGAGCAGACTTATGGAGGGTGCCCTATTTTGGACCGCCACATCTTTCTATCAAATTTTTGTGCGTTTAAAAGACCGCAAATATATATATATATTGTTGCAGTTCTATATATCAACTTCCGAGTCATGCTTAGCTTCTTCCTTATACACATGCTTTACTATGATTCTGTGGCGGTTGGTTTTTCATGGGCATTAAGGCATAGTTGTATGAAAACGGCCTTTTCATAATGAAAACGTGTTTTTAACGTTTGCATCTTGTTAAGGTATTGATCATATTATACCCAAAATGTCCTACAATTCTGTAATTTATTGATTTTCATTGTATTGCATTGGTTTCTTCATGATTATGTGGCATATTGATCCGTTTTCGACATCAATTTTGTTGTATGCATTCGTTTGCATTTGGCTTGTATTAAATATGTTCAAGCGTATTGATAACTATGCATTAAGGTATCCTTGCTTGTGGATTTAATTGGTATTATAGAGGGTTTATGGGTGGTGTATTATTATTGATTGATTTCTCTCTTTTTTCTGTATTCATAAGCGCCCTTCTTCTCCCTTTAAGATGACAATGATGGTATTGGGCTATAGACATGCCTTGATACAAATGTTTCCTTATACTACTAAGGGAGCTACTATCTTCTCCTTTAGGAATAAAGCAACTAAGGAGTCTATAGATTGGGATAGAAAAGTCTGAAATTTAGAGGCCTGGAGTGATATAAAATGACACCATGTATCACTTTCAGCTTCATCAGAATCATGGCCAATGAGAGGTTCTGCCTCAACATCGCACGTTGGTTGCAAGAGGCGTGGACATACTACCCTGCAAACCACTTGTGTTGCCGCTGTTAGGAGTTTTTCTGAAAGGTGTTTTGGGCTTGTGTACATATGGAATGCATGGCGTGTGAAGAGTTTTGCCCTGGAATGCCTTGGCAGATGTACAAACTGGATGGTTTTGCTATAAGCTTGTGCAGGTTTGTCCGAAGCGTGGTCCGTTTTGGAGGTGGTATCAGCTGTTCGGCCACTTTATATGTGTGCGTATGCTTTAAATGGAATGGGTAGTGGAAGATCGTATTTGAAGGTATACATGGAAGCATGGGCAATTAATAGTGGAAGGGGCCAATGTCGCATTGAATTTGGTGTGAAATGGAAGGCTCTAAGCATGGTGGCCATTTTCTAAGCTTTAGAAAAAATAAAAAATAATATCAACGTGGCCAGCAGTGAAATAGCCACGTGGTCGTTTGTTCAACTGCCAGCTCCCTCGCCAGCGTGAAAGAAGACTCTAGAGGGTTGGCGAAGAGCTGCAACAAGTGAAAAGTGGCCGCCTTGTACCAGGAGATGCTTCTCTGACCAGCATGGGAGACCTAAGGGGGGAAGGGAGACTCTCTGGGAGAGTGGCGAGTCAGGTTTTAGACAGTGTGGTTGCCGCCTTGTGAAAGGAGACCTCTCCACAGGAGAGAGCCAATAGAGGAGAGCTGTAGAGGCTCTGCTGGTCGCAACCCACAGAGGAGATAGGCTGGGGAAGTCGAGGGTTGCTGG
Source organism: Cibotium barometz (assembly GCF_041138505.1). Lineage (NCBI taxonomy): Eukaryota > Viridiplantae > Streptophyta > Polypodiopsida > Cyatheales > Cibotiaceae > Cibotium > Cibotium barometz. The sequence continues at coordinate 39,885,659 of NC_141072.1, forward strand.
TGGGGTGCCCTCTGAAGAGAGAGAGTGGTTGTCTTTTTTTGGTGTGGTTTGGCACAACCACTCTCTCTCCCTCTGAAGAGAGAGAGTGGTTATCTTTTTTTGGTGTGGTTGGCATAACCACTCTCTCTCCCTCTGAAGAGAGAGAGTGGTTATCTTTTTTGGTGTGGTTGGCACAACCGCAGCGTAGGCAGAGGAAAAGTGAAGAGAGTGGTGAGTCGAGGGTTTGGGAGCGAAGGTTGCCGCCTGGTAGAGAGGAGGAGGCTTCCTCTGTGCGGTGTGCAAGGAAAGGCGAGAGCTGGGGAGCCATCTGGGTTTGTTTCTGGCCCCAAAGGTGGTTGCTGGCGATGGGATGTGAGCCACCTCTAGAGACAGTGCAGAGGTGATGTTGCGTTGGTTTTAGTTACTTCGAAGGGAGGCTGACGACGTGAAAGGAGCCGTCTGAAAAGGGCTGAAGGTGTTTACTGCTGGTGGCGGCGGGGCTGAGGGAGCCATCTAGAAGGTATTACTGTGGCTGGGCTACTGGAGCGAAGGAAAGTGTAGAGCCGGGCAAGCAGGTTTGGGTGTTGGCTGCAGTGCAAGTGACAGAGAGAAGGCCTTGGTTAAGGTGGTCGCCTACGACACATGGCTGGCAACGTCGACGGGCTGGTTTGAGGCCGCCGAGAGGTGGACCACCTGCAGAGGGAGCCGCCTAGGATAGCGCGTTGGAGGGCTGGCGACGACCTTAGTGAAGTCGCCTTAGTGAAGCGCTGGTGGACAGCGTGTGCAAAGCGAGAGAGGCTGACGAGCGGAGAGAGCTGTAGAGGCTTTGGTGTTGGCATAGCTGCTGGTCGCGACACATAGAGAGACGGGTTGCAGAAGTCAAGGGTAGCTGGTGGGGTGCCCTTTGAAGAGAGAAGGTGGCCGTTTTTTTGGGTGTGGTTGGCACAACTGCAGCGCAGCAGAGTAGAGCCACCTCTGGCACACAGAAGAGAAGGGTTGCATTGCCCTGGGAAGAAAAGCTGGTGGGCGACAGGTTGGAGCCGTTTTTTTTGTGGTGGGTGGTGAAGTTGGTGCAGCCCGCCGCTGCTGCGGAGACAGAGGGCTGGCGACTGGCGCAGCCAACAGCGAGAGTGTTGGTTTTTTTTTCTCGGTGGCTTGGTGTTGCTATCAGGGTGGTAGAGGCCGGTAGCATGCATGTAGAGAAGAAGCTGGTGTGAGGGTGGCCGCCTTTAGGATGCAAAAGGAGATTACTAGGCGAAGGGAGTGAAGGAAGCCGAGTGGAGCCGGCTGAATTGTGAAAGAGGGACTTTTTTTACATTATTGTGAATAAGTGTGTGGTCTTTGATTATCTTGTGGAGTACAGAGTTTTGAGGTATCTCTGTGTGGTGTTTTGAGAGATTTCTGTTTCCAGCATCGTGCTGGTGGTGCCCCCTTTTGTAGTTGTTGTATCAAAGTTGGGAGGTGAAGGGCTATAGAGGCATGGTCTTTTTTCTTGTTTTCACCTCACACCGTCTCTCCGTTGGGTCAGGAAAATATAGATCCTTGAAATGGTGTGTGAGTCTGGCTCGGCTCGTTTGAGTTGTAGAGCAGAAGAGATGAGATGCTCGAAGGTGAACATAGTCATGTCTTGTGATTAGGTGAGATCGGGAACACTAGATAAGTGTGGAACTTCCATCTATAAAAATAATTTCTTTGATTAAAAATTCTTCATTAATGAAGCTTATGGAATGAAAATACAATATGTAAATTTATCAATTTCTGATAAGAATTCATTTCTCCTTAGCTTTCAACAATGCTCTGATACCCAGCTGTGAGACCCCTGTCCCCTCCATGGTTTCCCGTCGGTGGAAGCAGCGTCGGTCTCCCACGCGGGGTGGGGATCCACACTCGGGGCCTCGCCCGCGGATGTCCGGACGAGAGGCTAGCCCGCGGATGTCCGGACGAGAGGCTAGCCTAGCGGTTCCTCTGAAACCGGGCCCAGAAAAACTCCCCTCGCCTGGAAGGCATGGGCGATTCCACGATGGGAAAATCTTCTAGCGGGGGAATTACTTTAACGAGTCAAAGTCTTAACTAGTTAAATTGATCTGACCGAACCTGAAGTCACAAAGTCAGATCAAGAAGAGACTTGCACTTGGTCCATGGAATCGCTACTTTTTTCCTCCTTTAACGAGGCACAGCCGCGCCGCCGCCGCCGCTGATCCCCTCCCACAGAACAAGGTCTTCTCAAGACTTAATCTAACGTAACTAATTGCATCTAGTTGTTCACAAAAAGAATCCCCTGATCTAGCCTAACCCCATCCGGCCCATGGGTTAGCCAACCACCCGACCACTGTATTGGTGGGATTCCTTTATAAAGATTTGATTGTGTTTTGCCCGAGTACCAAGGAAAAGAGTTCCCAAGCCCCCTAGCCTGGTAATTCATGCAAAAATTAAGGTAGGCATGCCACGTACACACCCAATATGAAATTGCCATTTATAACAGATTTGGTTGGCTTTAAAACAATCAATTAAGGTAGGCATACCACGTACACACCCAATATGAAATTGCCATTCATAACAGATTCGGCTCGATTTAACAGACTCGGCTAGCTTTAATAGATTCAGTTGGCTTTAACAGATTCGACAAAAACAGATTTGGCTGGCTTTAAAACAGATTCGGTTAGCTTTAACAGATTCGGTTAGCTTTAACAGATTCGGCTGGCTTTAAAACAGATTCAGCTAGCTTTAAAACAGATTCGGCTGGCTTTAAAACAGATTCAGCTAGCTTTAAAACAGATTCGGCTGGCTTTAAAACAGATTTGGCTAGCTTTAAACAGATTTGGCTGGCTTTAAACAGATTTGGTTGGCTTTAACAGATTCCGCTGGCTTTAACAGATTCGGCTGGCTTTAACAAATTCGGCTGGCTTTAACAGATTCGGCTAGCTTTAACAGATTCGGCTAGCTTTAAAACAGATTCAGCTAGCTTTAACATATTTGGTTGGCTTTAACAGATTTGGCTGGCTTTAATAGATTCGACTGGCTTTAACAGATTCGGTTGGCTTTAACAGATTGCCATTTATAACAGATTTGGCTGACTTTAACAGATTCGATTGGCTTTTTAACAGATTTGGCTAGCTTCAACACAGATTCGGCTGGCTTTAACACAGATTCGGCTGGCTTTAAAACAGATTCAGCTGGCTTTAAAATAGATTCTGCTGGCTTTAAAATAGATTCGGCTGGCTTCAACAGATTCGGCTGGCTTCAACAGATTCGGCTAGCTTCAAAATAGATTCGGTTGGCTTCAAAATAGATTCGGTTGGCTTTAAAATAGATTCGATTGGCTTTAATATATTCGGCTGGCTTTAACAGATTCGGCTAGCTTTAACAGATTCGGCTAGCTTTAACAGATTCGGTTGGCTTTAACAGACTCGGCTGGCTTTAACAGACTCGGATGGCTTTAACAGACTCGGCTGGCTTTAACAGTTTTGGCTGGCTTTAACAGATTCGGCTGGCTTTAACAGATTCGGCTGGCTTTAACGGATTCGGCTGGATTTAAAACGGATTCGACTGGCTTTAAAACAGATTCGACTGGCTTTAAAACAGATTCGGCTGGCTTTAACAGATTCGGCTGGCTTTAACAGATTCTGCTGGCTTTAAAACAGATTCCGCTGGCTTTAAAACAGATTCTGCTGGCTTTAACAGATTTGTTTGGCTTTAACAGATTCCGCTGGCTTTAACAGATTTGTTTGGCTTTAACAGATTCGTTTGGCTTTAACAGATTAGGCTGGCTTTAACAGATTCAGCTGGCTTTAACAGATTCAGCTGGCTTTAACAGATTCAGCTGGCTTTAACAGATTCAGCTGGCTTTAATAGATTCGGCTGGCTTTAAAACAGATTCGGTTGGCTTTAAAACAGATTCAGCTAGCTTTAAAACAGATTCAGTTTGCTTTAAAACAGATTCGGCTGGCTTTAACAGATTCGGCTGGCTTTAACAGATTCGGGTGGCTTTAACAGATTCGGCTGGCTTTAACAGATTCGGCTGGCTTTAATAGATTCGGCTGGCTTTAAAACAGATTCGGCTGGCTTTAAAACAATTGATTAATAGAAATCATAATATTCGGCTGGCTTTAACAGATTCGGCTGGCTTTAAAACAAATTCAGCTAGATTTAAAACAATTGATTAATAGAAATCATGATATTTTTGGCTTTAAAACAATCGATTAATAGAAATCATAATATTATTGGCTTTAAAACAATTGATTAATAGAAATAATAATATTACTGATCATCATCCTCCAAAATTCAGAATCCTTTGTATTACAAAATATGTCCTCTGGACTCCCGTTGAAGACCAGCTAGCCAACCAACGAGATCCAGTATCCCAAAATTTGATTCCCAAAATATTTCTCTTTAGTCCATCTGAATCTTCCTCAACGCACGCGCATGGGTGTCCTAGCAACCACGAGCCCGTGCATCGCCCGGTCAGAACCGTCTAGGATCCTCCTTAGGTGTCCTAGCACTTCACTCAGGGACCGCTTCGTCGGTCCTCGCCCATCATACCGAAAGCGCACCATTTTAACCGTACCGAGGCTGGTCAAGACCTCAGCAGGCTTTGCCCCACAAGCGACGTCCCTTGACAACTCCCCGCCAGAGCAGCTGTTCCAACGAACCTCCTCTTAGTAAAACACATGCCAAATGCTTCCTCCAGCATCCTGGCATAAAACTGTTCTTTAAATAAAAAAGAGAGGTTCCAATGCAAGTAAAATTCCTAGTTTTAGATTGGTTCCACAAAACCCCTTTTTCCATAATTCACAGTTTCATAATGAGGATCCTTGATCTCTCATCAAGGTAATCTACCCATCATTATTTAGGAACTGGAATTGGTCACTCATACATGAAGTTTTTGCTTGATTTAGATCGAGAGATGGACAAGTAGATTTACTGTCCGTCCCTCTCGTAGTTCCAACCAAATTCATTCGGTTTAGTTCTAACAAGGATTCCCTTCAGATAAACATCTAATTTTGGGTAAATACCAATTTAGTGATTTTACCAATTAAAATATCTAAAGATATTCTTTGTGCCACATAATTTCTCGACCTTAATTCCTTAGGTAGAATTACGGTGGAAATTCATCTTTTGACACTAAAAATTAATTCAAATCCTTCTTTTCTTAAATATCATAAAAATTGTTCTTTTGACTAAATACCAATATCTAGTTTTTTTGAATAAGCTTGAAATCCCTCTTTTTCTCATTTAATGAGTGCAATCCATTTATCATGGGAATTCCTCTTTTATCATAAATTAAATCTATCTAAAATTCCTCTTTAAATTAAATAAAAATATTTAATATTCCAAATATACCAAGAATTCTTCTTTTTTCATTTAAATGATTGAATTCTAAATATGATGGAAATTTCTCTTTCATAATTTAAATCTAGACATGCATAAAATATTTTAACTAAAATTTCTCTTATAAAAATATCCATTAATTCCATTATGCTAGAAATTTCACTTTTCTCATTTAAATGATTGTATTCCAAATATGGTGGAAATTCCTCTTTCATCATTTAAATTTATCTATGCATAAAAATAAATTTAACTAGATTTTCTCTTTAATTTTTAAATAAAATATCCATTATTTTAGTATTCCAAATTTCTCTTTCTTCATTGGAATACATGGATTTCCATTGTCATGGGAATTTCTCTTTTATCATAAAAATGAATTACTAGAAATTCCTCTTTTTCCTATATAACTATTTATGCATAAACATTAAAAATCAAATTTTCCATGGTTATGATAAGAATTATTCAATTAACCTAGGATGACTAATCCTAGAATATGGTAGAAAGTCCTCTTTTCATATTATGCATGAAAATGATTGATGTGTTAATTTTTCCAGAAATTTTACCATAGCTCCGCTATTACTGATAATTCTCAATAATTTTTTAGAAATTTTACCATAGCTCCACTGCTGGTATTACTAATAATTCTCAATAATTTTGAAAAGCAAAAGGTTTAGTAATACAATATGATAGAATAACTATCATTTGGATCAATATCCAATTATGGACTTGATTCCTAAGTTTTTCATAATTTAAGTATTATAAAAGCATTAAAAAGCCACTTCTTTGGCCTCTAATTTGACAAGCATAGAGTTTACTTTTAGAATTAAGAATTGCTCCTTGACAAGCATCATTTGAATATAGAATTGGTCATAGGAATGACCATTCTTTGGGGGAGAGAGAGATATGCTTAAAAAATATTTTAATTTAAGCATAAATATAAGGTTGAAGAGAGAGAGAAGCTCCAATCTCTCCAAATTGTAGAGGATTTTTAGAGGATAATAGAAAATATGCTTATTTTAGAGTAATACTGGCATGGTCTAGTTCATATATGAGAATACAAAAGAATGAGAGTCTATTTATAGGTGAGGGAGGCCACTAATTGAGTCCAACGAAGTTCTAGAATTTTCCAGCTTCAGTTTGGCTGAATTTGGACAAGATTTGGACCAGTTTGGCTCCCTTTTTGATTTGGTTTGATCCTCCAAGAGAGAGTAGAGATAAAAATATCTTATTATTTTTTAGTTTAAAAGTCCTCCACATAGTATTTTGGACTGGCTTTACATCCCACAGGATTCACTCAAAAGGGGGACGTCACTTGCGTGCATGTACCTCAAGAAAACCCCCTATATATGATGTTCATAAGATGATAACACCCCCTATTTAAGCTTATAAGGATACCTTTAAAAATGACTATGTCACCCCCCTTATATCTATGTTTTTTCCCTAGCATTTATACAACCCCCTCTCCATAGATTAAAGTATGTTACTTTGAACCTTATTGAGAGGGCATAAGTACTTCATGCATTCTACCAAGAAATAGATGTTCAGTACTAGGAAATCATCACTGTAAGGAGTAAACTTTGAACAAGAGAGTCGAGCTAGTGCTAGTGACTCAAATGTTATTCTGTCCAATCTTGATTATTGTGAAACCATACAAGACATAATTATAGTTGGATTTAGATATTTTGACATGTTCCTGATGTGCAATGGTTTAAAGTGGTCACACCAATGGTCCAACTGTAACAATGAGAAGAGACAATAGTGGATTTGTTGTAATTGTCTCCACTAAGTTTGTGGACAAATCTTCGAGATACATTTGTACTACCACAACAATGTGAGCAGGTATTATTTTTTCTAAAGCATACCTCTTATTACCTTATGTTTTGTAGAATGCACTTAGTGAGAGAATAACAAATAATTTTTCAATTAGACCCTTTAAATTCGAAATGGTGGTATGTAATGCAATTTAGTCCTCCTCATAGGCAAACAAATTTTTGTAGATAGAGACTTGGAGGAAACTGTTACTACAAAATCTCAAAGGGAAGAAGTAGATCATAACCATGATTATAGTGAAGATATTCACGATGATGCCAAAAATCATGATGCTAAACACCATGATGACTTCCATCAAATCCACTGATACTAAACCTCCTCTGATCCTTCCATTGATGTTAATGTCTTATCTTTTAATCATATGTTGGTCCCATCAAAGATATAGGGAATATAGAGATAGCACTATAAATTGATATCTTTGGAGCAATGGATCTTGTGGAAGATGAACAGTCATAAAATTTATGTAATCAACTGTTAATGATTTTTTCTCAAAAAATGAATAGTCATAAAATTAATGTAAATCAATTTTAAATTATTTTTTCTCAAAAAATGGATGTCAGAATATTTGTTATAAGTTATCAATGCATACACCATTACTTTTATCGAGATCTATATTGATGCATATATCGACGTCTTTATCAATGTATATACTAACGTAGATACTAACACCTATATCAAGATGGGGACTGGAGGCAAAACATTTCTTTCCTTATTAAAAAAGTTGGTAAAGGAACAAGTTTGGAGCTTTACATATTGTATATACGCACATTAAAGCATACATAGAGCATGCATAAAGCATACACATGCATGCATGCATACACATGCATGCATGCATGTGTACAAGGGGGCCCTTCAATGGTTGGGACCTAATACTATGTCATATACTTTCTCTTCTCTCTCTTTACTCAGTGAATGGATGCTAAAGATCTCACCAAAATAAAGGTTTAAATAAGGTTGTATTATTACATGTTACCACAGTCAACTTCAATGTATGTAACAAAGATACCCAAGTTAAAGCCCTAGTGTAGGCTTTAGAAGAAGAAATATCATCATTGTTGGAGCCATTTAAGAGGACCCTAAGGAAGGTTCGGTAGAAGTGATCCAATTCTATATGATACCCATCCCAGAACAACTATGAGACATGATAGGGATAGGGAGTGTTGCATGTTGGAAGACGCCTGAAATTACCGAATCTGGGATGACAAGTGAGAGAAGCCACACCTACACCTATAGCTATAGCTCAAAGAATTGGGAGCCGCCCCACTACAACCAGACTAGCTCCTATGAGGCCATACAAAATTGCCAAGCTTATGTAAATATTTGAAGGAGATGGTAACCCCATTCAACAATTGGAAATATTTGAGTCAACTTGCAAAAGTTGTGGACCCGTTGATCCGACAAAGATTCATGCATTTTCCTTGACACTAGGTGGGAAAACTCACTAATGATATCGAACCATGAAGCTTGAGGATAAAATTGATTTCACTTATCTTAAGAGTGTGTTTGTTCCAAGTTTTTCAACAAGGAGATAGTGACCCAATTTAACACTTGCAAATATTTGAGTTAACTTACAAAACTTGTGGACCCATTGATCAGACAAAGATTCATGCATTTTCCTTGACACTAGGTGGGAAAGATTACTAATGGTATCGAGCCATGAAGCTTGAGGATAAAATTGATCTCACTCAGCTTAAGAGTGTGTTTGTGCCAAGTTTTTCAAGGAGTGGCAATAGATGGAGACCAATGGCACAACTCCACAATATCAAGTAGTAAGAGCATGAGTCAATGAGGGACTACATCTCTTGTCTTAAACATCCAAATCCTTAGTATAAACTATAGGATAGGTCAACCAATGAGATCAATTATTACCATGATTTTTTGAAGAAGTACACGATATAAAGATACATGACTACTTGCTCCTATCTAGACCAACTACTCTAGATACTTGTTGCAAACTAACCATTGAGTTTAAAGATAACATACTAGAACTTCCTCAACTAGAGGATGCAAAGGATCCATCTATGGTTTTACCCTTAGTGTCTCAAGTCACACAACTATGAACCTCGAGAAAAACAAGCCAAAAACATGATAGCAACCTCAACATCTATCCTTGATAAGGTTAAGCTAAAGAATCCATTTGGGAACACTCATTTATATCCAAGAAGAGAGTTGGTTTGGTGCTCAGTATGTAGACAAAATAATACAAACATGGAGTGCCCATATTTGTGAAAAGATGCAGGGGAGAAGAGAGCTTGAGCTCTTGCAAGCACACACACACTCACAAAACCCTAAAAGAGAACACACAAGGTGAGAGGCTGAAAATCTTCTTCTTCACACAACACTCAACACACCATATACAAAGATAAGAGTACACACTATGAAAAGGTACTCAACCAAATACATACTAGGGTTTGCTATAGTGTGAACCCAACTAAATGAGCTTGGCTCTATAACTATGCCAGTCTCTAGAATGGCTATCACATAGCCTGTCATCCCATTGGCTGCATATCACCCATGATCTCACCAGCTATGCCAGTGGTGTAAGTGTGGGGCCTATCCCCCAGGCAGGTCATCAGTGTCCCCCGCCTCACTAGATGAGCTCGATATCTCAACACTCCCCCTCGAGCTCAACTCCATCTCATGTACACCAAGCGAAGCACTGAACCTGTGGAGCTTCTCTGTACCCAATGCTTTGGTGAAGATGTCAGCGACCTGATCCTGTGTGTGCAGACATAAATAAGGTCAACATCTCCTGCCAAAACCTTCTCTCTGACAAAATGGTAGTGGACCTCTACTAATGTTGTCACAAAAAATGATAACTTGTCTATCCATTGATAGACCCAAATATGCAAGTAGCTTTCTCAACCAAGCTACCTCACATGCTGCTATAGCAGCACCTCTGTACTCGGCCTCTGTAAGTACTGGATAGAGCAACCGTAGGCTGCTTCTTGCTGCTCCAAGTCACAGCAACACTCCCCAAAGAAAACATGAAGCCACTAGTAGATCTTCTATCTGAGATACTACCAGCCCAATCAGCATATGTGTACCCATGTACACATATCTCTGTCCCAGTTTCATAAAATAGTCCACAATGCAAAGTAGACCTCACATACCTCAGTATGTGTCTCAATGCATCCAAATGCGGCTTTCGAGGAACCTGACCAACCCAACAGCATAGCTCAAATCTGGCCTGGTGATCATCATAGGTAAACCTCCCTGTCACAACAAGTGACCTCAATGTGCATACATACACCCAATGGCAAACTATTGACCTCCTTGCAGCACACACAATGTCTGCACAACCAATCTGTCTTCCTGCAGTTCTTAAAACAGAGTTCTACAGAGAATCGATGACTTACCCGCGCAATGCTTGAAATCGCTTGCTTTCCGAAAAACGGAGGTCTTAATGCGCCCAAAAGGCGTTTTCAGCTTGAAAAATTTCATCCAATAGGACAATATAGTTGTTCTATATAGCTTTATTCCCACGAAGAAAGCTCCTCAATGAGAGATCATTTGCCATTGCCTTCCGTAGAACTCCCGACAAGGGTGTAGTCGCCAACACAGATAGGAAATAGTAGTTGAAGCTCGTACCCTCGTACCGCTTCCTATGCTTCTCTTGCTTGTAGCTCAGCCCTTAGCACAAAACCCTAAAAGAGAACACACAAGGTGAGAGGCTTAAAATCTTCTTCTTCTTCACACAACACTTAACACACCATATACAAAGATAAGATTACACACTATGAAAAGGTACTCAACCAAATACATACTAGGGTTCTCTATAGTGTGATCCCAACTAAATGAGCTGGCGCTATAACTATGCCAGTCTCTAGAATGGCTGTCACACCAGCCTATCATCCCACTGGCCGCATATTACCCATGATCTCACCAACCATGCCAGTGGTGTAAGTGTGGGGCCTATCCCCCAAGCAGGTCATCAGTGTCCATCGCCTCACTAGATGAGCTCAATATCTCAACAATTTGCATTTGAGACCATTACTTTATTGTTCCCATTATAGGAGGCTTGGGAATCATGATACTACTTATATGTGTTGATATGACCCCCAACCACTTGTCCCCAATTGCTAGTAGCAGTACGACAACCATTGGCATTACCAGTGCCCAACTACATTACTAGTCCCCCATTGTAGGAGGCTTGGGAATGTTGAGATGTCAAGCTCAACATGAGCTGACAATCATGAGGCACCTGCATGATTGTTCGACATTTATATCACTGGCGGGTTTGGTAGCTGGCGCATCGACATATCTTCGTCAGAGATTCTATAGCTAGACTACACAGACTAGTTCACACCTATCCACTCCACTTAGCGTGCTCACATTATGGACCGCTTGTATATACTCTATTATTTGTGTTATTCACTTTATCTTCTTTGTAGACCTCTTTTGTTATGTGAAGAAGAAGAAGAATTTTTAGCCTCTCACCTTGTGTGTTCTCTTCTAGGGTTTGTGTGAGTGTGTGTGCGCTTGCAAGAGCTCAAGCTCTCTTCTCCCCTGTATCGTTTCATAGTATCAAATCTTGGTTCATGATAAGGGCTGAGAGTGGCAAGCAAGAGAAGCACAAGAAGAGGTACGAGGGTAAGAGCTTCATCTACTCTTCCCCCTTTCTGTTGGCTACTACACCCTTGTTTGGAGCTCTTCGAGAGCCACCGGCAAACGAACTCCGAGATTGAGGAGATTTTTTCATGGAAAAAAAGCTACAAGGCAACCATATTATTTGTTGGACCACATTTTTTGGGCCGAAAATGCATTTTGGGCATGTCTGGACCTTCGTTTTCAGAGGCACTGCGGATAATTTTCGATTCTCTGTAGAACTTTATTTTTGGAACTACAGGAAGGGCAATAGGTTGTGCAAACACCGAGTGTACTGCAAAGTAGTATTAAAGTTTCCATTGGGTGTATGTATGAAAATTGAGGTCACTGGTTGTGATCGTTTGGGTGCAGTATAGTACCGCTGCTGAGAATACAACTGTTTGTGCACCTCAAACAAGAGTGTTATTTTTGGTAAATTTGTGTTGCAGACAAGATGTCGAATGATGGAATAAACCAGATTGCTGTAGAGAATCTTGACAAGAACAACTTCCATTATTGGAGGTTTAGATTGACAAATTTCTTGATGGGAAAAGGTTACCGGGACTACATTGAAGGTGAACATGAGGAGGCACTAGAGATACCAGAGATTCCTGTAGATGTAAAAGAACTCAAGGATTGGAATCAAGGAGAAAGGAAAGTCATGTATCGGCTTTCTATTAGTATACAAGACACCATGATTGGGCATATATAGGATGCCAAGTCATCTAAGGAGGCATGGGACACCTTGTGAAGATGTATGAACTAGCACTAAGGCATGAAAGATTCAATTGAAGAATGAGCTTCATACTGTGGAGAAGAAAAATATGTCTATGAATGATTATGCCTTGAAGATAAAGGGCATTATAGAATCCCTTGCATCTACTGGCGTTTTTGTTGATGATGATGATAAGGTGGAATTGTGTCTATGTGGTCTCGGGCCACAATACAAGGTGTTCAAGACGTCTACTTAGACTCGGGAGAACATTTAGAATCCCTTGCATCTACTGGCGTTTTTGTTGATGATGATGATAAGGTGGAATTGTGTCTATGTGGTCTCGGGCCACAATACAAGGTGTTCAAGACGTCTACTTAGACTCGGGAGAACATTTTCAACTTCACAGATTTGGTGTCAATGCTAATTATTAAAGAGAAGAATTTGGGTGAAGATCAACAGCCTTCACAAAATAAAAATTATACTTCTGAGAAGCAAGCCTTTTAAACAAATTCAGGTAGAGGATAAGGTAGAGGTCGTGGACGTGCCAAGGTGGTGTCAAACAGGTAATTAGAATTATGTTCAGCAGCACAAGCAGCAACAAAAATCCCAAGATTCACAAATAACACACAAGTTTAAGAGGTCAGTTTAGAGGCACGGGGAGTCAAAGAGGTTGTGGTAATTGGCAAAGGCAACATAATGATACACAAGGTAGATTTTACTATGGTAAGCTTGGACATGTGCAAGAAGATTACTATAAGAAATAGAGTGACATGCGAAATGGAAAAGTGCAGCAAAATAACTGTTTTCTAGCAGAAATAATGAGAATAATGAGAGGTTGTTTGTTATGCAATATGTGGTTAATGCTGTGTCTAGAAATGATGTAGCAGCATGTAAGGATGATGTAGCACATGTAAGGATGATGTATGGAATGTTGATTCAGGTGCTTTGAACCACATGACAAGTCATGTGATAAGTGGCTCAAGGAAATGAAGAGTCTTGAAACAGAGGATGACATTACTCATCCGATTGCCCATGTTGGAGATGAGCCATTGCCCATGTTGGAGATGAGCCATTGTCTATGCTGCAGGATGATAAGGTGAAGTACCTTGCAGATGTACTTCATGTTTTGAACATTACAAAGAATCTAGTTTTTGTTGGCCAGATGATTGAGCAAGGTTTGCAGGTTCGATTTAACCTTAATCTTAAAAACAGAGTCTTGAAAGACTAGGTTTTGTTGAAACAGAGGATGACATTACTCATCCGATTGCCCATGTTGGAGATGTGCCATTGTCTATGCAAGATGATAAGGTGAAGTACCTTGCAGATGTATTTCATGTTCCCAAAATTACAAAGAATCTAGTTTTTGTTGGCCAGATGATTGAGCAAGGTTTGTAAGTTCGATTTAACCTTGATGGGTATCAGGTAGAAGACTTTAAAGATAAGTCCAGGTTGGTTGCAAAAGGCAACAAAGTGGGAAGAATGTTTACATTGAATGTAAATATGCCTGAAGTGAGTGCTGCAATGTTTGAAAATAGTAGGAGTTGTTGCAAATACATATATTTGGCATAAAAGAATTGGGCGTGTAGATGTGCAATGTTTGAAAATAGTAGGAGTTATTGCAAATACATATATTTGGCATAAAAGAATTGGGCGTGTAGATGTGCAAAGAATGAAGTCTATGAAGACTAAAGAAATTGTGACAGGGCTGCCTAAGTTTAAGATTGAAGGTATGAAAAAAGTATGTGAAGCATGTCAATTTGGAAAATAAAAAAAGCATGTATTTCCACATGATAGAAATGTGAGAAAGAATGTACTAGATGTTGTGCATTTAGATGTATGGGGTCCTGCGAAGACTATGTCTATGTGGTGGCTGCAGTGACGTAACATTCATTAATGACCACACGAGGAAAGTGTGAGTGTATTTAATAAAGGAGAAGAGTGAAGTGTTCACTCATTTTCAAAATTTCAGAGTGATGGACTGAAAAATAGATAGGAAAGCATGTGAAGTGCCTAAGGTCAGATGGAGGGGGATAATACTTCTCCAATGAGTTCTCTAAATTCTTGCAAAAGAATGGCATTCAAAGACAATTTACATGTAGATATATTCCACAACAAAATGGAGTTGTTGAGCGAAAAAACAGGCACATTACAGAGATAGCACGAGCATTGATGGTCGAGAAGAATATACCGCATAGCTATTGGGCTAAGGCTATGTCTACAACAGTTTATATTATGAACAAGACTCCTACTGCAGCCATACATGATGTAACGCCAGAGGAGAAGTTTACTGGTAAGAAACCTGATTTGTCTCACTTAAAAGTTTTTGGATGTATTGCATATGTGCATGTGCCAGATGAGTTGCATACTAAGCTGGATCCAAAGATAAAAAAATGTGTGTTTATTGGGTATTCCCTGGAGCAAAAGGGATATAGATGCCATAATCTTGCTACACGTGAATTAAGGGTAAAAAGGGATGTTGTATATTTGATTAGATAAGTAGCTGGTATGCTACTGAAAAAGATGTTGTTGGAGATGATGTAAGTGGAAACATGGTTGCACAGAATGTAAGTCAGCAATCACAGTCATTAAGTAGACCAGGAGAGTCCTCATCCAGTAGTTCTATTGATAGACCATGGAGTGGCAGGCTACGTCATAATACCAGTCTTGGAAATGTAGTTGGTACATCACATAAAGGCAAAGAGAAAGTGGCTGAGCCCCTTGGTATGCCTGATATTTCTGCAGGGCATTCTCTTTTTGATGGAGAGCCGAGTGGCTTGAAGATGAGCTTTGATGAGGAGCTTGGGATTCCAGCAATGAGGACACCTGGTGTGAAGAAGGCTATAGAACCATGAATT
Source organism: Cibotium barometz (assembly GCF_041138505.1). NCBI lineage: Eukaryota > Viridiplantae > Streptophyta > Polypodiopsida > Cyatheales > Cibotiaceae > Cibotium > Cibotium barometz. Next base: position 39,900,950 of record NC_141072.1, read on the forward strand.
CAAAGTTACAAAGATCTAGAAGAGTCAAAAACCCTATGTAGAGGTTGACTATGCTTATATGGAAAAAGTTGTGCAAGTTGTAGAACCCACATGTTTTGATGAGGCTATTGGAAATGTGTGTTGGTAGAAAGTTATGGATGAGGATATGGATGCATTGTATGGAAATGAGACTTGGGATTTGGTGCCATTTCTTGAAGGCAAGAAAGCTATCGGTTATAAGTGGGTATATAAGGTGAAACATAACAGTGATGGTAGCATAAGAAAGTACAAGGCTAGATTGGTAGTAGCCAAAGGATATGCGCAGACACACATGGGATTGATTATCAGGATACATTTTCCCTGGTTGTAAAGATGGCAACTGAGAGAGTTGTGATTGTGGTGGCTACAACTAAAGGTTGGTTTTTACATTAGATGGATGTAAAAAATGTGTTCTTGCATGGTGACGTGCAAGAAGAAGTGTATATGGATCAGCCACCTATTTTTGAAAATACAAGTCACTCGGAGTATATGCATGTAAGCTTTGTAAGGCTTTGTATGGGCTGAAGCAAGCTCCACGACCATGGCATGACAAGATTGTTGAGTATCTTGTCACTATTGGTTTTCATATGGCAGATGCATATCACTCTTTGTATGTGCACAAGAGTGATAAGGGTATTGTGATCATCACCATCTATGTAGAAGATCTTATTGTTGGGGGTGACAACTCGGATGAGATTGAGCATGTAAAATATCTTCTCAAAAGGAAGTTTGAGATGAAGGATTTGGGAGATCTGCGTTATTTTTTGGGAATTAAGGTCATTTGCACACCTGATGGTATTTGTCTCTCATAAAAGACAGTATGTATTGGACATGTTGTCCAAGTATGGGATGGTTGATTATAAGTAAATCTCGGTGCCATTAGATAAAAATGTCAAGATTAGTGTGGATGCAGGTTATGTGTTGGAGGATCCCACTATGTACAGGAAGATTGTAGAGAGTTTGATCTATGTCACGATCAGCAGGCCAGATTTAAGTTACATTGTTGGCTTAGAGAGGTAGTTTATGCGGGTTCCGTGCAAACCACATCTTGACATTGTGCAACACACACTTCGATATTTGAGGTCCATTGTTGATTATGCATTGTTTTATGCACCAGGCATACCATTGGAGCTATATGGGTACACAAATGCAGATTGGGTAGGTAGCATCTCAGACACAAGATCTACGAGTGGATTTATGTTTTCATTGGGGAGTGTTGCTCTAGTATGGAGCAGCAAGAAGCAACCCATAATTGCCTTGTCGAGTACAGAGGCAAAGTACAGAGGAGCTACGGTGGCAGCGTGTGAGGTAGCTTGGTTATGCGTAAGCTACTTTTATTGATTTGGGATTGCATGTGGAGACAAAGGTTATCATATATTGTGACAATCTTAGCAGTATACAGTTGGCCAAGAACACAGTTTTCCATGCATGGACGAAACACATTGAGGTACATTACCACTTCATCATCAAGAAGAGAGTCTTGGGTGGCAAGCGACATCAATTTGGTCTACGTCAACACATAGGATCAGGTCACTGACATCTTCACGAAGGCCTTGGGAGCTGAGAAGCTTTGTAGATTTTGAGATATACTTGGAGTTCATGAGCTAGAGTTGAGCTTGAGGGGGAGTGTTGAGATGTCAAGCTTAACATGAGTTGACACTCACGAGGCACCTGCATGAACATTTGACATTTACATCACTGGAGGGTTTGGTAGCTGGCACCGACATATCTTTGCTAGAGATTCTACAGCTGGACTATACTGACTAGTCCACCACTTAGCGTGTTCACATTATGGACTGCTTGTATATACTCTATTATGTGTGTTATTCACTTTATCTTCTTTGTAGACCTCTTTTGTTGTGTGAAGAAGAAGAAGAAGAAGAAGAAGAAGAAGAAGAATTTTCAGCCTCTCACCTTGTGTGTTCTCTTCTAGGGTTTGTGTGAGTGCGTGTGTGCTTGCAAGACCTCAAGCTCTCTTCTTCCTTGCATCTTTTTAGGGAATCATGATACTTCTGTGTGTTGATATGACCCCTAACCACCTACCCAATTACTAGTGCCATGCTAGCCATTGACATTACCATCCCCTAATATGTTGATATGACCCCCAACCACTGGCCCAATTACCAGCAACACGATAACCATTGGCATTACTAGCCCCTAATGATAGTTCTCTCTGTTGATATGACCCCCAACCACTTGCCCAATTTTTAGTAGCATGATAAGAATTGGCATTACCATCCCTCAATTACATTACTAGCCCCCCATTGTAGGAGGCTTGGGAATCATGATACTTCTATGTGTTGATATGACCCCCAACCAGTTGCCCAATTGCCAGCATAGCACAACAACCATTGGCATCACCATTATGCATACCAATCTAGCTATTGATCAAATACAACATTATGCAAGGGGGATGTATAGAGTACCTATTGATGACGTACCTATATCACCACCGATTCGACCCTGCAACCACCACCACCACAAGTAGCACCTGTCAATCAAATAATGATATAGAAACCATTAGAAGAGACTGAATATCCTCGTGAGTCAGAGCTAAATGTTAAATGTTTTGAGGAACAGTAGGATATTTTGATAAACTATTACATCGTGCAAGGAGCCATGCTAGTGCCATTGTTCCAAAACATCAATATATGCAATGGAAAGGATGTGATATAAACACAAATCTACGAGAAGGCCCCCATTTACAATGTTTTCATTGTCAAGGACCACATCATGTAGTGGAGTGTTAGCTCATGTAAGACCCCTACCCTATATATATATATATATATATGGCTGAATTGGAAGACTCAACCAAGGGTGGAGGAGGGGTAGAGCATCTTCACTTAGGGCCTCATACATCAGTATCCTAATGCTTAACTATCCAATGGCTTCCTCACTTGACAACCATGAAGTAGGCAAAGAGTATGATTTGTCCACGATATGTCACCTTCATAATTCTCACAAGTGAGAGGCAATTAGTGGATCCCCAAGGCTTAGCCAATGTCTCACTCCTTGATTATGAAGGTGGCGGTGTCTACATATTCCATGAAAATTTATATCCAACTCAAATTTCCCAATTTATTTTCTTTGAAAAAATTCAATGGTTTTTGGGTCTCACTTAAATATCATCTCTATATAGTGTAAATCCATCTTATAATCTAAAATTTATGAGAGTCTTATATACATTTAATTTAAGGATTTACTAGAATCATTCATCAAAGCCCAACCCCATCCAATCCCATGGGTTAGCCAGCTTCCCAACCACTCGATGGGAAGAATTCCAATGTGTCTTTTTTTTTCTGGGAGAGGGTTGTGCCGAGGTACAATGGAGATTGTTCCAATGCCGCCTAGCCGACACACATTAGAGCTTAAATGCAAATACTGAAAATAGACACTCGTTTCACTTTTTAATCATCATAATTATAACCATTTTTGATGTAAAATAGTATGCTTTTGGACCAATTCCTTTAGGTCTTTCACCATGCATAGATGGCTTACTCTACATCCCCACTATAAGGCCACTCTTCTTGATACCATGCTTAATGGTTTTTGACCAATTACAAGTTTGGGTTCCTTACTCTACTAATGATTGAGTCCCTCTTGACTATGATAGTTTCCTATGTCGTTTCCAATTGCGAGTGCCTTATTTAAGCTATGGGTTGTGTGTCAATATATGTCACTCACTCTGTAATCGTGGTTGATCCACTGGGATTCCTAATTGTCATGCAAGGATTTCATGCATATTTTGAAGGTTCTTTTATCATTTCCCAAGGCTCATATGTGGCTAGCCTCTTGGCTAAAGGGCACGAGATCATCAATAAGAGGGGACCGTGGGATCAATGGCGTAGAAGTGATCAAAGTGTTTGGGTGGCATCTGGACCGTCCACTTAAGGCATTGCATAGTAAACTTGGGTGCCGTATAGTGTACTCGGGTAGCATGCTAATGTGGATGAAAAAGGGGCTAAAAGTTCTAGTGTTCATAGAAAACCTACAAACCCTTACAACGCACCTGCAAAATTCATGATTTCACTTGTAAATTTTATTTTTGTAATTTTAAAGATCAACAAAATTTTAAGCATTTTAGTTATATTTTAGTGGAAAAACCTGTAAATATCGAAGAAAAACTTATAAAATTTAAAATTACAAGTTTTAAGATTTGAGAAGAAAAATATTATCCGTGAACATTGGCTAAAACTCGAGCAACATGCTGACATGGATTAAAAAGGGAAAAATAATGCTACAACAATCTCTTCTCTACTCTTTTCTTGCACAATGAAGTCTTCTCTACTATGTTCTTGCACAATGAAATCTTTTGGCATAATTCTAAAGTAGAGGATTATCATGCTGCAAGTGCCTCGCCCTCTTTTTATTGCATTTAGGGAAGCCATCCGATGATTGTCAAAAAAGGCATGACACCTAGAAAAAGCCAAGTGTAGAGGGGGGAGAAGACATGCATGGGGCAAGAAAGAAACGGCCACAAGAATGGATTGGATAGCATCGTTGAAGCAACTAGAGGCTATACCAATTGACAGTTACTACAGAGGGTTGAGCACAAGACTATCATCAGGGATGGAGGAATCCATATGGTTTAGAGCCACCGAGGAAGAGGGATATCATAGAGTCCCTCGGCTTCTAGAAAACTAAATAGGTGCAAGACATGGATAGGAAAAGGGCATGGGATCTGATTCAATGCCTCCAACATCATCAAAATCACAAGGTTTACAAGCTGCAACCAATTTGCCCCAAAACTTGGGGCCCTCTAGTGTTAAAGACAAGAAAAAGAGGGAGAAACCAATCAATAATTTCCATATATCAAGGTAAGATTGTCGGATGGTAGGGTTGTGCAAGCAATACCTATCCACCACAAGCTACAACTTTCATAGAAAAGAGGAAGCACATGGTCAAGCACTTGCGGCTTGTTCATGGGATAAAGGTTAACATCCCCAACTTGCTAATGGGCTATCCTCCCAACAAGAAGTCAATAGCTCACCCTTTCCTATACCCCTATGCTGAGAATTGAAAGAGACAAGAACAGCAAAGGTCTAAGGAAAAGGATAAGAAATTTTAGATCAATTAGCAAAAGTACAACCGTCTTCAATATGTTGTATGGTGGCTGGGTGATGGCCTCTTCTACACCACCAGCAGGCACCAGCAGGCACACAAGAAGAAGACACAGTGGGATCAGAATTGGGAGACACCGAAATCCTAGCTCCAAGGGCTCCAACCAACCTGGCAGCTGTCCTCAGCCCTCCAACTAACTCACTTGGACACTTCAACACTCCTCTCCCAATTTGAATGCTGTTGGCCTCTTCAGCTGTCCTCTCAGGTCTGCACTCATCTCCAACACCTATGACTCAACTACAAGTCTCTCCCAACTCTAGCTAACATCTAGCTGACCAAAATCCTCTCGACCTGACATACATCTGTATGTAATCTACCTTCAAAATCCTCCACTAGTCCCCACAAAGAAAATAGTCCTCTAAGCTCCTCTACTTTCCTCCAAGGGTCAGCCAACCTTAAAACCACAACCCTAGGACCTTCCTGGATCCTTTCTTGACCCTTCTTTGGCTGAACCTTTTAAATACAACCTAAGCAACCTGACGTGGCTTACTCAGAAGTCTGCACAAAAACAAAAACCTTTCACAAGTGTCCTTCAATATCCTTAAGCCCTTAGGCAAGTCAAAACTTAAAGGGATATCATATTAAGAACTCTCTCTTGTCTACAAACGAACGACTCTCTCTTGTCTACAATTGACAAAAATAACTCTCTCTCTTGTCTACAAACGAACGACTCTCTCTTGTCTACAATTGACAAAAATAACTTCTTCACATCTCATTGTACCTGACCAACCAACTAAACTGATACAACTGATATAGGCGTTCTCTCCTGTGGATCCACTGGCACTTTTAAACCCTCAGAACAATCTATCCTCCCCAACCCTGTGGACACTCATCTGACTGCAGGCTCACACCACTCAGCTGACATAGAAACCAATTAGACCTCAGACTCTTCTAACTGCTAACATATCTGACAGTCCCAAATTGTTAGACCAGAGTCACAAGAACTTATCACCCACTCAAACAAACCAGCCCAGGGTCCCCACACTTCCTGTTGATGATTCTAATGTTTAGGACAAAAGAATTGACCCTATCACCTCTCAACAAAAGCTAGTTGAGATAGCACTAACCCATAACCATCTTCCCTAGTCTTCATACTAACACATACAAGCCTCTATCCTCAAGAACTCAACCCAAACAACACTTTCATCACAACAAAAACATCACGACAAAAGATAATATCCAAACTCCCTATCTGCTTCACATTGTGTCTCAATAGATCTGAGACTTTTGGCTCCAAGAAAAAGGAAGAAAACATCAAGAAAACTTTAGGGTCCTCCATTGTTAGATCTCAGCATGAACTCTTCATAGCTTCATCTTCAACAGCTATAGTCAAGGAGAAACTACAGTAGGTTAAGTCTCTAACAAAGGTGCTTCTCAAAGAATCCAGGGGACTCACCACCTTGCCGATTCTCTAGTCTCCAGCCCACTCTCTGCTCTGACACAATCAATCCCTTTCACTGTGCTACCCTCTTCTCTGTAAACTTAAACACTGCAAGTACTCCAACTTGCAATTGTCGACAAAACTGCAAGAGACCACTCAATTGTAGTCTAGGTTCTTCTCTCTCTCCTGTGGTAACATGAAACACTGCTCTTTGGAGTGTCCCCCTCAAACAAGCTCAATTGTGCCTCTTGAATCTCGTTTCCGCCTTGCTCTCTTCCAAAACCTTGCACCGCCCGACTTCCATGATCACCCATACTATTTCTATTTTGGTTTAGCGCACCTGCACTTTTACCCTTGGTGCACAGCTGTCGCTAGACACCTTGTATTAACCACACACCATCATACATACATTGCATCAGTCTATACATCACATTTGGAGTGGGCTTGAGATTCACCTCACATATAGCCCACCCCCCTGGATGAAACACTTTCAAGTGTTTCATATCACTTTTTCTGCTCCAAACTCTTCTCACCCACACACTACTCCATAAGGCTCTATATACAAAAAAGGCATGATCCACAACCTCAAAACCCTCCTAGATCAAAGAGGTATAATACCCTTCCCCAAGCCATCCTGTTGCACTGAGCCATCCTCCAAGATCAAAAACCTACCCATAGTCTTCAAATAGCATCAAAGCCTCACCCTTATTAAATGGATTCATCATCCATGCACACTTACTGTCCAATCTCTTTCCTGCCACTCCATCCTTGTCAATTCTGAGCCATCCTCCAAGATCAAAAACCTACCCATAGTCTTCAAATAGCATCAAAGCCTCACCCTTATTAAATGGATTCATCATCCATGCACACTTACTGTCCAATCTCTTTCCTGCCACTCCATCCTTGTCAAATAGCATCAAAGCCTCACCCTTATTAAATGGATTCATCATCCATGCACACTTACTGTCCAATCTCTTTCCTGCCACTCCATCCTTGTCAATTCTGAGTTCTTCATCCAACTCTGCACATTTTACAGCTCCTTGTACTTCCATCAAACCTGCATCCATTTTACTACATTTGTCATCATCAAATCAGACGTCTGAATGCTAACATCCAATCCCTCCAAATCATCAACCCTCAGCACTCCCTAGTCAACATCTATAGCCTCCTCATCCCACAGCCTGCTCATAGCATCCAGTAGCTCATCATCAATCAACATACACTCTAGCATTCACATAGGCACCTACCTATTCACCCCATCATCTTGATCCATAGATTCACCAAACAAAGCATGGACGTCCTCCAAGGAATCATCCTCTAGGGACGTCTGCCACTGTGTATATACTCATTCACATATTACTGCTGACTCATGCCATTGCCATCAACACCTCTATCATCAAAGAAAGACAATTCTTCCAGCTCCTCTTCCTCACACTCTACCACATCTCCAAACAAGCCTGCCAACTCCATTGTGGCATCCTCTGACAAGTCTACCCTCATCTCTAGCTCCTTTGACACTTCTAGCCCACTAGGGACTTCCTGCTCCTCCATCACAGTCTCACCAACCATTGAGAAGTTCTCCATCACTTTGTCATCATCTACTATCTCCTCTGGGTTCATGGCCACACACCCTTCACTCTTCATCACTTCATAGACATGATGTTCCAAAGCCTTTGCAACCTTAGACACAACACTCACATAGTGATCCTCAACTTGCATTCTACCTCTAGTAGGACACACATCCAGCACTTCATACACAACAGTTCTACTTGGCCTAGTGGGTGGCATACAAGCATTCTGCCTCATCTTCCTCTCTTGATATGCAATAGTCTTCACAACTTCAGCATACGTGGGTGGGTCCTTCAGTTCCACCTTCTCTCTCATCCTCTCAGTCGGTCAACAAACTTGTCTCCTTCTTCAAACAGTTACCTTGATCTCTCCCAAGGTCTTGAGCATCCTCCTCCAAGTAGCTTCAAACCTTTCCACAAAATCTAACACCTCTTCATTCTCTTCTCTTGGGTTAGCCTACCCAACTCCTTCCACAAGTCTTTTTAGGACTGTCAACTTTTCCACATTTCCTCTTTAGGGCTTCTCTCAAACTGTCCCAGCTTCTTGTCTCATCATCTGTGGATTCATATTCAAATCAATCCCTGATTGCATCTTCTAACAACAAAATCACCAACTTACGCTTATAGGCATCCTCATCTTTGTTTTTCCTCAGAGCAACCAACTCAACACTCCTCAGAAACCGGTTGACATCCTCATCCTTCTGACCTCTGAATACATCATAACAATTTCTAGCTTAAGAGTGTGTTTGTGCCAAGTTTTGCTAAGAATGGCAATAGATGGAGACCAATGGAACAAATCCACAATATCAAGTAAAAAGAGCATAAGTCAATGAGGGAAAAGATGCAGGGGAGAAGAGAGCTTGAGCTCTTGCAAGCACACACACACACTCACAAAACCCTAAAAGAGAACACACAATATAAAAAGATACTCAACCAAATACATACTAGGGTTCTCTATAGTGTGAACCCAACTAAATGAGTTGGCACTATAACCATGCCAGTCTCAAGAATGGCTATCACATAGCCTGTCATCCCACTGGCCGCATATCACCCATGATCTCACCAACCATGCCAATGGTGTAAGTGTGGGGTCTATCCTCCAGGTGGGTCATGAGTGCCCACTGCCTCACTAGATGAGTTCGATTTCTCAATACTCCCCCTTGAGCTCAACTCCATCTCATGTACACCAAGCGAAGCCCTGAGTCTACAAAGCTTCTCTGTACCCAATGCTTTGGTGAAGATGTCAGCGACCTAATCCTGTGTGCTGACATAAACAAGGTCAACATCTCCTACCAAAACCTTCTCTCTGACAAAATGATAGTGGACCTCTATATGCTTCGTGGTGGCAAGCATGAAAAACTGGGTTCCTGGCCAACTATATATTGCTAATGTTGTCACAGAAAATGACTTGTCTATCCACTGATAGACCCAAATCTGCAAGTAGCTTTCTCAACCAAGCTACCTCACATGCTGGCCATAGCAGCACATCTATACTTAGCCTCTACTGGATAGAGCAACCGTAGGCTGCTTCTTGCTGCTTCGTCATAGCAGCACTCCCCAAAGAAAACATAAAGCCACTAGTAGATCTTCTATCTGAGATACTACCAGCCCAATCAGCATCTGTGTACCCATGTACACATATCTCTGTCTCGGTTTCATAAAATAGTCCATAATGCAAAGTAGCCTCACATACCTCAGTATGCGTCTCAATGCATCCAAATGTGGCTTTCGATGAGGAACCTGCATAAACTGACTCACCAACCCAACAACATAGCTCAAACCTGGCCTGGTGATTGTCATGTAGATCAAGCTTCCTACTATGCGCCTATACATAGTAGGATCCTCCAAAATCTCTCTTGAATCTGTACTCAACTTGCCATTCTCATCCAATGGCACTGAGATAGGCTTACCATCTATCATAACATACTTGGACAACATGTCCAAGCCATACTGTCCCTGCAGTAATCCAATACCATGTGGTGACATAGAGGGAAACATTTTGTGCATGAAGTCATAGATACCTTGCTGGCACTTTATCAAATCTTCCATCAAAGGTCCTATGCATACTACCCTAGGGCTAACGGGCAAGTGGAGAGCACCAACAATGTCTTGTGTGCAAGTCTCTCTTTTACAAGTAGCCAAGGAGCACTCTCACCAATGGGACCAAGCCCTTTTGGGTGTATTGTGGGCCTATTGCATAGCTTACAAGAAGGCAACCACCTTGCACACTCCATTCCAACTTGCTTTTGGGCTTGAGGCCATATTACCTTTTGAATTTAATGCAGGCTCATCCAGAGTGGGGTAGCCTAGGGTGGCCACCTATCACCCCGCATACTCCGCTTGTTGTTGTAGGAGCAGCTCGAAGTCTTGGAAGAGACCCATCAGCTTACTCGGATGGCTACACAGAGGCGGAGAAACTTTGACGTAAAGCATGGCATGATCGACACTTGAGACTTCCTCAATTCTCTAAAGGTGACTTGGCTTTGGTCTACAATTCTAAATATTTAAAAAAGGCTCGGAAGTTGGTGTATGCTTGGCAGGGTCCCTTCCGGGTGGTGGAGATCTTGCCCATGGGTGCGGTGCAACTAGAAACTCTCCAAGGTGCCTCCCTACCATTGTGGTGAACGGCTCTAGGCTGAAGAAGTATTGGCCGCCTCAGGGGGGTGACAAGCCGGCAAGCGCTCATGAGGATGCCAGGGGTTGTACATATTTTATATACATTTTTAAATCTTCTTTTACCACTTTATTGGTTTTTTTGGCATTTTTCATTTTCTCTTTCTTTTTTCTAGAGGGTTAGAGGGTGGCCTCAATCTCCCTTGATCACCGTCACCCCCTCCCCTCGGCCTTCTTCATCACTGACTTCCTCACCGCTCAAACAAAAAATTAAAATTAAAATTTCACAAAACCCCCCCTTCATATTATTATTTTATTTTTTCTTACTTATATAAATATATAAATATATAGATATATATACACTCCTTCATTTTTTTCTTTCTTTTTCCCACCAAAAAATACCCCTTCCTTAATAATTTTATTTGTTCTTTTTCCCCGTAAAAACCCTTGTGTGTTTTCAAAAAAAAAAACCTCCCCCTCTTAGTATTTTTCTTTCTTTCTTTTTTCTCTCTCTCTATTAAAAAACAAAACAAAAAACCCAAAAAAACACCTGCCACATCTCTCCTCTCTTCTCCCTCCCCTCTCAGTCACCCCACTGACCACCCCCTCGCTGCCTCAACCCATCGACCAACCCTCCCCCTTACCTCTCCCCACCGACCAATCCCTCTCTCTCTCTCTCTTTTCCCCCTTACCTCACCCACTGACCACTCCCTTCTCACCTCACCCACCGACCACTCCCCTTTTACTCATCCCATCACTCTCTCTCTCTCTCTCTCCCTCTCTCTCTCCCTCTCTCTCTCTCTCTCTCTCCCCCCTCTCTCTCTCCCCAACCCCCCTTTTTTCCCCTCACACTGACCAAGCCCACCCCACTGACCAATCCCCCAACCCCCCCTTTGCTTCATCTCCCCCCGCATCTCTCTTCCCCTCGTGTCATTCCCCACCGACGAGCCCCCCTTGCTCACTCACCCATGCCCCCTCTCTCACCGACCACCCTCTCCCTCTTAACCACCCTCTCCCTCTTAACCGGCCCCACCCCCATGCCCCCTCTTCCTCACCGACCCCCCTCTCCCCAACCTCTCCTTCTTAGCATCACTCACTGACTAGCCCTTCCTTTTCCTTCTCTCTCATGCACTCCCCCTCTCTTCTCTGCCCCTTCGTCACTCTCACCCACCACAGCACGCCCTTATCTCCTCCCTCCCTCTCTCCCCCTTCGCCCTTATCTCCTCTCTCCCTCTCCCCCTTGGTCACCCTCACTATAGCTAGCGCACCCCTCTCATACGCCCTCTCTCCTCACCACACCTGTAAGATTCCTCCCCAAAACCTCAACATGTCCAGTTTCTTCCCATGTAATCAATCCCCTCTTTAGAATAATAAAAGATCTTGTTTCTACCTGTTTTGGCCTAGAGAAAGAAAATGTTCTACAGAGAGGTAATTCAGTTTTTAGATATTTTTGGATGAAAAAATATCCCTTCTTATTAAAATAAACTCCCTTGAAACAGAAGTTCAAAAAGAAATTCCTAAGGTGCATTAGAAATAAATTATAATGTGCACAAATGACCTTAGCCTAAGGGTCCAGATTTTCTAAAAATTTTAGATTAAGGTTCCAATGACCCAAACAGATTAATCCAAATGTAGGGAGGAGATAAATTGAAGAATCAAAGAAAAACCCCCCAAAAATGAGTAAATGTTCACATAAGATGAAGAGTGGACTAAGGACCAATGAAAATAGTTAAAAAAATGATTTTTGACACCTCAGAGTGGGGATCTTCCTCATGAAGTAGGTGCCTTTTTCTCATGAAGTAGGTGCCTTTTTCTCATCATTACCCCCCCATTTTAAATCAATAAAATTAGATATTTCATCTCTACTCTCCTATTTCAAATTGGATCCAGAAAGTAAGCTGAACTGACCCAAAAATGGTCAAAATTTGACCAAACTGATCTGGAAAATTCTAGAATCACTTTGCTTGGTTAGAGGCTCACTTTTTCCTATAAATAGAAGCCTCCCCCTTTGTAAAATCTTAATGGTGTTTATGCACTGTTACTCTACTCCTGTCCTAAGCCATCTACATTTAATTTCTTAATAATTCAATTGTTTTTGGCCTAATCCTCTCCAAAGTGATTTGGTGGCCATTCTTGCTTCAAACAAGAGTAGAACCCTCAATCCCTCAAGAAAATATCTGATTATAAAGAAAATAGGTGACTTAGCCTATAAACTTCTTCTACCTCCTCATCTCAAAGTACATAATGTATTTCATGTGAGCCTACTTAAGAAGTATGTACCGAGCCTAAATCATGTGCTTAATGATGAACTCTTAACTTCTTCAACCCAAGGATAGATGGAACTCCAACCTGAAGAAATCCTTGACGTTTGAGAGAAGGTTCTCAAGAACAGAATTCTAAGAGAATTATTGTTCAAATGGAAGTTTTATCCTTTTGAAGACACCACTTGGGAGAGAAAGAAGCCGAACTCATGCGGGATTACCCCCAGTTTGCGAGATGAGGACATCTCACGTTTTTCAAGTGGGAGAGAATGTAAGATTCCTCCCCAGCCCCTCAAGATGAATAAAAGATCTTGTTTCTACCTGTTTTGGTCTAGAGAGAGAAAATGTTCTAGAGAGAGATAATTCAATTTTTAGATATTTTTGGATAAAAAATATCCTTTCTTATTAAAATAAACTCCATTGAAACAGAAGTTCAAAAAGAAATTCCTAAGGTGCATTAGAAATAAATTATAATGTGTACAAAAGATCTTAGCCTAAGGGTCTAGATTTTCTAAAAGTTTTAGATTAAGGTTCCAATGGACTAAACACATTAATCCAAATGTAGGGAGGAGTTAAATTGAAGAATAAAAGAAAACCCCCCGAAAAATGAGTAAATGTTCACATAAGATGAAGAGTGGACTAAGGACCAAGGAAGAATGGACTAAGGACTAATGAAGAGTGGACTAAGGAGACCAAGGAAAATAGTTATAAAAACTGATTTTTGACACCTCAGAGTGGGGATCTCCCACATAAAGTAGGTGCCTTTTTCTCATCATTACCCCCCATTTAAATTAATAAAATTAGATATTTCATCTCTTCTCTCTCCTATTTCAAAACTGGATCCAAAAAGTAAGCTGAACTGACCCAAAAATGGTCAAAAATTGACCAAACTGATCTGGAAAATTCTAGAATTAGTTTGCTTGGTTAGAGGCTCACTTTTTCCTATATATCGAAGCCTCCCTGTTTGTAAACTCTTAATGGTGTTTATGCACTGTTACTCTACTCCTGTCTTGAGCCATCTACATGGAATTTCTTAATAATTTAATTGTTTTTGGCCTAATCCTCTGATTTGGTGGCCACTCTTGCTTCAAACAAGAGTAGAACCCTCAATCCCTCAAGCCACAAAGGAGAGCTTACAAGCTCCATGTAAGCTAATTTTCTTACTTATTTATGAGTTTTAAATCTATGGTTTCTTGATTTTTATGTTTTGCAGTTAATTGAATTAAATTCAAATGCTATGCCTTGATTAAAAGGCCACCCCCTTCTCTTCTTTATATTCTAGCCTTTCTTAATCCTAGAAAGATTAATTAAAGGATTAATTAAACTTTTCTTATTGTTTACCCTCTTGAATTTAGAAAATTGTGTATATTAGAGTTATAAGAATCTAATTTGGGTTAAATTAAGTTAAATTAGAATGATAAAATTGAGAAATGGTGAGCCATACAAAGGAGGTTGTGGCAAAATTTTACAAAATTTTGTGGAAAAGAAAGTTTATTTTTATGTTATTCCAAAAGAGTAATTCTCGCCATTTTTACATCTAAAAGAAGTATTCTAATTACTCCATGTACATATTCACCTATGAATATGCATGTATATCACTGATATTAATTATTAAAATTAATTTTTGTAAATAGAAAGATGCATAAAGGAATTTTTTAATTATAAAAGTGTTATTCTCATTAAATTTGATTTTTATGCATAGCAAGATGCATAAAGGAAAATTTTTAATTATAAAAGTGTTATTCTCATTAAAATTGGTTTTTATGCATAGAAAGTTGCATAAAGGAATTTTTGTGAAATATAAAAGTGTTATTTTCATTAAAATTGATTTTTATGCATAGAAAGATGCATAAAGGAATTTTTTATTATAAAAGTGTTATTTTTATTAAATTTGATTTTTATGCATAGAAAGATGCATAAAGGAATTTTTATTATTGTTAAAGTGTTAATTTCATTAAAATTTATTTTTACGCATAGAAAGATGCATAAAGGAATGTTTTTATTATAAAAGTGTTATTTTCATTAAATTTGATTTTTATGCATAGAAAGACGCATAAAGGAATTTTTTATTATAAAAGTGTTATTTTCATTAAATTTGATTTTTATGCATGGAAAGATGCATAAAGGGATTTTTTTAATTACAAAAGTGTTATTTTCATTAAAATTGATTTTTATGCATAGAAAGATGCATAAAGGATTTTTTTAATTACAAAAGTGATATTCCTATTAAAATTGATTTTATGCATAAATAGATGCATAAAAGGATTTTCTTTTATATAAAAGAGTTATTCCCATTGAAGTTGATTTTTATGCATAAATAGATGCATAAAGAATTTTTATATCAAAATTAGAATTCTCTGAAATTCTATGTTTAAATTCTATGAGTAATTGATAAATTAATAGTTAAATACTCTAAGAGAGAAATTTCTTTTGTTTTATATTCACACGGTTTGTAAAAAGAAAATTCAAGAAATCTATCTCGAGATTGAATTATTCTGATAAATGATTAATTTATTCCTCATTGAAATTCGTAACTAATTTAGAAATCAGTTAAGTGTATATTCAAAGAAAGAAATTTGGTAAAATAGTAACTGAAATATCAAACCTTTTCGAGAAAGATAGTTCAGGAAAAATCTTATCAGACTCGAACCGTGAATCAGACTATGACCAAGACCAAACTCTTTTGTCAATTTCGAGGAAAGAAGGTGTGACCAATTTAGAAAAATACACTCAAAACTCCCGCCAAATCTGAAACTAAGTTTGAGGCCCTTCGAATTGATCTGTAGATCAAGGTTACTGAATATTCGAGGAATTTTGGTATGAAATTCAGAATTCCGTTCAAGAAGTTTTGGGAAAACTGATTCAAGAAATACTCATTGTATTCAAAAGAAAATCAAACTGAAAACTTGCATAGAAGCCCTGTTTTCTTAAAGGACTGTCTTATGCCAGAATGCTGCCAGAATGCTAAAGGGAGCATTTGGTATATGTTTTTCTAAGGGAAGTCGGTCGCGGGGCGGGGAGTGTTCAAAGGACAGCTCACGCAGCAAAGCCTGCCCAGGTCTTGACCAGCCTCGATATGGTTGAAAAATGGTGTGCTTCCGGTACGATGGGCGAGGATCAACGAAGCGGTCCTTGAGTGAAGTGCCAAGAAACCTAAGGAGGATCCTGGGAGGGTTTTGACCAGGCGAGGCACGGGCTCACGGTGCCTAGGACACCCATGCGTATGTCGTGTAAGATATGTATGATGGACAAAATGATTATTGTAATCTATTACTAGATCTCATTGTGCTGACCAGTGGGTCTCAACGGAGAGTCCATAGTGATAGTGTTTTTTTAGAAACAAGGGATTGGATGGAAATTTTGAGTTATGATATATGTAACCTGTTTATCAATGGATTATTTTTTTTATGTTAAAGTTTTAAAGAGGAGTGTGTGCATATCTGTATTCGAAAGCAAAAGTTAAGAAAGGCATTTAATTATGGGTGGGTGAGTAATTGTCTGGTTCTACCGATTCCAATGGTAGGGTGGTGGCTAACCCATGGGCCGGATGGAATCAGTGGAGTTTTAATAATTAAATGGAAATAATAGGAATATGCTTAGAATTTGAGTAGTTGAATAAAACCCTGAAGAATTTCTCAAATGAGTAGATCAACGGCTATGCCTGATTTTGGTTAGGAAAAAAGCATTGATTTTCTCAGATTAAGTCAGTGATAGTTTTCCTTCTATATCTGGTTTAATCAAGTGAAGGATAGTTTAATCTCTCAAACACCCGTTAGAAAATTCATTAAGAGAATTAAAAAGGTGGAATCGTCCCCATTTTTCGGGCAAGGGAAATTTACCCGGTTTCGATTTCGGAATGACCACAGATTAGTTTCGTGTCCAGACATTCGAGGGCGAGGCCCCGAGTGGGAAACCTTGGCCCGCGTAAGAGGAAGCTACTTCTACTGCTGCTAGCAACCGGGAATCCGCCGGTGCGCAGAGGGGGCAGAGGGGTCTCACAGCAGCGGTAACAGAGCACTGCTGTAAACTTACAAAACAGCAGCAGAAATTGCTTAAAATTTTAAAGTAAATCTAGGAAATAATGTTTTCACTTGTTAAGATTATGTTTGAGATGAACTTCATAAATTGAAAACTCATAAATTGAAGTGGATTTTTAGATGGATACTCCAAATCTGTCTAGCATTTTTGGACTCTCCCAGAGTTAACAGGATATGATCGCCTTTGCCTTCGAAAATCTCATCAACTTCACTACAGCCCGAGAAAGCAGAGTGAGACTCGCTCGTCACTTTAAGAATCTATACTTTCATGATCCAGTAGAGTGACGTCAACATATGTGGTTCTCTAGAGGGCGAAGTATTAACGTAAATACCAATCAACGTCAAAGACTCAGACAGACTCGCTAGCCATGATCTTGATAAGGCTAGGAGTTATTCATTATGTCCAACTCTATAATCATTCACCCCAGAATTTTAGAATTTCTTACCGTATTTTTAGACTTCTTAGCCGCTTTATTCCTAGGAGAAGAATTATCGCACCATTATCAGTGAGATGAATCATGTATATCATAGCATGTCTCCATCGCAGTGTTGCCTTTTTATGCGTACGCGATTGAGGCAGTGACTTTTGGAGCCGAGATGCTCTATGTATATATCAAAAACTTTTGATAATAAATGATGTTTAACAAAAGATTCCAAATTGTTTTTGTGGTTGTGAATATTGGTTAACAAAATTATCAGAGCGAATCTTGTTTTTAAGAATTATGATGGAATATTTATTTGTTTAAAGAAATAAATCTCAAAAATTAAATAGCCATAAATGTGTTAACAAAGTTAAGTTGACACAAATTATCGTTTTGTCAGAATCATGAGGCGCATGGCCCATGCTATAGGCAGCCGGATCCTCTTACCGATGATGAAGAATTAGATCTGGATATTTGTAAAGCCTTGCACTGATCCCAACCTAGTTCCTTCAAGGGTGAGGGGGAACAGTTAGGAGAAGTAGTGGAAAAATGGATCGAGACAATGGAAGAGTATTTTGATGTAACGAGCTATAACGAGAGAAGCAAGATGGCTCTCGCCAGATTGAAAATGGTGGAAACGGCCAGGGTCACATGGAGGAACCATTGTGAGACAAACTGTCTCGACCGAAATACCCAAACCTAGTCAGATCTTAAAGCTTACCTCAGGAAGAGGTTTTGTCCTCCGAGCTTCTTAGAAACCAAAATGAATGAGTTCTTGGAGCTGAAGCAGGATAGCCGGATGATTGAAGAATACCATCAGGCAATTGCCCTTCTCCTCAAATATTCTCCACAATTGGATGAAGAGTGGCCAGATTCATTCGAGGGATGAACGAGCCATTGGACACATTAGTGAAAAATGCCAAACCAGATGAAGAGCAGCTAATGGTGGCCAGATTCATTCGAGGGATGAACGAGCCATTGGACACATTAGTGAAAAATGCCAAACCAGTCTCAATGGCCAAAGCTGTCAGAATGGCAAAGGACTTTGCCAAAGCCTTTGTTGTTAAGGTCCCGCCGAAGCCTGCACCCTCAAACTTTAAAACCCCGAGAAGTGCTTCAAACTTTCCACCCCCAAAGAGGCAGCAAGGCCCTCATCAGAATCAAGATGCTGTCAGGCAAAGGACTTTGCCAAAGCCTTTGTTGTTAAGGTCCCGCCGAAGCCTGCACCCTCAAACTTTAAAAGGTTCCAAACCCCGAGAAGTGCTTCAAACTTTAAAAGGTTCCAAACCCCGAGAAGTGCTTCAAACTTTCCACCCCCAAAGAGGCAGCAAGGCCCTCATCAGAATCAAGATGCTGGGAGATTCAGAGGTGAAGGAAGAACCTTCCCTCAGAACACTTTCTCAGGATCCCCACCTCTTTCAAGGATTCAGAGGGATGAGCTCAGAAGTGAGAATAGGTGTTTTGGGTGTTAGGGTTTCGATCACCAGCTTAAAGACTGCCCGACTCCTGCCATGTCAAGAGGACAGGGAAGTCAAGGACCTAGAGTGCAGAGACCAGCCCCTTCGTATCAGTCAACAATTTAGGGTCCATCTCGCCAAAATCAGGGCAATCCCAAAAAGAAGGCTCCAACTCAACCATCTGCCTCTATTCAGAGTAGTCTCAGAACTCCCTCCCAGAATTGGGGTAACCAAAGAGAAAGATTTCTGCCCCAATCTGCAGCAGCAGCAACTAGAGCAGTTACGATAGCAAAAGTAGTGGAAGAGGAAAGAGGTCAGATTTATGCAACGATTGAAAACCAAGGGCCAAATCGTCAATTCTCTGTCATCCATACTCTAGCTAAGTATAAGGGTAAGCCATTCAAGCTTTTGATGATTGATTCAGGCAGTACTCATTCATTTATTTCCCGAGGATGCTTGCATAAGCTAGTCTTAGAACAGAAATCAAGGAAACCTATGCAAGTTGAATTGGCCAGTGGGAAGATTCTTTTCACTCACCATGAGATAGATCGTATTCAGTTTAATCTAGATGGTAATGTAACTGACTGCTAGTTCAAAGCCTTACCTTTGGGAGTTTTTGACAGAATCCTTGGAATGGATTGGCTCAACAAAAATCAAGCTGACATTCATTGTCACAATGGAACCATTTCCTTCCGTGTTCAAGGAACTAGAATTTTCGGATCCCCAGTTAGTAAAAGCTTCTAGGTTACTGAAAGGACTTAGAAAGAAGCAGCTCACTTATGTTGTCAAAATGAATCTGATAGACATAAAAGAACTAGAATGGTTAAGTGAGTATGAAGATTTATTCCCAGCAGAGCTAACTGAGATGCCTTCGATTCGGGAAGAAGATGATGAGATAGAATTGACCCTCGGAGCTCCAGTAGCCCAGCACACGTATAAAATGCCATTGAACTCAAGGAATAGCTTAGGCAGCTTTCAGAACAAGGGTTTATAAGACCCAATGTTTAACCTTGAGGATCACCTATTCTCTTTCAGAAAAAGAAGGATAGAACGTTAAGACTCTATGTAGATTATAGAGTATCAATCAGCTGATAGTTAAGAATAAGTATTCTATCCCCAAAATTGATGAGCTTTTGGATAGGTTTAATGGAGCCCATATCTTCACAAAGATAGATCTCAAATCAGGATATTACCAGATCAGGATTAATGATCCAGATATCCCAAAGACAGCTATCAATACGCGCTATGGGCATTATGAATTTACTATCATGCTGTTTGGATTGACAAATGCCCTAGCTACATTCAGTCGTCTAATGCAGGACATTCTCAGAGAATACTTGGATGATTTTGTTCTTGTTTTCTTTGATGATATTCTGATTTACTTAAAGAATGCAGCTGACCATGAAGCTCATGTCCGTAAAGTTCTTGAGATTCTAAGGAAGCACCAACTCTTTGCAAAAAAGAGTAAATGCACTTTCTCTGTCGTCGACGACCATGTTGAATACTTGGGCTTTCTAGTATCCAAATATGGAATTTCTCTAGATTCCGCAAAAGTCCAAGCAGTCATAGATTGGCCTAAACCAAACACAGTGAAAGAAGTCAGAGGATTCTTGGGATAAGCTGGTTGTGGTATAGAATTTTTATACCTAAGTATGCTCTCATAGCTTCCCCCTGACTAATCTTCTCAAGAAGAATACCTCGTTTCAATGGTCTGTCAGGTGTTAGAGTGCTTTTGATAATCTAAAGACCGCCTTGGTAACCAATCCCATTCTGAAGTCGCCAAATTTCTCTTTTTTGAGGTAGTAAAAACTAATGCCAGTGGTTTTGCCCTGGGAGGTGCGCTCATGGAGGAAGGTCATGCAGTGGCCTATGAATCCCAAAAACTCAGAATGCATGAGAGAAATTATGCTGTCCATCACGACCTGGAGCTACTTTTAGTAGTCTATGCCCTGAAGTTGTGGAGACATTACCTACTGGGTCAAAGATTCACTTTGATGACAGATCATCAGAGCTTAAAGTGGATCTTCACTCAGAAGGATCTCAACATGCACCAAAGAAGGTGGATGCAGACCCTGTAGGAATTTGATTTTGAAATCAAGTATCACCCAGGCAAAGAAAATGTGGTAGCAAATGCCCTCAGCAGAAAAGCCTCCTTGCTTGCAATCACTTTAGTGTCAAATCCATTAATTAATGAAGCAAGAGAGAAGATCATGCAGGATAGATTCTTTGTGTTGAAGGCATAGTTCTCTTAAGTTGAATGTTGCTAAGTCGGATATGTAAGAAGTCGGATATGTAGTAAGTCAGATATGTAAGCAGTAAGTCGGATATGTAGTAAGTCGGATATGTAAGTCGGATATGTAAGCAGTCCGATATTTAGTAAGTCGGCGGACATATGCTAAAGTGGTAGGCATGTATGATGACTTTCTTGGGATCTTGGAAGTTAAGATAGGTAACGGTTATTCAAGAATAACATTTTGGAGAACGAGTAACAATTTTGAGCAAGGTAGAAAAGAAGGGGAAGCAATCTAATGAGAGAGTGAATCAAGTAGAATTTTGAGTGTTTTATCTCTTGTGTGACCTTACTCTATCGAATCTCTGCCTGAGCATTGCATTTTTGCTGTGTCTGAATGTCTGATTTTGCCTAATCAACATGTCTCTTATTGAGCAATGGTGTCTTCTTGTTATGATTTTGTTTGTGTTGATGAACCCCAACACAATTGGCGATCCTGCTATGTTTGTCCTGTTTGGACAAAGGTGATGAATGCCAGTGAGGATGCATGTCAGAGAGGGAGAGAAGAGTATCTAGAGTTTATTATACAAGGGCACAAGCCCAAGCAGGCAATATTGATCCATTTCATTACGATCAAGATGCCCAGGATGGTCAGGAGAGTCCACTCTCTAAAAATCGAGTAGTAGACCATTTCATTACAACCAAGATGCCCAGGATGGTCAGGAGAGTCCACTCTCTGAAAATCGAGCAGTAGACCAACGGGGGGAGAATTTTGGAGCAGCAGGGGGAAGGCAAGTAAGGCAACTGTTAGAGGCTTTACTCTTGGCAGGAAGATCTGCAAGAGTACGAAGAAGTCTCCAGTTTGACCCACTACAGGGGGCTACCAGGCAAAGACTTAGGAGACCACCACAGCCGAACCTCATGGCTCAACCACCTCTCAACCCCACGGTCAAAGTCGCTAAATTCAGAGGAGGGTCCAAGGAAGATGCAGATTGCCATGTAGCCCAGTTCGAAACTCGATGGCAAGCAAGTGGTTATCAGGCTTTATACAATGATCCAATTAAACTTCAGCAATTTGCAGCCACATTAGAAGGTAAAGCCATGAGCTGGTTTAGCCAATATGGTATTCCACATTTTGTTAATTATAATGCTTTGAAGGCAGCATTTTTGCAGAGGTTCAGAAAGGAAAAGACTCCAACCGATGTTCTGAGACGATGTTCTGAGAAAACTCAGGGACATTAGGCAGAAGAATATGTTGATGGAAGACTATGCTCAAAAATTCAGAAATTTGGTTGAAAGATTTCAGGGCAATGAAAGACCCACTAATGAGATGTTGGCAGGATATTTCTTGAAAGGATTAAGGTATAGTTTAAATAATGCTGTGGCAAGCATTGACATTGCTAGAGGAATCAATGATCTTGTTGCTACTACAGCAAGAGTTGAAAAGAGGCTGGGTATGACAAAAGCAAAGAGTAGTAGAGATAACAGTTCTGATTCCGAAAAAGGGTCAGATGCAACATCCGATTCAGACAAGGAGGAGGATTCAGATACATCATCCAAAAGTGATGCAGAGGAAGACAAAAGAAAATGAAAGGAGAGAAGTAAGAAGAAAAAACAGAAGGATAAGCATCCCAAATAGGCGGACTTGGTAAGTAAATTGAAAAAGTTTGGGTATTCTGTGGTAGCACCAAAGGAGAAGCAGTATTGTCACATTTGGGAAAGGGATGGCCACAGCACAGCTCAGTGTTGGTACAATCCTAAAAGCAGAGGACAGCCTACACCTGATGCAGGAAGAGGTAGAGTTGATGTAGGGGCAAATCAAGTAGCTCCATTTAGGGGCAGAACACCATTTCAGAGGCCTAGACCTCCAAGACCACCATGGAGGGAGTAAGAGAATAATGATAGGAGACCACCAGGTGCTATGCCTTGTGTGTACTATGGTGCACCAGATCATTGGGTAGGCCTGAATTGTCCATTGTGGGTTAAGCATAGAGAAGAATGGGGAATGCCTGTGCTAAGGTATAATCAGGGTAACCAGCAAGGAGGACAGCAACAGCAACAACAACAGCAATAGCAACAGCAACAGAATCAGCACAACCAGCTCAAGCTGATGCACTTTTGGTTGATCTCTCAGATCAGAAAGAGTATAATGGTGTTAGTCAACCAACTCAGGAGCAGCACAAGCAAGAAGATAAGGAAGAGTGGGTTTGTGATGAATGCATGCAAGTTGATGATGTTGAAGTCATGGCTATCACTAGATCCAAAGCAAAGGGACCAATAGATTGTGAGGAGCAGAAAGGAATTAGGGATCAGGTCCAGAAGCAAATTCAAAAGGAGCAGAGGAAGTAGGCTGTGCCTGCATCGAAGTCAGAAAGTCAGTCCGACCAACAACAACAAAAGGACAACATTAAACTTGAGGTAACTTAGGCCCCAAAGATTGGTTTGAGGTAACTCAAGACAAAGATTGGTTTGAGGTACTCATCAACTCTCCCTTACAATTGTCATTGGATCAATTATTGTGCTTAGTGCCAGCTTTTAAGGAGAGGTTGTTGAGGAAACTTCAGGATCAAGATAATGAATTATTGGTTCATCAAATAGGGTTCCCAGCAGTAAACAACATTGATCCAGCAGATGTTGATTTTGTTGTGCCTGTAATCAAAGTTCAGTTTGAGGGCAGGATTTTTGCAGATGTATTGTTGGATGGAGGATCCAGAGTAAACATTTTATCCGAATTTGTTTATACACAAATGGGCTTGGGAAAGTTGGCCCCAGCACCTTTTCAGGTGAAGATGGCAGATCAAACAAGAGTACAACCATTAGGAATTCTCAAAGAGCAACATATTGCAATTGTAGGTATGACCTTCTTGGTCAATTTTATGGTTATGCGAATGTCAGATTCAGCATCCTATTATGAAATGCTATTAGGAAGACCTTGGCTCAGAATGACCTTCTTGGTCAATTTTATGGTTATGCGAATGTCAGATTCAGCATCCTATTATGAAATGCTATTAGGAAGACCTTGGCTCAGAATGGCCAAAGTCAGACAAGATTGGGGAGATAATGTGGTTGTTATAAGAAAAGGCAAGAAGAAGGTGACTATACCTATGCAAGGAAGGAAGAATATTCCACTCAAGGAGAAACCATTGTTTGCACAAACTATCAACTTGGCAGAAGAAATTGAAGATGATGAGGAAGAGGAGTTTCTGAAGGCAAATCCAACAGTTGTTCCCGTGTTTGACGTGGATGTGGAACATATATTACAGCTGGATAAAGAACAGGCTCAGGAGAGGTCCGATGTAGCACCTGGACAAGAGATTCAGGGAACAGAATTGAGGCAGCTGATGGAACACACAGCAAAATCTTTTGCCAAGGAACAGATTGAGCAGGAGGAGAAGGATGCAAGAATTATGGCTGAAACGATCTATGACAAGAAGTTTGGCACTTCTAGTAGGGTTTGGGAAGATGAATTGAAAGATATTAATTTGGGTACAGAGGCTGACCCAAAAATGGTAAAGGTGAGTGTCCATGCTAAAGGAGAATTTTTGAAGGAGTTGTTACAGCTGTTGCAAAAATACATGGATGTATTTGCTTGGGAATATTCTCAGGTGAAAGGTATAGACCCTGCATTACATCAACATCATATTAACTTGCAAAAAGATGCAGTTTCAATTGCGCAGCAAAGGTACAGAATGAACCCTAGTTTTGCAAAGCAGGTTAAGGAGAGGAGATAGATAAGTTGTTGACAGTAAGCTTCATCAAGCCAGTGAATGAGGTGTCATGGTTGTCTCCAATTATAGTGGTACCTAAGAAGAATGGGAAGCTGAGAGTATGTGTGGACTATAGAAAGTTAATGCAGCAACTATTACTGATCCTTTTCCAATGCCGTTTTGTGATGCAGTTGCGGGTCATGAAATGTATAGCTTTCTGGATGGGTTTTTTGGGTATAATCAGATTCACGTTGCTGAGGAGGATCAATACAAAATAGCCTTCATTACTGAGTGGGGTGCATTTGTGTATACAACAATAATGAGTTTTGGCCATTGTTGATTACTTGAGTAGGTTAGAGACAGGTGAAGAACCAGTGGGAGTGAATGATGATTTACCATATGCTTCATTATTTGAAGTTCAGCCTGCTGTGTCGGATTCTTGGTATGACCAATTATTGACATTTCTGACTGACGGCACTATCCCAGGTGCGTTTACTGGCAGATCAGAGGAGGAAGTTTGCTTTGAAGAGTATAACTTTTTTGGTAATTGCAGGGGAATTATATAGGAAGGGCATTGATCAAGTCATCAAAAGGTGTGTTCCAGATTTTGAACAGAATGCTGTTCTTCAAGAAGCACATTCTGGTGCAGCAGGAGGACATTTCTCAGGAGATATAACAGTAAAGAAAATTCTCCAAGCTGGATTGTGGTGGCCCACAGTTTTGAAGGATGCACATGAGCATGCTAAGAGGTGTGTCATATGTCAAAAGACTGGTCAGCCAGATAATAAGGATAGAATGTCAGATCATCCTATTCTGCCACTAGAGCCTTTCCAGAAGTGGGGGATAGATTTTGTGGGACCTGTTAAGCCTACAACAAGGAAAGGATGTAGCTATATTTTGGTTGCAACAGACTATTGTACTAAATGGGTAGAAGTTGTAGCTTTGAAGGATAATAAAGCTTCAAGTGTTGCAAGGTTCTTGTATCACAACATAATGACCAGGTTTGGGTGTCCTGTGGAGCTTGTGAGTGATAGGGGATCTCATTTCTTAAATGAGGTGATAGCTGAATTAACCAAAACCCATATGATTATACACAAAAAGTCTACAGCTTACCATCCTCAGGCTAATGGGTAGGCTGAAAGTACTAACAAAACATTGGTTGGAATTTTGAAGACGATAGTGGCAGACAATCATAAGGATTGGGATGACAAATTGGACTCAGCATTATGGTCTTTTAGAATAGCCTTTAAGGTAACAAAAGGGATGACACCATTCAGATTGGTGTATGGATTAGAAGTTGTGGTGCCTATGGAGTTTGTGGTGCCAAGTCTTAGAATCACAACTGAGAAGATGTCTTCTAAACTATCAGTTCAGCACAGGAGTAAATATCTGATGCAGTTGGGGGAAGAAGACAGGTTGGTCAGCTCATATATTACTGAGGTGATCCAGAAGAGACGACATGCATGGGTGAGTATGAATGTCAAGTTTAAAGTGTTTCAGGTTGGTGATTGGGTGATGGTGTACAACTCTAGATTGGGACCTCATCCATGGAAGTTGACACTTAGATATAAAGGACCTTATCAGATTGTGGAGGATTTGGGTCAAGGAACCTTTATTGTTGCAGATGTCTTTGGAATAAGGGTAGAGAAGCCAATCAATGGTTTTAGGCTGAAGAAGTTTCAAGGGAAACCACCACATCTTGATTGGCCAATGTCAGCTTTGGTGCATGTTGAGGAAGTCAGATCCGACTCACCAGAAGTTAACACAGCACAGAGATGGATGTTCTTCAGGCAGAACATAGGTGTTGAGATGATGGCAAGAAGCTTAATTGTTGGCACAGGGTGTTTTGATCAGTTGTTACTACAAAGAAGGAAATTCGCTGAAGCTTTTGTCAGGGTTGGTTTGATTGAATTGTGCTGTGTTGGAAGTCGCTTAGTCGGACTTTACTAGCTCGGAGTTTTTAAAATAAATATTTTTTCCACAAGACTCTAGTTGGGAAATGCATGCCTAGTAAGAGTGATGATTATTTTATGGAGGTGTGTGTGGAGATCTTACATTAGGCGAGTTGGCACGAGTGTGAGCCATCACGTCTTCGTTTCCCTCATGCATCACCCTTTACAATTTTCGTCTGTGTTTTGAGAGCCCCTTCAGTCTCCCATGCCTAAGGCGAAACCCCGTGCCACCATGCGACCTCTTCAAGATGATGAATCGCCAGAAGTGCTGAAGACGAGGCTACGCCGCAAGGGAGCTGTTGAAAGAACGGTAGAGGAGGAGGAGACACACACACAGGAGCAAACCCTAATGTATATTGCAAACCCTAACCATAGAGGGAAGCCATGTCCACTCTCACACAAAGCATAATGCACTAATCCATAATCCACACAACACACAATGAGTTGTGTCCACACTCTACTAACCCTAGCTAATGTCCACACACTATGACCAGCTGGACACGCGGTCATTTATGTCTCACACATGTTCCTACCTAATCTGCCAGCACATAGCATAGCTGGCTCACACTGACATCGAGCTTGAATCTCAACAGCCCCTCTCAAGCTCATGATGTACTACCGATGAAGATGTAGATGAGCTTGGGATATCAAGACTCTCAACACTCCCCTTAAAGCTCATCCCATGTACTCCCAACATAGTCCGGAAGTACTCGAACTTCTCCCTGCTAAGTGGCTTCGTGAAGATGTCTGCCACCTGCTCATCAGTCTTCACATAGTGAAGATCAACTGTACCATCCAGCACCTTTTCTCTGACAAAGTGATAATGGACCTCTATGTGTTTGGTCCTCGCATGAAACACTGGATTCTTTGCCAACTGTATACTGCTCATGTTGTCACAATGAATGACAACTTTGCCATCAAGAGGCTCACATAAATCTGCCAAGAGACTCTTTAACCATATAGCCTCACAAGTAGCAATGGCTGCACCTCTGTACTCAGCCTCTGTACTGGATAAAGCAACTGTAGGTTGCTTTTTGCTACTCCAACTCACCACGGCACTTCCAAGTGTAAAAACATATCCACTAGTAGACCTTCTGTCATATGCGCTACCTGCCCAATCAGCATCTGTGTAGCCATGTATGTCCAAGCTTTTACCACTCTCATAAAATAAACCATAATGTGGTGTGGTCTTCACATATCTCATGATGCGTCTCACTGCATCCAAATGTGGTTTCCTGGGGCTCTGCATAAACTGGCTGACTAGCCCCACAGCATAACTCAATCCGGGCGTGTGATAGTCATATATATGAGACTACCAACCATCTTCCTGTACATAGAAGGATCATCCAATTCCTCGCCATAATCAGCCCGCAACTTCACATTTTGCTCCAATGGTGTACTCATAGGCTTACACCCTGTCATGCCATACTTTGCCAACATATCCAATGCATATTGGCGCTGTACTAACCATGTACCTGCATGATCTTTTACCACTTCAATTCCAAGGAAGTATCTCAACTCACCAAGATCTTTCATGTCAAATTGCCCACTCAAAGCTTTCTTGACATGCATCACATCTGCACCATGATCACCTGTGATAATCAAGTCATCCACATAGATGACTAGTAAAACAATCCCATACTGTGTCTTCTTCACATAGAGTGAAGAATCTGCTGTAGAAATCTGAAAACCAAGTGAGATAAGATATCTGCTCATCTTATCACTCCAAGCACGAGGTGCTTGCTTCAGACCATACAATGCCTTTTTCAACCTGCATACGTGAGTGGGATATCTAGGGTGTACACACCCTTCTGGTTGTGCCATGTACACTTCCTCTTGTAGATCTCCATTCAGAAATGCATTCTTAACATCCATCTGATGCATTTCCCAGCCATTAGCTGCTGCAGCCATAGCAATGACTGCTCTCACTGTGCCCATCTTAGCCACTGGACTAAACGTCTCATCATAATCCAATCCTTGGCTCTGTGCATAACCCTTTGCTACCAATCTAGCTTTATGTCTCTCAATAGAACCATCAGATTTGCACTTCACTTTGTAAACCCATTTACATCCAATAACATTCTTATCCTTTGGTAGTGCAACCAAGTCCCATGTATCATTATGGACCAATGCGTCCATCTCCACATCCATTGCTTTTTCCCATACATGATCTCCAATAGCCTCTGTATAGCATGTAGGTTCCACATGCTTCACCATAGATGTCATGTATGCATAGTGCATAGCAAAATCTCTATATGTCAATCTGTCAACAGGATATCTGACTCTCTGGGATCTCCGCAATGCCTGCGGGTCACTCTGTACACCTGTAACTCTAGCATGTGGTGGCACATATCTGTCCTGCCTAGCACCAGGTGTGCGTAAAACAGGTATGCCAAGCTCCTCATCCAAACTCTAGGAACTAGATGACTCATAACCTGTGATTCCAATTCCTTCGACTTTCTTCTTTCCTTTGTCCATAGCACTACTCCCAGTGCTCACACTCTCATGCCTCAAACGTCCTGACCATGGACGTACCCTGCTACTCTCAGCTTCTGCTGCTGGCCCAGACATAGTAGTAGAACTAGAACTTGCTTGTGATGGCAAGTTCACAGGCACATCAGCCTCAAGTGACTCAATAACACCCTCATCTTTTGCTTTGTACCAACTAGCAAGCTCATCAAACACCACATCACGTGAGATGACCACTTGTCTAGTTTGAGGGTTATAACATTTGTAGGCCTTTCAATCCTGTGCATATCCAACAAATACACATTTCTCTGCTTTAGGATCCAACTTCCTTCTTCTTTCATCAGGCACATGTACATAAGCTATGCATCCAAAAACTTTAAGATGTCCAATGTCTGGCCTGCAACCTGTAAGCCGCATCTCTGGCGTGCTTCCATGAATGGCTGCTGTAGGCGTTTTGTTCAATATATACACTGCAGTAGCACATGCTTCTGCCCAATAGTAATCTGGCATGCTCTTTTCATTAAGCATCGCCCTTGCCACTTCACATATGACTCTATTCTTTCTCTCAGCCACACCATTCTGCTGAGGTGTATACCTGCAAGTCAATTGTCTTCTTATTCCATGCTTCCTCAAGAAATGCTCAAAAGCTTTTGAGGTGTATTCACCACCTCCATTTGTCCTCAGACATTTAATCCAACAGCCATACTGCTTTTCTGCAAAAGCTTTGAAATCCATGAATTTTTCCAACACTTCACTCTTCTCTTTCAAAAAGTATATCCATGTCATCCTGCTGAAATCATCTATGAATGTAACATAGTATAAACTGCCTTTGATAGATGGGTTTTGTGCAGGACCCCATACATCACTGTGTACTATCTCAAGTGGCCTGTTACTCATATTTCCTTCTCTAGGAAACCTCAACCTTGCCTGCTTCCCAAACTGACAGGCTTCACAAACATGCATATGTCCATCATATTTAAACCCAGCCTAATCCATTGACAATGCCTCTTGTTTGCATGTTCTTTAATCTCTGTATATTGACATGGCCAATCCTCTTGTGCCACATATCAATGTCCTGTACCACATTCCTGCTCTTTGAGAACATGGCTGATTTTAGCTCAGGAATTCCAGCATCCAGCTTAAACGATCTTCCTTCTTTCTTGCCTTTAGCAATCACTCTACATCCATGTTTGAAGTCTTCAACGAAGCATCCATGCTCGTTGAAACGAACCTATAATCCCTGTTCCACCATTTGACCAACTGAGGCCAAGCTTTTAGTGATCGAAGGCACATACAGCACATCTGACATAGACTTTGTCTGACCATTATGCATGACCAATGGTACACTTCCAACATGTGTAATGACATGCTGGGTATCATCACCTGTTTCCACATAGCCTTTTACATCCATAGGCTTCATATGCTCAAACCATTCTCCATGACATGTCATATGGTTTGATGCTCCTGAGTCCATATACCATGTATCATCATTCTCAGCATTTGTTGTCATAGAACCCACAACATGCTTCATGGCAAACAAATGATTTGCAGTTCCATCATTGTTACTTGATGCATAGTTACCACCATGTTGTGCATAGTGACCACCATAATGACCACCACGTTGTGCTCCTCCCCCTCTCAAATCATTCTATTTGCAGAAACAATCTCTTGCCATATGACCATATTTGCCACAATAATGGCATTCCACATCTTGCATAGAATTTTGTTGGCCTTGCCAACGTCCTCGACCACGGGGGGTACCTCTGCCTCGCTGAGGTGCATATCCACGACCACCTCGAGCACCATATGAAGGCTAAAAATTTTGTTGTGGAGGCCTGTCCTGCCATCCACGACCATTACCACCACGTCCACGTGATGCAAATCTCCCCCCTGCCTCTAAAGCCTCTCTGCGAGTAGAAAGCCTGATTTCTGCCATCATGGCTAGTAGATGCATCCAGAAATGAATCACTGAGCTTGATTTCCTCAACCAATTAGAGTGAAACCAACTCATCGAAGTCGGGTGAACCTGTACTCCTCACTGAGATAGATGTATCAAAAGATTTGTATTCCTTGCCAAGACCATGCAAGGTAATATCCACCAAATCATCATCAGGCATGGGGGCATTTATTGTGGCCAATGCATTTGCAAACTTCTTGATTTCTTGCACATAATCATGTATGCTCCTTTTATTCCTTTTCACATTGTGTATCTGCTATCGCAATTGAGACTTGCGAGCACTCGTATCTGTATCAAACATCTTGACCAAAGTATCCCATGCATCTTTGGGATTCTCAGCATCCTGAATGTGTATGAGCATAGCATCAGAAATACATATAGACAAATAATGCAGCACTTTGAATGCTCTCTCTGACCATTGCTTATGAGCAATAAGCGTACACCTTCCGCACACTTCAAATCTGTAAATGAGCCTTCCTCAGCTCAACCACACTCCAATGAATGTTCTAGATACTCCAAGGTAGCCAACAAACTCCAAATTTGATGTAGGAATTCAACCTGTAATCATCCAAGATGAACTGACTCACTTAGTGCGGGATACCCTGAATTGACACGCCTTCCAAGACTCCAAATTGCAATGTAATGGTGCAATCAAGTATGGGCAACTTGCATTGACACCTAATGAACCTCAATGTTGAGTATCAACACCATCTGACATGTGTACATATCGATTTTTGAAAACCCCTTTCTCTGTTTTTGGAAAAACCAGAAAAACCAAAAAAACCAGTAGAAAATTTGCTCTAATTCCTTCAATATTTGTCCAAATTGGGCAACCAGGCATTCATTAGCTTAGCATTAGTGTCCATCAACTCCATGTAAGAGGAATTTGTCCAATTGTGAAACACCAAGGATTAATTGCTCGATTAAAAATGCTCTGTTTCTCTGCAACCAGTGGACAGCCTGTTTTAATCAGCTCATTCCCAGCTCAAGTAAGCATCATTGACCAAACAAATCACATGGCCCTCTTCTCCAAAGTGTAAAGCATCCAATTGCTAAAGAAATTGTGGAAGATGTCAAGTACCAAGTGAGAAATTGATCTCCTCGTAGGCAAAAAACCAGAAAAATACCATGTTTCCTCTGTTCTGGCTGCGTCGCCTGCAAATAAAGCTCTTTGGGAGTGATTGAAGTGCTATTTGATGATGGTATTGAGTGCCCAACACACCTAGGCACATGTGCAATCCACCAATGCTTTGATTTTTGCCAAATACATGCTCCAAATGCTTCAATTTTGGGCTTCTTTTTCACTGTTTTGTGAGGGCTCAAAAACCAGAGATTTTCACACTTTGAAATGCATTCAAATTGCTTCAAAATCACAATAGGGCTTGAGAGTTGCCATTACATCTCTCATTGTCAGATACATGTTTGCTTTGCCAGATTTACATGTATTTCCACCATACATCAATGTTCCCAAGCTTTAATGGAAAGCTTCAAAAACTAGAATTTTGCTTTGCTTTGATTTGCTCTATTTTGCTTTGCTTTTGCCTGTTTCACCTGCAATCTGCTCAAGGATGTTTAGAAGACCTTACCCGGTAGGCCAAGCTCTCAGATCTGATAGTATTTGGTGTGCTCCAAGCTTCACAGCTCCAATGGCAAGCTTCGCAGCTTCTCTTCACAGCTTCTTCTTCTCCCTCTTTACTCACTCACTCATAAACCCTAATAAACAGCACAAGGCTCTGATACCATGTTGAAAGAACGGTAGAGGAGGAGGAGACACACACACAGGAGCAAACCCTAATGTATATTGCAAACCCTAACCATAGAGGGAAGCCATGTCCACTCTCACACAAAGCATAATGCACTAATCCATAATCCACACAACACACAATGAGTTGTGTCCACACTCTACTAACCCTAGCTAATGTCCACACACTATGACTAGCTGGACACACGGTCATTTATGTCTCACACATGTTCCTACCTAATCTGCCAGCACATAGCATAGCTGGCTCACACTGACATCGAGCTTGAATCTCAACAGGAGCTAGCGTGCGGGTGGAAGTGACTAGCTCTGACGAAGACTTGGAGGGTTCGGTAGATGAAGAAGCTAGCATGCCTACAGCTATGTCAGCTCGCAAGATGATGCAGTCCTTAATGGACCCATACATGGACTTCAAGGTGGAGATTGATATTCAAGCAGATAGGAACGCCACCTGGTTGCAGAAAATTGGATTGCATGACTTTGCTACTTTGCCATGGGATGAATGGAGGAATAATCTCTATGCAAAGTCACAGGTGGAGATTTTGAAGAAAACAAAAGGATGGATTTCTTCAAAGGTAGTTTTAACTCCTGAAATTGTTGCTGAAGTGTTTAAGTTGCCCTGTTTTTCACAAGGTCCTATACCTAAGTGCAAGGACTCTTTGAAAAAGGAGTTTGGTCCTCGTCGTGAAGGTAGAAGACAATATTATATGCTGAAGAATGTCAGTTATGCAAGAAGGAAGCAACTTAAGTGGTATTTAGAAAGGCTATGTTTTCTTCTTAAATTTGATTATATGTCAAAAGAAAACTATGCTGCTCTATGTTGGGCTGAGAAGGGTGAACAGGTCAGTTGGGCTTATTGGTTGTATGAGAGGATGTACAGTGAAGTGTTTGTGTCTGACAAAAGGAAGACTCAGACTAATAGTAGGCTTTGTGCTTACTTGGTAGCTTTGTTTTACTATGCTCAGAAAGTTGATGCAGGGGATGTGATGTTTCCAGACAAGGATAAATATTTGGGGGGTGAGCAATCTCAGCATGCAGAGCCACAGGTTTTGCAGAAATCAGAGATGTCTGATTTGTCTAAGCTGGATAAGGACAAAATGGAGGTTTTTCAGAACCTGAGGAAAGTTGGATACACTGTAAAAGAAGCTTTACCATTAGTTGACTCACCACAGTGTTCGCAGTATTTTGGGGAGTTGGAGGTACATTCTCCAATGGAGGTGATGGAAGCACAAACACCAACTAAGTTGGGTAAGACTTTCACTTTGTCCAAGAGAAGAAAAGTTGATAGCAGCATCAAGAAATTGGTGACTAAGATTGATTTTGGTGGTGATGAAACTGTTTTTACTCAGTCTGAGTTTCACGTAAAAGATGGAGTCATGGCTAATAAGATGTTGACAGCTGTACAAGCTTAAATTGGTACAACAGGTTCAGTTTGAACAACACAGGCAGCAAATGGTCGAGTATGGTGTATCATTTGATGTGTTGCATTTATGCATCTATTTATGCATAAATCCAATTTAGTAGGAATTACACTTTTAGAATAAAAGAATTTCTCTTATGCATCTAATTTATGCAAAAAATCCATTTATGATTCAAATCACACTTTTAATATAAAAAAATCTTTTATGCATATGTTTATGCATACAAATCATTTATGATGAAAGTCACCTTTTAATATAAAAGAATTTCTTTTATGCATCCATTTATGCATAAAAATCATTTATGAAAATCAAAATAACAATTTCAATATGCTTCCTTCTATGCATAGAATTTAATTCTAAAGAAAGTAACATTTTTTTAATAAAATATTTTTAGTATGCATTTTTCTATACCTAGGATGAAAAATAACACTTTAAGAATACATATACGATGGGAATTACTCTTTTTGAATTAAAAAAATAAAACTTATTTTCCACAATTTTAGAAAATTTTGCCATAACCTCCTTTGTATGGCTGACCATTTTTCAATTTTTAACTCTCTAAAATTAATTAGAAGTTCACCAAGAGTATTTAATCATTCTAATGTAAACATTTTCTACCTATCAAAGAGAAACATTATGAAAAACTTGATTTTATCCAGTAATCATTCATCTAGGATAAAGAATGGTTGGATTTACTAAAGAAGAGAGGGGAATGCCTTTTTTCAATGAGGCATAACATCATATTCATTTTAGAGAAGACAAAAATCATAAAAACCATAAAATGAATAGAAAAGAGAAGAATCTCCAACTTACAAAGGAATTTGAGAGCTTTCCTTTGGCTTGATGGTTTGAGGGATCTACTCTTGTTTGAAACAAGAGTGGCCACCAATCTTTAGAAGAGGGAAGGTCAAAAACTAATGAATTATGAGTAAATTCACAGTTTTTGGCTCTTGGGAGAAGCAGGGTAACAGTGCAAAAACACTATTAAACTTCAACAAAGGGAAAGGCTTCTATTTATAGGAAAAAGTGAGCCTCTAACCAAGCAAACTGATTCTAGAATTTTCCAGATCAGTTTGGTCAATTTTTGACCATTTTTAGGTCAGTTTTGCTCACTTTTTGGATCTAGTTGAAACAGGAGAGAGGAGAGATAAAAATATCTCATTATCTGGGAGTTTAAAACTCTCCCACACATGTGAAATAGGAGCCTCCTTCATGAGGGGAATTCCCCCATACTGAGGTGTCAAAAATGCATCATTTCTTCTAAATATCTCTCTTTTTTAACTATTAACCTTGACCTTAGTCAACTCTTCATCTGATGTGAGTATTTACTCATTTTTGGGGGATTTTCTTTATTTCTTCTATTTATCTCCTCCCTACATTTGGATAAATCTTATTGGTCCATAGGAACCTTAATTTAAAATTTTGAAAAAATCTTGACCCCTAGGATAAGGCCTCTTGAACAGATTATACTTGATTTCTAATGCACCTTCTGAAAATCTTTTTGAACTTCTATTTCGGGAGAACTTATTTTAATAAGAAGAGATATTTTTCCATCCAAAAATATTTAAAAACGAAATTACCACTCTCTAGAAGATTTTCTCTCTCTAGACCAAAACTGGTAAAAACAAGATCTTTTATATTTCTGAAGAGGGATTGGATTACAGGGGAAGATACTAGACATCCTGAGAGGCTGGGGAGGAATCTTACAAGTGCCATCCCTCACCGGACCATGGTTCCCCCTCATGACCTCGCACCCGAGCCTGCCCACCTTCTTAGGGAGCCTTCGATCCCATCAATTGTCCCTTTTTCACCCTCGTCATTGACACCATTCCCATCATCGACTTCCACCCCACCTCCCCTCATGATCGACACCCTGCCCATCATCAACTTCCACCCCACCGCCACCCTCGTCACTCATCATCGACACCCTGCCCACCATCATCTACATCCACCCCACTGCCACTCTTCCCATCATCAACTTCCACCCCACCGCCACCCTCGTCTCATCAACGTCCATGCCACTGCCACCCTCATCATCGATGGCTCCACCATCAACTACCTCTTTGCCACCCTCACCTCCCATTCTCCTTCCATGGATCCCTTCTTTCTTGGGACCTGCATCACACCACATCTCCTTGGTTACCCCTCCATCGTCACCACTATCCTCGCCACCCTCGCCTCTCGCACCATCTAGAGCCATCTTGGAATCTCTTCCTGTTGAGATATTGAGCTCATCTAGTGAGGCGATGGACACTGATGACCCACCTGCTGGGGGGATAGGCCCCACACTTACACCACTGGCATGGTTGGTGAGATCATGGGTGATATGCGGCCAGTGGGATGACAGGCTGTGTGACAGCCATTCTTGAGACTGGCAGAGTTATAACGCCAGCTCATTTAGTTGGGTTCACACTATAGAGAATCCTAGTATGTATTCGGTTGAGTACCTTTTCATATTGTGTGTTCTCTTTTAGGGTTTTGTGAGTGTGTGTGTGCTTGCAAGAGCTCAAGCTCTCTTCTCCCCTGCATCTTTTCATGGTATTAGAGCCTGGTTCATGCTAAGGGCTGAGCTGCAAGCAAGAGAAGCACAGGAAGCCGTACCACGGTAAGAGCTTTGTCTACTCTTCCCTATTTGTGTTGGTGACTACACCCTTGTCGAGAGCTCTACGGGAGGCACCGGCAAACGATCTGTATTGAGGAGCTTTCTTCGCAGGAGTAAAGCTATACGGAAACTATATTGTCCTATCGGCCCTATTGGACAAAATTTTTCGGACCGAAAATGCATTTCGGGCACGTTAGGACCTTCATTTTTCAGAAAGCAGGTGAGGTTGAGCATTGCGAGTAAGTCATCGATTCTATGCAGAACTCTGTTTTAAGAATTGCAGGAGGACAGATTGGTTGTGTAGACATTGTGTGTGCTCAAGGAGGTCAAACAATTGCCATTGGGTGTATGTATGCACATTGAGGTCACTGGTTGTGACATTTGAGTGTAGTGCAGTACCGCTGTCTGCAGAAAATACAGCAACTTGTGCATGACAAACTAGAGTGTTGTTTTTGGTAAATTTGTGTGTCTGGCAAGATGTCAAATGATGGCATAAACCACATTGTTGCTGAGAAGCTTGACAAGAAAAACTTCCATGCTTGGAGGTTCAGGTTGACAAATTTCTTGATGGGAAAGGGTTACTGGGACTACATAGAAGGTGAGCATGAAGAGGCACCGAAGATACCGAAGATCAATCCGACTTCTGCAGATGTGAAAGAGTTCAAGGATTGGAACCAAGGAGCCAGAAAAGTTATGTATTGGATTTCTATCAGTATACAGGACACCATGATTGGGCACATATAGGATGCCAAGTCCCCCAAGGAGGCGTGGGACACCTTGGTAAAAGTCTATGAAACGAGTACCAAGGCATGAAAGATACAGTTGAAGAATGAAGTTCATACTGTGGAGAAAAAGAGTATGTCTGTGTGAATGACTATGCATTGAAGATCAAGGGTATTGTGGAATCCCTTGCATCTATTGGTGTTTCAGTAGATGATGATGATAAGGTGGAAGTCTGTCTATGTGGTCTCAGGCCACAATACAAAGCGTTCAAGACGTCTATTCAGACTCGGAAAAACATTCCCAATTTCACAGATTTGGTGTCTGAAGAGAAGAGGTTGGGTGAAGACCAATAATCTTCACAAAACAAAAACAATTCAGAGCAACAGGCCTTTTACACAAGTTCAAGAAGAGGACGAGGTAGAGGAGGCCGTGGATGCAGGCCGAATAGGTAATCAGAATTATGGCCAACAACACTCCTAGAATTCACAACAACAACAACACGTAGGTGGAAGAGGCCAATTCAGAGACAGGGAGATACACGTGGATGCTTTTATTGTGGTAAGCCTAGACATGTGCAGAGGCAAATTGTTATAAGAAGCATGCTAACATGCAAAATAGGAAATTGCAGCAAAACAACTATGCATCCTCGAGCAGAAACAATGAGGATAATGAAAGGTTGTTTGTTATGCAGCATGTCATTAATGCCATGTCTGAAAATGTTGACGCAGCACATAAAGATGATGTATGGTACATTGATTCAGGTGCTTTGAACCACATGACAAGTGATGGGGAGTGGTTCAAGGAGATGAAAAACCTTGAAAAACCAGGTTTTGTGGAAACAGGGGATGACACTACTCATCCAATTGCCCATGTTGGAGATGTGCCATTGTCTATGCAGGATGGCAAAGTGAAGTACCTTGCAGATGTACTTCATGTTCCAAACATAGCAAAGAATCTAGTTTCAGCTAGCCAGATGATTGAGTAGGGTTTGCAGGTTTGGTTTAACCCTGATGGTTGTTATGTTGAAGACTTTAAAGATAAGTGCAGGTTGGTTGTAAAAGGCAATAGAGTGGGTAGAATGTTTACATTGAATGTAAACATGCCTGAAGTGAGTGCTGCGATGTTTGCAAATGGTTCAAGAATTGTTGCAGACACAGACATTTGGCATAAAAGAATTGGACATGTGAATGTACAGAGAATGAAGTCTATGCAGATTAAAGGAATTGTGACAGGGCTGCCAAAGTTTAAAGTTGAAGGTATGCCGAAAATATGTGAAGCATGCCAATTTGGAAAGCAAACAAAGCATGTATTTCCACGTGACAGAAATGTGAGCAGAAATGCACTGGATGTTGTGCATTCAGATGTATGGGGTCCTATGAAGACCATGTCTATGATGGGAGGTTGTAGGTATTATGTGACATTTATTGACGCGACCACACAAGGAAAGTGTGGGTATACTTCATGAAGGAGAAGAGTGAGGTGTTCACTCATTTTCAGAATTTCAGAGTTATGGCTGAAAAGAAAATAGGGAAACATGTAAAGTGCCTAAGGTCAAATAGAGGGGGAGAGTACTTCTCCACTGAGTTCTCTAAATTTTTGTAGAAGAATGGTATTCAGAGACAGTTTACATGCAGATACACTCCGCAGCAAAATGGAGTTGCTTGAGTGGAAAAACAGGCACATTGCTGAGATTGCACGAGCATTGATGGGAGAGAAGAATATGCCACATAGCTATTGGGCTAAGGCTATTTCTATAGTAGTTTACATCATGAACAAGACTCCAACTACAGCCATACATGATGTAACTCCAGAGGGAGAGGGTTACTAGCAGAAAACCTGATTTATCTCATCTGAAAGTCTTTGGATGCATTGCATATGTGCATGTGCCAGATGAGCTGAGAACTAAGCTAGATCCAAAAGCTAAAAAATGTGTGTTTATTGGGTATTCCCTTAAGCAAAAGGGATACAGGTGTTATAACCTTGCTACACGTGGGTTGAGGGTAACCTGGGCAGGGATGTTGTTTTTGATGAGATGAGCAGCTCATATGCCATTGAAAAAGAACCTGCTGGGGCTGATGTGAGTGGAAATGTGGTTGCACAGAATGCAAGTCAGCAATCACAGTCTTTGAGTGGAGCAGGAGAGTCCTCATCTAGAGGTTAAGTTGATAGACCATGGAGTGGCAGGCTGCGTCATAATACCAGTCCTACAAATGTGATTAGTACATCACATAAAGGCAAAGAGAAAGTGGTTGGGCCCCTTAGTATGCCTGACATTTTTGCAGGGCATTCTCATGTTAATGGAGAGTCTAGTGGCTCAGAGATGAGCCTTGATGAGGATCTTGGGATACCAGCTATGAGAACACCTGGTGTAAAGAAGGTTATGGAAGCCATGAATGCAAAGCTACAAAGATTTGGGAGAGTGAAGAATCCTGTGCAGAGATTTACCTATGATGATTATGTGGCACATCACTATGCATACATGGCAAAAGTTGTGAAGGTTGTAGAGCCCACATGCATTGATGAGGCTATTGGAAATGTGTGTTGGGAGAAAGCTATGGATGAGGAGATGGATGCACTATGTGGAAATGAGACTTGGGATTTAGTGCAATTGCCTGAAGGCAAGAAAGCCATTGGATGCAAGTGGGTGTACAAAGTAAAACATAACAGTGATGGAAGCATAAGCAGGTACAAGGCTAGATTGGTAGCCAAAGGAAATGCATAGACATATGGCATTGATTATGAGGAAACTTTTAGCCCAGTTGCCAAGATGGCAACAGTGAGAGTTGTGGTAGTAGTGCATTCTTGCATGGGGATTTGCAGGAAGAGGTGTATATGTTGCAGTCACCTGGTTATGAGGATGTGTCACCCCCCCTGAGCATGTTTGCAGGTTGAAGAAAGCATTGTATGTCTGAAAACAAGCACCAAGAGCATGGTCTGACAAGATTTCTGAATATCTTGTCACTATTGGCCTTCATGTAGCCAATGCAGATTTCTCGCTGTATGTGAGACACAGTGATGAGAGGGGTTGTGCTTGTTGTCATCTATGTAGATGACCTGATCATTACGGGGAACCATGATGCAGAGATCTTTGATGTAAAGATCTTGCTTAGACAGAAGTTTGAGATGAAGGATCTAGGGGAGCTCCCGATCTCCCATTGACACCGAGGTGTGAGCTACTTACTTCAGCAGCTCCCACCCTCATCATCCCCTCCGACACCGTCTCTCTCAACAGAACCACCACCTGTTCCTCCGAGTTTCACCTCCACCATCTTCTCCACCACTCCTCAGGTTGGGCTCTTTCCGAGTCTCCCTCTCAGACAGTCTTGACCATTCCCTCCGACCTAACGAGGCTTCCTTTTGAGTGCTATCTTGTGGCTAACACATTGTTGGAAGCCTCTCGACGGATCATGACCATGGGACTCATCCATCAACGAGTCCTGGGTGCCTTCACCGACGCCAACCGACACTTGCGTTGGTTAATCTATCTCACAGAGCGGACTGCTCAAGAGGCTACAGCCTAGGCAGAGGATGTAGAGGAGGCCCTTCACTAGTTACAAGAGTCCATGGCCCAGCAGGACGTCAAGCTTTAGGAGCTTCGCGAGAGAAGAGGAGCTATTTGAGCTGTACCTTGTGATGAGGATGCCATGGCAGCTATTCAAGAGCAGGAGAGCACACTTTTGGTAGAGACCCATAGCAGCATGAGTCAAAGATGCAGGCCCTCCAGTTGGATCATGAGAAAGAACTCGCCACCCTGTAGGACGTGCATGCGCACAGCTCTTAGTCAGCAACATGCGCTTGAGTTAGCTAATCTCCATCAGCAAGCTTCATCTACAAGGGATGACCTTGTGGAGTTCCACCAACGTCTCATTGAGCAGCATTGTTCAGTTGGTCGCCCACATTCCATATCCACCAGGTCGACTAGGGCTTGGGACTGATGCCTCCTCCCATGCCACTCATGACGATTGATTCGGTTTTTTGTAATTGTACTTTTTCTATTTGTTGCCTATGGGCATGTACTGGCTATAGCCAAGGTTCATTTTGTATCGTTATGTTCTAGACTTCGTGTCGGAAGTTTTGCCCGGACAAAGTGGCCAGTGATGATGATTATTGTTTAGATTGGTTTTGTGCTTTTGTTGATGTTAACCTTCCTACCAGATGTTAACCTTCCTACCAGATGCTTTGCCCGAGGGACGACATGGTAATACAAGTAGTGCTAGCTTGCTGGATGAAGTGCCGAGGAGCTCTTAGAAACAGCTTGCTGGATGAAGTGCCCAAGAGCTCTCAGAAATAGCTTGCTAGATGAAGTGCCCAGGAGCTCTCAGAAATGGCTTGTGGGATGAAGTTGCTCACGAGCCTACTTGACTCATTTTTATTACTTGTGTATCTCTCTAGAAAGAAGGTTTGCTTGGAAGGATCATTGTTGAGGTATGCCTGGGAGATTGCTTGCTAGATGTTTTTCCTGGAGGCTAGCTTGCCAGAGAACCACCTATGTTTTTTCTTGGCATTCACTGGGACGGTGAATTGAGTAGTAGTGGGTGACTTGTGGACGGGAAGCTAGGTCCTCCATACTCCACCAAGAGACGCCACCATTATCTCCGAACCCTCTGACCCCTGCAACACCTGATTACCCTGACCACCATCACCGTTGGTGCCCTCTGATAGCTCCAACTACTGTCACTCGCCAGTGTGCTCTGACCACCAGTGCCCTCTGACATCTCCAATGTGCATGGCCAACTCCGATGGTACTCATGGAGGCAACACCCCTCCCCCTTTCCCAAGGCAAGGAGAGATCCTCTTCGAGATTCTGGAGCACCATCTTCCTTTTCCCTCTCCCTTTCCCAAGGCAGGGAGAGATCCTCTTGAGCACCACTCGAGGAGGAGGACACCCAAGGAGGAGATAAGGGGTGCACTCTCTGGGTAGCATGATACACATAGTCATAGACACACTCTCCCGGAC
The DNA here is from genome assembly GCF_041138505.1 of Cibotium barometz. Classification (NCBI taxonomy): domain Eukaryota; kingdom Viridiplantae; phylum Streptophyta; class Polypodiopsida; order Cyatheales; family Cibotiaceae; genus Cibotium; species Cibotium barometz. The sequence continues at coordinate 39,943,605 of NC_141072.1, forward strand.
GAGGACACTCTCTCTGGTATCCCATTCATTGTAGCACATTCTCTATTGGAGGAGAGTCTCTCTAGTAGTATTTTGGCTTACAGTTGGTATACAGTGTTGTGCTCTATTGGTGTTTTATCCATCTCTTTGTGTGAGCGAGGTGAGTGAGGGGTCAATGGTGTGTGTGGTGTGAGTGAGAGGCCTGTAAGGGTATTGTGGTGCTAGGTGGTGGTCGGAGAGCACAGTACATAGTCTAGAGCATAGGTCTTGCATGTCTAGCTAGTGAGGTTGACTCATCCTTGGCAGGTTTACTTCCCTGAGAGGATCCACGCTCCCTTCTCCCCCAACCCTAGTGTTTGTGTCGGTAGTCTTCAAGTTCCCTCTAGCAAAGGACCGGCGGAGTCATCCACACTCGCCTTTGTGCACTTATTAGAGATGTTGGACACCGATGCTTCATCTTCTTTGAGTGAGGAGGCAGTTGGCTTCACCGCCAAGGATACTTTCGCAGGAATGGATTCTTGATAGTGGTGCTTCTAGGCACATGACTCCTTCGCGTGACTTCTTTCAAGATCAGAAATGGCAGTCAGGTCGCATTTTTAGTGGCAACAATTCCACCATACCGATACACAGTGAGGGCTGGATGGAGATCATTCCCGATGGTGGCAGAGGGGGGAAGCATTCCTCTCATGTTGTTTACATCCCCACACTTGGTTTTCATCTATTGTTAGTGCATGAGGTGTGTAAGACTGGTTTCCAGGTGGAGTTTGAGGAGCATTTTATTGCTCTACGGGATCGCAAGATTGGCCAGGTTGTTTGGGAAGGCGGTGTGGAGAATGGTATATGCAAAATCTCCGCACTCTCCTCTTTGACAGGTTCTCAGATTGGTGATTTGTGGCACTTTTGGTTTGTCCGCTGCTTGAATGTGGATGCACTGCGATGAGTTTTCCGGGACCAGATGGTGGTTAGCTTGCTAGATGTTGGCAGCATGCAAGGACGTTGTAGTTCTTACATTCATGTGGTAAGCAACACATGGAATCTTTTCCGAAGCAGGCTTCCAGGTGGGCTTCAAAACCTTTGGAGTTGGTACACACTAACTTGTGTGGGGCTATACAGATAGCATCCTTGGGAGGTTCTTTGTACTTTTTTATGTTGCTTATTGATGATTGTAGCATATTCACATGGGTTTATTTTCTCTCACAGAAGAACCAAGCTTTTGCTTGGTTCAAGGAGTGGCATGTGATGGTGGAGAAAGAGTCTGGCTTGTAGATAAAGAATCTTCGGGCTTACAAAGGAGGAGAATTTTCTTTCAATGCATTCGTGTGGTTTTGTGCGGAACATGATATCAAGCAGGAGCTGACCAATACAGGTTCTCTGTCAGAGAATGGAGTAGTTGAGCATAAGAACAGGACTGTGGTGGAGACGGCGAGGATGATACTGGAGCATTGTGATCTTCCTCATCCACTTTTTGGGGAGAGGTTGTGGCTACGGCTCTCCATATCCTCAACCGTTCTCCGACGACTTCAACATGACTCCCTTTGAGGCGTATTTTGGCAAGAAACCTGATGTCTCCCATTTCCGTGTGTTTGGGAGCCATGCATCTGTCATATTCCAAAGAACCAAAGGGGGAATCTTGACTCTAAGTCCTAAAAGCTTGTCTTTGTGGGATATAACTCTCTTTCCAAGGGATACAGGGTGTATGATCCAAAGAGGAATGAGGTTGTTGTCAAGCAGGGATGTGGTTTTTGATGAGCACGTTCTGGTTTTCACTGTTGATGAGCTACCACTTCTTGGAGACCCAGATGATTTCGATGATGATTCCAGTCAATTGTTCCAGCTGGATAGCCTTAATCAGTTAAGGAGGTTGAGCCTGGAGATGATCCCCCGCAATAGTAGGAGGCTCCACGTTCTGTTCAAGTACCTAGGTGGTTGGTAGACACCACCCTTCGGGAGTCAGGTGTTACAGAACTTCCCTCTGAATGGACCACAAAGGACGGACCTCGAAGATCGCATAGAGTTCGTGATAAAAGTCATTCTGCGGAGCTTTTACAGGTAAACTATGCTTTGACATCTCGTATCATGTGGGACAAAGAGCCCACTTCCGTCAAGGAAGCCCTTGCATAGGATACTTAGAGGAAAGCCATGCAGGTGGTACTGGATACCATTGAGAAGAATAACACTTGGGAGCTAGTTTCGAGGCCGTTGAATCGGTCTATCATTGGTGTCAAGTGGGTCTTTAAGACCAAGTATACGTCAGATGGGTTAGTGGACAAACACAAAGCTAGAATTATGGGGTTATGCTCAGCATCCTGGCATCGACTATGAGGATACCTTTGCACCGACAGCATAGCGAGGATGACCATGATTCCGACCATTCTTGCCCTTGCTTCTTCTCAGTGGTGGCCCGTATTTCAGATGTATGTTAAATCTGCGTTCCTTAATGTGGTGACTTTTGCAGGAGGAGGTGTATGTTGAGCAGCCTCTAGGCTTTGAGGTTCCAGGATCAAAGGGGATGGTTTACAAGTTGCAAAAGGCCTTGTATGGTGTAGGCTCCCAGGGCTTGGAGTCAGAAGATTGATTCCTTCTTTCTAACAAACTGGATTTCAGAGATTGGTGGTTGTAGATCCCAACCTATATCTCTTTCGAGAACACGATATGGTCACATTAATCATCCTTTATGTAGATGACCTCATTCTCACCGCAACGATCATATGGTGCACATTGCAGGACGAAGGTTGCCTTTATGTAGATGACCTCATTCTCACCGCAACGATCATATGGTGCACATTGCAAGACGAAGGTTGCCTTGTCAAAGGAGTTTGAGATGACTGATTTAGGCTTACTCCACTTCTTCTTGGGATTGGAGATCTGGCAAACCCAAAGGGGGTTCTTTGTCTCTTAGCAACGGTATGTCCATGAGTTGCTTGAGGCCTTTAGTATGGAGAACTACAAGCCTATCATGTTGCCAATGGACCCGAACATGAAGCTTACAGTGAATGATCCTTGTGAGCCGGTTGATGTCTCTCTGTACAATTGGAACCTGGTTGGTTCATTGATCTGGTTGTTGCTAAACACTAGATTGGACTTGAGCTTTCTTGTGGGGCTGTTGAGCTCATTTATGCAGATGTCGTTGAAGTCTTGTAATATTCCTCCCTCTAGATTTTGATATGTAAAGATATAAGAATCTCCCCTTCAGTCTCTTGTGATCATTCCCCCCTTCGGAATGGATGTATGGTTCCTCCTCAGCCCCAAACAGATGTATAAGTTCTCCTCTCAGTCCCCTATTAGTTCTCCTCTCAATCCCCTATAATCATCCCCTATAAGTTCTCCTCTCAGTCCCCTATAATCATCCCCTATTTCAGAATGCAAGAAAACATCGTTTTCCTTTGTTTTTGGCCTACAGAGAGAAAATATTCTAGAGAGAAATAATACAATTTTGAGATATTTTTGGATATAAAGTTATCCCTTTTATTTAAGATGAATTCCCTAAAATAGAAGTTTAAAAAGAGTTTTCTAATATGCATTAGAAATTAATTGAATATGTGCATTAGACCCTTAGCCTAAGGGTACCCATTTTCTAAAAATTATGGATTAAGGTCCAAAGAGTGTTCTAAAGGTCCAATGGTGTTCTAAAGAGCCAATGGGATTAATCCAAGTATTGAAATAAGAAAAATTTAAGAATAAAAGAAAATCACCCAAAAGAAGTAAATTCTCACATAAGATGAAGAATTGACTAGTACAGGCACTTAATAGTAAAAAAATGAGATTTATTAGCTAAAAAAAAGAATTTTGACACCTCAGGAGGGTGAGTGGAACTCATGAAGGAGGCGCCTAGAATCTCCATGATTACTCTAATTTTTTATCAAAAAAATGAGATATTTCATCTCTCCTCTCACCTCTTTCAAACTAGATCAGAAAAGTGGGCCTAACTGGTCCAAAACTTGTCCAAATTGGATCAGAAGCCTCTAGATTCTAGCTAGACTTGGTTGGTGGCCTCCCTCACCTATAAATAGATCCCTATTCCTTTGTATTTTCATCTTAGAGTAATTCTGTGCTAGTGTAATTTTTAATTTAGTGTATTTTCCTCTTCCCTCTTCATTGGCCCTCCATTGGGAAGCCTTGGCGCTTCACTAAACCTCTTCTTCTCTTGAAGATTCCTTTCTTCTTTATGTCCAAGCCTTTTCCTTGAGGGCTACATAATTTTTGCAAGGTAAAGAATCAAGAAAACCAAGGGTAAGCCTAAACAATGATGTTTATGCCCTCTTTTTGATATTAATCTTCTTCCTAACCTCCCTCATGCTTGGGAAGCATTTTATTTTGTGGTTTTTTCTTAAAACCATGTTTTTCTTGATTTATGATGAATTAATGTTTATGTTTAAGCTTAGGTTTATGCATAAACTAATTTTTATGTTAAAGGTGTAGTTTTGAACATTCTTAATTCATAGAAAATGTGGGGAAACTATGGCAAATTTTATCATTAGAAAATAAAGGTTTATTCATAAATTAATTTTTATGCTAAAAGTGGAATTTTAAGCATTCTCATGTCATAGAAAATATGGGAAAGTTATGGTGGTAAAACCTTTATCATTAGAAAATGAAATTTATGCATAAATAATTTTTATATTAAAAGTGGAATTTAGAGTATTATCATTTCATAGAAAATGTTGGGAAGCTATGGAAAAAATTATATCATTAGAGAATGAATTTTTGCATAATAGATTTTATGCTAAAAGTGGAGTTTTGAGCATTATTCATTTGCCAAAAAAAATAAAGAAGGTTATGCATAAATGTTTTAGATTCATTCAATTTATGAGAATTATGAAAATGATTATGAATATAATTCATTTAAATTAAAAAATGGATTAGTTGGTGTGCATAAGTATTTTATGCTAAAAGAGGGATTTCTATGATATTTTATTTTGGAAAAATAGAGAAAAGAATGTGAAAATATTCATAGGGGTATATCGAGAAAACATGGATAAATTTTAATCAGAAAGAGGAATCACAAACATGTTTGACTTTTGGAATACATCTAGATTCTTGAAAAATATAATCTTGGGTACATTCTGAAACGAGAAAAGGATTTCCCAGAAAAAGACCAGAAACATGCATAGTTGGATGAGCGACTGGCTTATTCCTAGATTCCCTAAGACAGGAATCTAGAATCCTTGAAAGGATCGAAGATCCAAAAGTGAACGAAAATTTAGATTTAATGGAGTCGAGAAAAAGTTGCCTTGACTAAGCCAAGTAACGGCTGAGACTTAGAAAGTTCTGTCAGTGTATGAAACATGGAGTAATTGTACTTTTAACCTGGTTGATTGTGGAACAAAAATTCTGATAACTAGATCAAGGAAAGTTGATAATCAAACGTGATTTGCTCAAAGAGAAAAGAGACCATCTTGAATGTGGGAACGATGTGGGATGATATGAATGAATGTGGGAATGATGTGGGATCATGTGAATGAATGTGGGATCATGTGAATGAATGTGAGAACGATGTGAATGAATGTGGGAGCGACGTGGGATGATGTGAATGAATTTGAGAATGATGTTAAATGTGGAAATGATGTATGATGATTTGAATGAATGTGGAATGATGTGAATTGATGTGGAATGATGTGGGATGATGTGAATTGATGTGGAATAATGTGATGTGAATTGATGTGGAATAATGAGAAATGACATGGAATGATGTGGAATGATATAGAATGATGTGGAATGATGTGAATAAATGTGGAAATGATGTATAATGATGTGAATGAATGTGGAATGATGTGAATTGATGTGGAATGATGTGAATAAATGTGGAAATGATGTGGAATAATGTGATGTGAATTGATGTGGAATAATGAGAAATGACATGGAATGATTTGGATTGATATAGAATGATGTGGAATGATGTGGAAAGATGGGAATTTTGCTTGGAAACTGTATTTGTATGTGGAGCTGGTTGATTGGCCTTGCTGGTCTTCAACGGATGAGTTCATGGCTCTTTTAAATGGATCTTGTTGGTTGATCGAGCTGATCTTCAAAACGGAGAGTCCATATTGTTTTTATGTGATTATATTCTTGGGTACTATGGGCTAGGAACTATTGAAAAGGCCACACTGAGTGAGCAGGTGGTGAGCATTCTGGTTGTGCCGATGATGCCATAGGTAAGCTGAGGAAGGAATGACTAGAAATTGGATTCTGTGGTTGGAAAGTGAAAAAGTTGGAACTTGGACCTTGGAAATGGAATACTGAGGATTATGCTAGAAACATTGTGGTTTTATTGCAATGCTATTTTGCAATGCTGTTTTGGAAATAGTTGAATCTAAGAAAAGGTGATTTCATATTGGGTGTGTAAGTGGTGTGTCTATTTAAATTTTGCATGAGTGCCGGCTAGGGGACATGGGAACTCTTTTCCCTGGTACTCGGGACAAAACACAACCAAAATTTTATAATGGATCCTATCAATACAATGGTTAGGCGATTGGCTAACCCATGGGATTGGATGGGGTTAGGTTGGATTGATGGATTCCTATAATAAAATTTAATTATATTCAAGTTACGATAGTTGAAGTAAGTCACAGGATAATTCTTATTCTATGGAAAAAAATCAACGGTTGTGCCTCTTTTGATGGGAAAAAAAGCATTGGTATCTATGAACCAACCAAGTGCAAGTTTCTCCTTTGATTCGGCCATGTGACCCATGGGTTTGGTCAGAATACAAAGGATAGTTAAGGCTCTTGACTACGTTAGAAGATTTTCCTAAAGGAATTGCCTATGCTTTCTTGGTGAGGGAAGTTTTTTTCGGGTTGGAAGAACCGAGGGATTAGTCTCTTATCTGGACATTTGTGGGCGAGGCCCCGAGTGGGAAGCTCTGCCCTATGCACAAGGTTGCTACTTCCACTGCCAGCACTCTAGAGTTCGATGCGCAGAGGGGGAAGGGATCTCACAAGTCTCATTGGGATGTAGGATTGTGGATCTTGCGGTATTTGCAGGGTATGAAGGATCTTGGACTCTTCTACACCATTGGAGGTGATGAAGGAATGAGTTCGACTCCAAGGTTGGAGTGACTCAGATTGGGGGGGGAGGAGATCTAGACATGAGGAGATCTACATCAGGCTACAGTTTCACCCTCGGCTCAGGAGTTGTTTTATGGAGCAACAAGAGGCAAACAACTATTAACTTGTCATCTATAGAGGCAGAGTACCGGGCTGCTTGCGAGGTTGTGTGGCTGCAGAGGTTGCTTGGCAAGATTGGGTAACCACAAAAGGAGCCCACGGTTATCCAATGCGATAACCAGAACTGTATCGCTATTGCTCGGAACCCAGTCTTCCATGCCCGGACCAAGCACATAGAGATACAATATCACTTTGTTTGTGAGAAGATCTTGGTTGCTGGTGACATCTTGCTTCTTTATTGTTCGACGGAGGACAATGCAGCGGACCTCTTCACAAAGTCTCTACCCAAGGCTATGATCCAGTGGCACTCCAGCTCACTGGGGTTGGTTCCACAACTAGGAGCTGAGAGGGGGTGTTAGCAGTCATCTCCTGTCTTTACACTATGTCAGGGCCTCTGTTGTGGGTGTGCTTGACCGTTTTTGATGTCTTCCCATTTTTCCTCTCTCCGTATTTTTTCCCATTTTTTCGGAGCTGTGTGGGAAGTCGGCTGCCCCCAAGTGTCTAGCCGACTGAGTATGTGCTGCCCATGTGATCTAGTGTTGCCCGACTATATCCAACTGCTGCTCGACTACAGATTTACTGACCGACTGAAGTTTTTTACAGGTCATCGGCACCAAGGTAGTAGTCAGCTGATCCTGAGCTAGCCGAGTGGAGTTTTCTAGTCGTGGGTTGCTGTCGGCTTTGTCTAGACTGGCTTACCACCCAGAACAGCCAACAAGGGCTATATAAAATGGCCCCTTGCACACACACTTGATCATTGTATATTTTTGGGATTTATTGGTGTATATAGCAGAGTTACACAAGCTTCTCTCTCTCTCTTTCATCTATGTATTTGCAGTTGTCTTCATTTCCACTGTGCATTTTGACATATAATATGCTCCTCCAAATCCATCCCGCTGCACTGCGCCATCCTCTAGGATCAAAAACTTTCCCACAATCTTCAAACAACATCAAAGCCTTGCCCTTATCAAATGGCTTCATCATCCATGCACACCTACTATCCAATCTCCTTCCTGCCACTCCATCCTCGTCAATTCTTAGTTCATCCAACTCTACATAGTTTACACTTCCTTGTACCTCTATCAAACCTGCACACATTTTACTACCCTTGTCATCTCATCAAACCAAATGTGAGGATAAACTTGCACACATTTTACTACCCTTGTTATCATCAAACCAAATGTCAGGAGAAACCTGAATGCTAACATCTAATCCCCCCAAATCAACAACTTGCAGCACTCTCTAGTCAGAATCTACAACCTCCTCATCCCACTGCCTACTCACAGCATCCAACAGCTCATGATCAACATACACTCCAACATTCACATAGGCAACTACCTGTTCACTCCATCATCTTGATCCATAGATTCGCCAAACTAAGCATGGATGCCCTCCAAGGCATCATCCTCTAGGGCGTCTACATCATTATCCCCCTACTGTGGATATACTCATTCACATATGACAACTCACTCATGCCAGCACCATCAACACCTGTGTCATCAAAGAAAGGCAATTCTGCTAACCCCTCTTCCTCACACTCTACCACATCTAACTTCCTGCTCCTCCATCGCAATCCCACCAACCATTGATGAGGCCATCACTTTGTCAGTGTCTACTATCATGGCCACACAACTTGCACTCTCCATCACTTCACAAACATGTTGTTCCAAAGCCTTTACAACCTCAAACATAGCCCTCACATAGTAATCCTCTACTTGCATTCTGCCTCTAGCAGGACACACATTCAACACTTCATACACAACAATTCTACTTGGCCTAGTGGGTGGCATACCAGAATTTTGTCTCATTTTCCTCTCTTGATATGCAACAGTCTTCACAACTTCAACATACGTTGGCGGGTCCTTCAATTCCACCTTCTCTCTCATCCTCTCAGTCACACAGCAGCTCAACAAACTTGCCCTTCTTTAAAAAGTCAGGAGGTACCTTGTTCTCTCCCAAGGTCTTGAGCATCCTCCTCCAAGAAGCTTCAAACCTTTCCACAAAATCGGACCTCTTTATTCTCTCCTTGGGTCAACCTACCCAACTCTTTCTACAAGTCCTAAGGATTGTCAACTTTTCCATATTTCCTCTTTAGGGCTTCTCTCAAACTATCTCAGCGTCCTGTCTCATCATATGTGGCTTCATATTCAAACCAATCCCTAGATGCAGCTTCTAACAACAAAATCACCAACTTACACTTATAGGCATCCTCATCACTGTTGTTTCTCAAAGCAACCAATTCAATACTCCTCAAAAACTAGGTGACATCCTCACCCATCTGACCTCTATATGCATCATAACCAATTCCAGCCAATGGCCTTGAGTTGATCAACAAAGGGACTCCAACCTGCTAACCAAAGCCCTTATCAAGAACCTTCTGATCCTCAGTGGGGGCTTCCAACTACAAGTCTCTCCTAACTCTAGCTGACATCTAGCTAACAAAAATCCCCTATAGCTGTGATAGAGATGTGTCTATAATCTGTCTCCGAAATCCTCCACTAGTCCCCAGACATAAAATTGTCCTCTAGGCTCTTGTACTTTCTTCCAAGGTCAACCAACCTTAAAACCACAACCCCAGGACCTTCCTAGATCCTCTGTTGACACTTCTCTGATTGAACCTTCTGAATACAGCCTTAGTAGTCTGACATAGAACCGGATGATTTAGAAGTCTACACTAAAATAGAAACATTTCACAAGTGTCCTTCGATATCCTTAGGTCCTCAGGAAACTCTAAACTCAAAGGGATATCATATTAAGAACTCTATGCTGTCTACAACTAACACACAGCTGCTTCAGATTTGATTGTATGTTACAACTATATATTTTATCATATTTTTGATGAATTAATAATCAAAGAAAAATATTCTTGATTTAATGTGTGTAGGAATCAGCTTAATGGAATTTGTAAATGTGGACAAGATTATTATATGTGCAAATGTGCACAAAGTTATTTTATGTAACAAGGCCCGTTAGCAATTATATTTGGACAAAGGTTCTTATTTGTACTGTGCACAAGATTATTATATGTGCAAATGTGCACAAAGTTATTTTATGTAACAAGGCCCGTTAGCAATTATATTTGGGCAAAGGTTCTTATTAGAACCTTTGCCCAAATATAATTGCTAACGGGCCTTGTTACATAAAATAACTTTGTGCACATTTGCACATATAATAATCTTGTGCACATTTGCACATTCCATTAAACCTACTTCATTGTCATGGCCATGAACCTTCTTTGCTTCCATGGTTTGAATTCTTTTTTATTGCCTTTGTTCATCAGTAAAATGGTCCAATTTCTATGTTTAGTAGACCTAGAGCAGTGACATTTGAGATCATGGCCATACTTCATTGTCATTATCATGGCCATGGCACTTCTTTGCGAATGGTTTTGGTTATTTTTCATGGTCTTTGTTCATTCAAATGGTCTGAGTTCTATGTCATAGCCATTGCTTTGGTTTATCAAAATGGCACTTGTTCAACAACATGGCCCAAACTCACCTGTCAATTGACTAGGTTCTGAGGCTAGTCTTGGCCTAAGTTCATCCGGCGCCGCACGGCCCTTCTTTGTAAGATTCAAGAATCCACGAAGGTGTTGGGTTGAATGCTCTCTTATTTTCAACACTCTTTCTTTACTCTCATCCGGTTTGCAGAGCCTAGCTACTGTCATTCATCTTGAGTGAAGCCTAGTTGATTGTCATATGCATAGTGTTCACCACATGCATAGTTGATTGTCATATGCATAGTGTTCACCACATGCCAAGTTTACTTAGTGCATGCCAAGTTTACTTAGAGCATGCCAAGGTTACTTGTTGCACGCCAAGTTCACTCACCACATGCCAAGTTTATTCTCAGAATGCCAAGTTTACTTGCTACATGCCACGTTCACATACCACATGCCAAGTTCACTTACTTCGTGTGCCAAGTTTATTTTTTGCATTTTGAGTTCACTAACATGGTGCTTGTTTTGTAGGATTCGCAAGCCCATGAGGGTGTTGGGCCACATGTGGACATGGAAAATAACGTTAACATCGAGAAGAAAGTAACCTTGCCTCTATCTCCTTTATCCCCTCTTTACCACTCTTTCTTTACTTTCATTCAGTATTCATAGTCATGGCCTTTACTTTCATGCATAGTCTTCATTCTTTCTCATTTATTCCCTTTGTCATGGCCTTTGTTCATTGAAATGGTCCAAGTTCTATGTCATGGCCATTGCCTTGGTTTACCAAAATGGCACTTGTTCAATGCCATGTCAAAAACTCCCTCTATCATTAACTAGGTTTTGAGGCTGGTCTTGGCCTGAGTTGATCTCGGCATGGCCCTTGTGAGATCCCTGTCCCCACCGCGCAACGAATTCAGGGGTGCTAGAAGTGGAAGTAGCACTTCTTGCGTGGGCCAGGGTTCCACACTCGGGGCCCACAGATATCCGAACAAGTCACTAATCCATCGGTTCTTCCAAAACCGAACCCAAAAAAACTTCCCTTGCCCGGAAAGCACGGGCAATTCCTCCAGGATAATTTTTCTCTAACGTAGTCAAAAGCCTTAACTAACTGAACTGATCTGACCGAACCCAAAATTTCCATAGTCAGATCAAGGGAAAGATTGCACTTGGATCATAGAGACCAACGCTTTTTTCCTCATTGAGAGGCATAGCCATTGATTCTTTTCCATAGAACATTTTTTATCCGGGATCTACTTCATCTATCGTACCAACAGAAATTTAGTCTCATTTTAGGGATCCATCAGTCCAGTCTAACCCCATCCAGTCCCGTGGGTTAGCCAACTGCCCACCAACCACTGTAGTGATGGGATCCAATTAAGAATTTGGTTAGGTTTGTCCTTCCCGGGTACCAAGGAAAAGAGTTCCCAGGCTCCCTAGCCGGATATTCATGCAAACTTAAAACTAGTCACACCACTTACACACCCAATATGAAATTGCCTTTTTCTCAGTATCATCTATCTTTAAAAAGAATCATTTAATGAGACCATTGTCTCACTGATCATAATCCTCAAAATCTCATGTTGAATCCTTATTTCTAATCATTCCTTCATCGGTGTATCTATGGCATCATTGGCAACAACCAGGATGCTCACCACCTGACCACTCAGGGGCCTTTTCGATAGTTCCTAGCTCATAGTAACCGGCTGAATATTCACATATCAAAATGGAATCCCCTTAGTTCTCCCTGCTCCACCTATGTTTTTGGTGCCTATTCCCCACATCACCACCTCATCTTCAACTTCACCCCGCTTTCCCATCAACATAGCCCACGAGTTACTTACTCCAGTCTCTTCCACCCTCATCATCCCCTCCACCACCTTCTCTCTCAACAGCACCACCACCTGTTTCGCCGAGCTTCACCTCCACCATCACCTCCACCATCTTCTCCACCACCACCCATGTTGGTCTTTTTTTGAGTCTCCCTCAAACAAATCTAACCACTCTCTCTGACCTATCCTCGAGGCTCCATTCGGAGTGCTATCTCATGGCCAACACATTGATGGAAGCCTCTCCACGGATCACAACCATGGGTCTCATCCACCAACGCATCCTGGGTGCCTTCACCGATGCCAACCGACACTTGCATCGGTCGATCTATCCAGCAGAGAGAGCCGCTCAGGAAGCTATAGCCCGGACAGAGGATGTAGAGGAGGCTCTTCAGCTGTTAGTTACATGAGACCATGGCACAACTATTGAAATTAGAGCAATGTGATGATCTATGGTGGATCAAATACTAGAATCAACATCATTAACAAAGTGATTAGCAAATAATTAAGATGTAATTAGTGAGAGTAATTAGCAAATAATTAAGATGTAATAAGTGAGAGTAATTAGTGATAGCTTAATGTAGGCATGGATAATAAAAAACCAGCAAATTCTCATTAGGCCAATGCCTCAATTTATAGAGTTTACATCCAAGCATCAAATCCCACTGATTTCTCCTTGATTCACTGCACCTCTTTTGCTTGATTCTCTCCACCTCTTCACTTTTCCCAGAATATCTCCCAGAATATCTCCACACTTCCTAAATCTTCTCATGCTACCCTTTATTCTCTCCTAGTAGATTCTTCTCACCTTTTCACAGGTTCTTTCACATTTACACATTCTCTTTTATAGCCTCTAACCAAGGGCTTGTTCCCGCACACACCCTATTCACTTGTATATTTCAACACCTCCCCTCAAGTGAATACTCTCTAGCACACCTGGACCCTATACCAAGTTTCTCTCTTACTTGTTGATAGTCCGCGACCAGTGTCTAGCACACCTCCCCTCAAGTTAACTTAGCACACCTGGACCTTGTACCAAGTTTCTCTCTTACTTGATAGCCCGCGACCAGTGCCTCAAGTCCCTAATCTCATAGTCCTTGACTCTCTCTCTCTCTCTATGTGTCCAAGGCTACTATAAGTGTCCGCGACCTTGACTAAAGTGCTCACACATACATCTATCTACCATGTGGCCTACATCATCGATGGCTCAGAGGTGGTTTTACTTTGTTTGGGCAGGTTACATTTGGTTGTGGGGTCTCTCTCTCTCTCTCTCTCTCAGATTTTCACATGGCTCCTCACTCGTTGGAGCCTTACATCTTCTCTTGTCTTCAGTCTTCTTGTCATGTGGCAGCTTCTCTCCACGCGTCCGTCTCTTCTTTCATTCTTCTTGGGGCAACTTCTCTTCTCGTGTCCATGTCTTCCTTTAAATCTTCTTGGTGTGGATCTTCTTCTTGGAAGGAGATCTTCTTCTTCTTCCATTGCTGGGGCCATGAGCTTGTCCGTCAGGTATTCTTGCTCCATGTGAGCAACATGTTTAAATGTTTTGCTGACAAATCCTTTGGGCTTTTGATGTTTATCATGTATCATTATGTAATGCAAACCCAAATTTATGTGGGAGGTCTTACCTCTTGCCTTATTCTAGACAAGGACAATGTTTGATCCCATATTTACACTGATGTAATGTGCCCAATACATAATGCGTATAGCATTCATTCTAATGCACATTCCCAAATGCAACTCTGGCTGTGAATAATCTTGAATTTGAGTGAGATTTATAGGCATTAACCAAGCGTTAAATGCAAAATGATGATTATCACAATTTTATCAGCATAATTTTACCAGAAATTACATTAAATCAAGGGTAACCAATTTGTACAAAATGGTTGGAGTATCAAACCAACTCCGAATTGCAATATGAAGTTATAGGGATCTGTATCAGATACTAATGGTTAATTTAAACCCTCAATTGTACCAAAATATAGTGATTAGCATTGATTAATCACTGATTAGCAAATTAATCCTCTGTTTTGTGTACAAAAAACAGAGTATGCAGGGAGTCTAGATCTGGGGCCTTAGACTTCAAATGAGCTCAAATGCTTTCAAGACCATCAATAGCAATGAGTCTAGTAGAGGATTAAGCCAAGAAACACAAGATTTGACCAAATATTGAAAGCTTAATCTCTGTTTTACCAAAGTCACCTACAGATTTGATGAAGAGCTTGGATCTCACTGTAGACTTGATGAAATCTATGAGGAATTAGAGCCATTGCAACTGGAGTAAGAAGAAATTTGAATTTCCCTTTTGAAAAACGGTGCTTGCAAATCGGGCTATCGATCGTCGATGTTCTACAGTGATTTGCTTCAATTCCTTTGAGGTGAGTGTAGCCCCTTGAGTCTAGTTTGAGTACCTAAAAGGGCTTGGGCTAATTTGATGTGTGCAAGGAGAGGGAGCTCCTCCACTGGCTGGGAATATAGAGGCTAGTTGAAAAATAACTAAAAATTTGATTATTTTCTAATTATCTACTAATCTTGATTAATTAGATAATGGGCTCATAAACCTAATGGATTCTAGGCATGGCTCTAATACCATGTTGAAATTAGAGCAATGTGATGAGCTATGGTGGATCAAATACTAGAATCAACATCATTAACAAAGTGATTAGTAAATAATTAAGACGTAATTAGCAAATAGCTTAATGTAGGCATGGATAATCAAAAACCAGTAAATAATTAAGTGAGTAATTAGCAAATAGCTTAATGTAGGCATGGATAATCAAAGACCAACAAATTCTCATTATGCCAATGCCTCAATTCATAGAGTTTACATCCAAGCATCAAATCCCACTGATTTCTCCTTGATTCACTCCACCTCTTTTGCTTGATTCTCTCCACCTCTTCACTTTTCCTAGAATATCTCCCAGAATATCTCCACACTTCCTAAATCTTCTCATGCTACCCTTTATTCTCTCCCAGTAGATTCTTCTCATCTTTTCACAAGTTCTTTCACATTTACACATTCTCTTTTACAACCTCTAACCAAGGGCTTGTTCCCGCACACACCCTATTCACTTGTATATTTCAACAACAACAGGATGGGGAGCTTCAAGAGCTTCATGCGAGGAGCTATTTGAGTTGTATTTATCTCCCATCCTCGATGAGGATTCCATGGCAGCCATTCTGGAGCAGGAGCGCACCCTTTTGGTAGAGACCTAGCAACAACATGAGTTCAACATGAGTTCAAGATGCAGGCGCTCCTCCATTTGGAACATAAGACAGAGCTCGCCACCTTGGAGGATGCGTATGTGTGCACTCTTACAGAGCTCTATCATAGCAGGAGCTTGAGTTAGCTGATATTCGTTAGGAGGCTTCATCTGTAGAGGACAACCTTGTGGAGTTCCAACGTCTCATCAAGCGGTGTCGTTTGTTGGTTGCCCACATCTCACATCCTCCACTAGTCCAGCAGGGCTTGGGACCAATGCCTCATCCCATATCACTCATTATGGTTGATTGGATCTTCTGTATTTTTTATTTTTTCTGTTTGCCTACAAGCATGTACTACCTATGGCTAGGTTTCATTCTGTATCTTTGTATGCCTGGACTTCGTGTGCCAAACGTTTTTCCTAGACGAAGTGGCCAATGATTATTGTTTAAATTGGTTTTGTGCTTTTGTTGCCATGAGTGTAACCTTCCTGCTGAATTCTTTGCCTGGGGGATGACAGTGGTAATAGAGGTAGTGATGGCTAGCTGGATGAAGTGCCCAAGAGCTCTCATAAATGGCTTGCTAGATAAAGTTTCTCGTCGGGAGCTCTCAGTTTGATCATTTTTTCCACAGTTGTCTTGTTGGATGAAGTTTTCCAAGAGCCTAGTTGAATCATTTTTATTATTTGTGTATCTCTCCAGAAGTTTTACCTGGAAAGATCATTGGTATGAGGTATGCTTGGGAGCCCTCTTGCCGGAGGTTTTGCTCGGAGTCTAGCTTGCCAAAGAACCACCTGTGTTTTCTATGTTGCATTCATCGCGGGAGGATGAATTGAGTAGAAGTGGGCAACCTATGGTGGATAGGAATCGAGGTCCTCCACACACTCCACCAAGATCCTCCCACCATCACCTCTAACGGTCTTCACTACCGATGCCCTCCAAACGGCCCTCATCGCTGCCCCGTGCCCTTTGACTGCCTTTGACCAAATTCACCGCCGGTGCCCTCCGACCACTTTGACTGCCAGTGCCCAACGGATCTGACTACTGCAATCACCGTTGGTGCCCTTTGACATGCCCAACCACCCTCACCCACTGGTGCCCTCTGACATATTCGATGTGCATTGCCAACTCTAATGTTACTCATGGAGGCAACACCCCTCTCCCTTTCCCAAGGGAGGGAAATATCCTCTTCGCGATCCTCTTGAGAACCATCTCCTTTTTCTCAACTGAAGATCTTCCCCCTACTACACTACATGATGAGGGTTGGGACTTTGAGGAGGAGGACACCCAAGGAGAAGATATGGGGAGAACTCTCTCGGTAGTGGGAGACTCTCTCTTGTGTCACATTCACTCTAGCACATTCAGCGGAGAGTAGATTCTATGGTGTACAACATTCTCTGTATTGGAGCATAGTCTCTCTTATATCATTCTTGTCTACAATTTGGTATACAATGTTGTGCTCTTGTGGTGTTTTGTCTATCTTTCTGTGTGAGTGAGGTGAGTAAGTGGTCAGTGGTGGGTGTGGTGTGGTGTGTGGTGTGTGAGAGGCCTTTAGGAATACTGAAGTGAGAGGCCTTTAGGAATACTGAAGTGAGAGGCCTTTAGGAATACTGAAGTGCTAGGTGGTGTCGGAGAGGCCTTTAGGAATACTGAAGTGCTAGGTGGTGTCGGAGAGGATGGTAGACAGTGTAGAGCATAGGTCTTGCATGTCTAGACAGTGAGGTCGACTCACTCTTGGCGGGTATACTTCCGTGTGAGAGGATCCACGCTCCCTTTTCCCCAACCCTAGGGATTGTGTCGGTAGTCCTCGAGTTCCCTAGCGAGGACTGATAGAGTCATCTACAATGCGTGGGCTTATTAAGCTGGCCGCACCATACCAATTGATTGCAGGGCAAAGATGATATCCTCAGAAGATGTGTGCAAGAAGATGAGTTTGTCATCACGATATACTAGAAGAGGCACACTAAAAAATAGCGAGAGGACATTTTTTTGGAGAAGTTACAACTCACAAAAAGCTTCACACGGGACTGTGGTGGCGTACGTTATTAGGGGATGCCATAGAATTTGTGAAGAGAAGCAAGGAATGTTAGCAATTTGCTATTCCATAATAAAAGGACAGGATGTCTCTCACCCCTTAGATTGTGAGACAACCCTTTGAGAAATGGGGAATTGATTTTGTTGGACCCATTAGTATAGCAGTGCATCCATCTCACAAGCTCGTTATGTGATCGTGGTGGCCACAAATTATTTCACTAAGTGTGAAGAGGTGAGAACCTCTTGGACTACGACCAAGTCTTGATATGAACATATCATTTCCAAATTTGGCTGCCCACTTGAATTAGTTACTGACCGGAGTTCACATTTCATTAATGAGGTGAATGAACAATTACTTATAGGATTCCTTGTAGTACACTACAAATAATCACCTTATCACCCATAGGCAAATTGCCACAAGCAGAGAGCAAAAACAATATATCTATGTGCTATTTTGACTAAAACCTTAGAATCCAGTCCCGCGGATTGGGAACACAAGCTAACTGCAGCACTATGGGCCTATCGTACATCATATAAGATAACAATAGGATACACTCCCTTTCGTCTAGCTTATGGCGTTGATGTGGTAATGCCTAGGGAATTCTTAGTTCCAAGCCTGCAGATTGCACTATAGGAAAGGCTTACTAAAAATGCATTAGCCGAAAGGTTGGTTGACTTAAAAAACTAGATGAAACCCGGCTAATTGAATCACATGGGCTTATGGTCGAAAAACTACAAAGAAAACTTTGGTTTTACCATAACCTGAAATACAAGGAATTGGAAATGGGGGACCTCATCCTCATGTATGGTGTTGGAAGCACCAAGAAAAAGAAACTAAAATACAGAGGGTTAGGATCTTTTAGAGTGTCCAAAATCATGCCTCAAGGGTCAGTCCAAATTTAAACCATCGAGAGTAGAAATGGAAGGATACATCAATTGGCAGTAAGCTCAAAAAGTATTACGGACCCCTGACCCAAGAAATGCAAGAGCATATTTTGAAACAAAAGAAAGAGCTAGTCAAGGAAAAAATCAGACAAGCTCAACAGGAAGCCAACCCAAGGGAAGCAAAAGCAAAACAGAGACTCGAGGGAAAAATGCTACATGTGAACATGGCTTCACTCACCTTGCTTGATGACTTGGATATTGAGCATGCACGCCTCCATGTAAAAATATTTATGAAAGATGGTCACACTAAGAGCATTGCATTGATTGATAGGAGATCAAGTCATAACTTCATCTCCTCCGAGGGGTCACTCATAAATATGTAAGCGTAGCATGTGGATTCAACATAAGGGGTTTTTAAGACCCCTTTTTTTACATAGTTTGTACATACATAAATGTACCATTTAAAGGGGATATTCATAGGTTAAATAGAAAAAGGGTATGATTTACTCATGAAAAATTAATATATAAGGGGTTTTTAAAATAGGCCTTGAACACACGTGATATAGATGGTTTACATACAGTCAACCCCCTGAGTTGATCTCCTATGAAACATGGGTAGCTCTAAACAAACTGCACCTCAAGACCAGTGATGCATAGGTTCACAGTACACATTTATCAACTACAAAAACTGTGTAATTTTTGAATGTTAATATCTCTATTAGAAATAATTCCTTGGTTGGAAAGGTATTTGTTATGCCTATACAGGGTCCATGGAAGAGGAGATGATTCTTGGACAATCCTGGATATGCACCAATAACTATTACATCCAATGGGAAAAATGGGTTGTACAACTCAACGATGGCAAGAGTACCATCACCATGCCATTATGGAGTCCCTTGAATAAGGGAAAATAGATAGTGACATGTGACATGGAACCGCCAATGCCAAGAAAAGTAGAGGCCTTAATAGAGCAAACGTCCATGTCAACACCTCATCTTCATTCAAGAAGACCACAAAAAGGGTAGCAAAAGTATCTAGTCTGACAACAGTGGGTTCCCAAAGCCCAGCTTCAAGGCCAAGGATACTATGATACAGACAAAACCTCATGGGTATCAAGGCAAAAAAAATCCATGCTCCAAGAAAGAGACAAGGAAATCAAACCAGGGATAGGAAGCAATATTCCAAGCAAGCCCGCACTCAACTTAGCATTCAAAAGCAATGGGTGAATAATGGATCCACTCGTGTTGGCGGGGAGCATTAAAAACTGTATTCTAGAACTGTCAGATACTCCTTGTGCCAATCTGGTTATATGCCAAAATCTACTGCGCAAGGCCTGGTATCATTTGTTTAAATTGTCACATAGCCTCCCCTTGTATGCACTTGGTGTTGTTTGCACCATCTATGGAAATAATAGCTGATCCTGAATGTGACAATTTGGATCTCTAGCAGATCGGCCAAGTGTGGATTGGCCAGCTTGGTGTGACGAGCCACATTCTCCCACAAGGTCCTCTCTCCTCCCATTGGTAACAGCTCCTCTAATTCTGGCATTGAGGCTCGGAGAGGTTATGGTACATAAGGTTGCCCCCATGACTTTATGTTTGAGCATGCATCTGACAGGATCCTTTTGGTAGGCTCAAATGGTTTGATTTGCATCAGCACACCTGAAACATGAATTTAGGCTTCAAGAGTGGGTTTCCTAGTCAGATAAAGCCCTCATACTCTGGTAGCCAGCTGACGAATTTTCAAGAACATTTACATTAGTAAAAGCTTGGATATCATCTTGAGGTTGATGATCACGTACCTCATCGATTAGCCGTGGAGATAGAGTTGGTGCCAATATCTCCTCGGGGGAAAGAGTGTTAGTGGGAAAATCAACAGGGATAGAAAGAAGCAAGAGAAGATACAGTCGGCCTTAGTTTTATTAGTAGGAGACACACTAGGAAAGAGATTTAATAACTTATTGTCGATGGAAGAGAACACTAGATAAGTAAAAGAAGTGGAGGTGTCCAGTGTTTCCTCTTGACCCTCTCCGAAACTTGGGGGCAGTAGGTTGAGCTTGTTAGTTTTCATAAATTCTTGGAGGTCAAGTATATTTGTTGTGGTTACAATAGGATATTCTATATGCTCCTTATCAAAATTATAAACCACGTTAGTGAGCATAGCCTGGATATATTTTAATAAAGTTTATAATACCAAAATGATGATATAATGTAGATTCTGAGAGGTTTAGATGCTAATGCGTAATATTATAAACTTAAATTCAGCCATGGCTAATAACCCATTGGTAGTTACGTGCAACAACCTCATAGTTGGTCGGTATCATTGGGATATCATCTGGTAGAAATAGGTCAAGTATATGGACATTGTCATCGAGGATGTTTGATTGTTGTAGCACCCGACACCAACTACGAAGGTTTAGCACTATGGGATGTAAGAGGAAAAAGAAAATATCAACTAGGTTAGTTAGAATTATATCCCCCCGTAGGATTTCCATTATTATGGTTGGGTCTGCATCTCTTTCAATGTTTTGATGAATTAGGGTTATGTCTCCTAAATTGAGGTCTTCGGATTCGTATTGAAGAAGAGAGAGGGTTAGTGTAGATAAAAACAATGTGAGAGTCTGAAGAGGGGCCCAAGGAGTTAACTAGCAATGAACCTATCTCCCAAGGCACGTTCAATGAGTTGGCGTAATTCATCCGGTTGATTAGTTCTTTGAGATCGTTTGCTGGAGGGCAAGCTGGCATTCGAGATCCCATATTCTGGACTCTTTGGTTGTGGGTAATGTGGAGATGGCTACTTCCCGTGCATCTGGAGTAGCGGACAGCTCGTTATATCTTCTTATATCCTCCTCCATTGAAATCTTGGAAGATTTGTCTTGAAGGTTAGCCTCTTCAACCTGCTTTAGCCGTTCCTCTACCAAGCTTTGACTGCTCGCTCGTGTACATGCTCAAGCACATGTTGATGGTGCTTGACTAGCATGTGATCTATGTCCATCGACTTTGTAGTGATCTACTCATTGAGGGCTTTCAATTTCTTCAACCTACTTTAGCCATTCCTCTACCAAGCTGGCATTCGAGATCCCATATTCTGGAGTCTTTGGTTGTGAGTAATGTGGAGATGGCTACTTCCCGTGCATCTGGAGTAGCGGACAGCTCGTTATATCTTCTTATATCCTCCTCCATTGAAATCTTGGAAGATTTGGCTTGAAGGTTAGCCTCTTCAACCTACTTTAGCCGTTCCTCTACCAAGCTTTGACTGCTCGCTCGTGTACATGCTCAAACACATGTTGATGGTGCTTGACTAGCATGTGATCTATGTCCATCGACTTTGTAGTGATCTACTCATTGAGGGCTTTCAATTTCTCAACATGTTCTTTGTTTAGTTGCTCTCTTTCTGTTTGAAGGCTTACAACCCTCTATTATGCTTTAGCAATGGCTTCTTGTCTTGTTCTAATCTTGCCTTGAGCTCTTCATTCTCTTTGGTGGTACGGACTATAGTCTTGCTTATTCATCCGTTATTGCCCTCCAAGTTTTGGAGCCTTGCCTCATGTTCTTCAGTTGCCTTTAAAATCTTTAGAATCACTTCTCTGTGTGTGGCATCCACCGCAACTATTTGCTCCTTAAGTGCCTTTACCTGGTCAATGGACTCCTACCTATTTCCATAGTTCAGCATTCCTGTCATGTAGCATGTGAGCAATAAGCAAATGACATCTCTAGACCCTTTGCTCTTGGGACCAAATATCTACACTTGTGGAGGCTGAGACTTCTGTTTGGTGCACCAACAGCATGTCAAGGCCTTCCATGGTCTCTTCTAGGAGATTATGTAAGCAGATCCTTCTCCTATTGTGTCCTCAGTGTCTATTTGCCTTCGCTTACTGGGACTAGGAGTCTTGTCAGCTCTCATTCTTTTCTCTACTTCTTGAGCTTCTTGAGTTGCCTCTAGTTGTGCTAAGGTGGCCTCTTCATTCCTCTCCCCACATTTATTTGTGGGGGCAACTGTTGTTCCTCTTGAGCCTGTGTTGCACCAATATTCGTTTGAGGTGGGTTAATCTAAAATTATTGAATCACAGAGTGGAGAGAGGTTTTTAAAGATGAACTAGGTAGGGCTTGAAGGCACTCTGCACTCTGTGTGTGTGTGTGTGTAGTGCAAACTCTAGAATGGCACTTACTATCAGGTTTATACGTTTCCTTTCTTTTGCTCCCTATTGCTCTAGAACCTATTGGAAGGATGCAATGTCTTGGGCTACCTCTTCTTCCAGCCGTTGTGTCTCTAATTTAACCTGTTGGAGGTTGTCCCACATCTTTTTACTTTTCTTTGTCCTCTTACCACCCTTCAGCTCTTGAAGTAGCTCCTTTGTCCCTACTATAGCTCTTCTAGAATGAGGGTAGATGGCTCCATGGAACCCTGCAGTACCTCTGCCTCCTAAGTGCCTTGGGGAATGGGAAGATTAGTTGCAGGAGGGCTGAGTACTTTAGTTAGGAGATAAGGATTACACACCTTGGATTGGTGTGGCTTGAGGTAATTATCCATTTCTTAATGGATATACCAAGCCCAATCCTCTATGATGAGGACATGCTCAGTGGATCCATCCGCCTTTGTGAGACGGTACCTCACTTGGTGTTTCTATCATAAGACTTCAGAAATTTTACACAGTGTGTTGGGTTGATGGTGCAAGGGAGGACCTACCATTTTGTCAAGTCTTACTTCTCTATCTTGTTTTTGACATCTGTATCTTCTAAGATCTTCAAAAACTCCGGGCTGTGATACTGGAACATAATCTTCTCATGAGCTAAATGTCTTTGTGGGATGACGGTACGTTGGACTTTTTGTGCATACAGCCCAAGGTAAGTGAGCTTGGTGCCACGTGTTGCTCTTTTTCTCTTTTCTACTAGTGACCCTATGGTATTGGCCCGAGTTACAGTCGGGTTCCCCTCAACCTCTGGGTTGGAAGTAGCAGAGGAGGCCATTTGGAACATGTGAAAAGAACATTAGTCATTGTGACTGATAGGAGATCGTGGTTCTCCTTTTTTTTTGGATATGTGTGTGTTAGTGATTTTTATGCATGGGTGTATGATGGGAAGAGTGTTAGTGTGGTGAGAAATGAATCAAGAAAGGATGTGTGTGAATTAGTGTTTGTCGGGAATCCGTGAAGTAGCAGGATGTGAAATGGTTGAGCGTGAAGTAGTTGTGTGTGAAAGGTTAATACGTGAGGTGTTAACCTGTGAAGGGTTAGCATGTGATTGTGAAAGGTTAGTTTGTGAAATCTTAACCCGTGAAAGGTTAAAACGTGAAGTGTAAAGATGTGAGGGGTTAAAGTGTGAAAGCTTATCCCGTGAAGTGTTAGTTCATGAAATGCTTAAAACATGAAGGGCTTAACTCGTGAGAGCTTAACCCGTGAAGTTCTCAACTCGGTCGTGAAAGGCTTAACACATGAAAGACTTAACGTGTCAAGGGCTTAAAGTGTGAAAGGCTTGACCCGTGAACTAGCAGTTGTTAATTCGTGAAATAGCAGGTTGTGTTGTGAATAGTGTTGAACAAGTGCTGATGGGGTAGCCTATGGTGTAAGCAATATAATTTTAGTAATTAGTGTATCCCAAACTCGAGATTTTTAGTTGACTCCATGAAATAGGAGACTGCTATTTCACGATCCATTCCTGTATGCATTTATGAGATGATGAGATTTGGTGGGTGATGTCACTTTGATTGATGATGGAATGACAAGATGAAAACAAGAAAAGACACAAATGTAGGCAATGTGTGCATAAGCGTAAAGATGTTTCCTTGGTTCACCAATGATTTTATGAAAATGAATGAAACAGTCGAAAGTGTGTGAGGCGCTCTTACCTAAGAATCGATGGTTGCAAAGCAATCAAGTGACGAAGAACACTGATGACAAAACGCACTCCAGAAGATGATGAAGATGATGATTCCAAGCAATGATGGAAGACGGTTGATGAAAAATGCACAAAAAAGGGAAAAAATATGTATTTATGATCTAGCCATTGGCCTTGGAGGCCATCTAAATTGGGTATGCCACATGTCTTCCTATGATTCATTGAGTTTTTTTTACCATTTCATGGTGTGAACTGGCATGAGTTGGTTCATGACGTGAACAACGTTGAAGTGTTTCACGACGTGAAATAGTCCCAAACGGTTCACGATGTGAAACAGCTTGTACCCTTATGCATGCAAATATTTATACCCTATAGATTCCTATATGCTCAAACAATCGAAGGCCACATGTTATGCATTCAAAGTAGTAGAAGTGTACATGTGAAACAAACAAACATGTTTCACAGTATGAAAAACATACCCCTTTACCTTGTACCCAATTGCTTAGAGATGGGTATCCCTGTTATCCTCTTTGTTTTATTGCCATGGGAACCAATGTTGTACTTTGGAGCCTGTGGGTATGTGTTGTTATTACAACCGCTTAAGTTCTGAGAGAACTTCTTATTTTTCCTTCCATCTAGTGGAGGAGTACATCCTCCAAATTGTGGTGAACCTATTTTGTTTCCTGTGCATGTGAGTGCATGTCTTCTTTACCCTGGTCCACAACTTGGTTCAGCTTTTTCTCCTTGGTGGATGACATTGGCAGGGTGTCTCCCTCCTTTGTTTACTTGGTTGAGTTGGTTTCTTTCTCAAGACCAATTTTGGTGTTTCCTTAGCACTTGATTTAGTTGGGACTTGGTTTCTTTCTCAAGACCAATTTTGGTGTTTCCTTAGCACTTGATTTAGTTGGGACTTGGTCCTATCTGTGCTTATGGTTCTTCTCTGTTCTTCTGGAGGTACATGCAGAATTGGGTTTTGGACTGTTTTTTGGTACCCATACCATTTCATCTCCTTGTTGATAGTAGCCATGTTCTGCTAGTAAGTCGTTTATGGTTAGACAACATATAGGAGAGTGGTTAGACAAGATAGGAGAGTATCTAGTCACTATTGGGTTTTAGATAGAAGAGTATCTTCTCACTAT
Organism: Cibotium barometz; assembly: GCF_041138505.1. Taxonomy (NCBI): domain Eukaryota; kingdom Viridiplantae; phylum Streptophyta; class Polypodiopsida; order Cyatheales; family Cibotiaceae; genus Cibotium; species Cibotium barometz. The sequence goes on from NC_141072.1 coordinate 39,969,102, forward strand.
TGGGTTTTAGATAGAAGAGTATCTTCTCACTATTGGGTTTTAGATATCTACACATCAAATTTTTCACTTTGTATGAAAAAGATTGACACATTCATTGTATTGGTAGTCATCTATGCTAACGACTTGGTGTTAACCTATGACGGACATTGAGATGTACTATGTTTTACATCGTTAATTTAAATATTCTGAGTCATGGGCCGGGCTTGTCGGCACCATATGTTAAGGATGAAGGGATTGGGTGATCGCCGATGAGAGGCGCACCTTGAATATCAGTAGGATAAGGGTTAGGGTCGGCCGGCCATGTATGGGTGCCCAAGTGTGAACGGCCAAGTCACCTATAAGAGTCAAATGTAACCCTAAAATCCTCATTCTCATGTGTTGTGAATAGAAGAGTGCTCTTGCCTTATCTCCTTGGTTTCCTTCTCCTGTGTGTGAGAGAGAGAGAGAGAGTGAGAGAGCGATCGAGCACTGTGTAGCGGCACGGTGGCGGAGAGGCGGTAGAGCGGCGACGGCGGCTCCTCCTTCACTACTGCGACGTGGGAATCCTTCACGGCGGCGGTTAGAGCGGTGAGTGACACACCCTTGCATTCTGTTTGAGCTTACTTTCCTGGTTGTATGCGTGTAGCCATTCGTGGCTCACATACGGTGTTCGGCAAGTCCCCAGCTACGACCTGTGCGGCAAAGCGCACATTTTTGGCGCCGCTCTGCCGGGGAGTTGCCCTGCACCAAGCTCCAGTTTGCAGCTCGAGCTACTGCGTGAAGTTTAATTTACACTGTAGGAAAGGCGTCTGTGTGTTTGTTGTTGAGGTGTTTCTGTGTTTTGCAATCTGTTTTTGCAATTTGTCTTCTGCATTTCTATTTCTTTTGTTATTTTTCCGCTCCGCGTGTGGGTGTACATTCTGTTCTCTGGTTTCCTATGTGTGAGGGGGGATTTTTGAATCCCCAGCACCTGTGCTGTGTGCGAACTGCGCCGCGGCAAAGTCTGAACCCTAGAAAGAAACCCTAGAGAACTTATCCCAAAAAAAAGAAAAAAATTAATTTTGAAAAAAAATAAAATAAAAATAAAAAATTAAATTTAAAAAAAAACCAAACGTTTAGAGAGGAAAGATTTTTTATTTGGAGAAAAAAATTTTGAAAAGAAAAACCCCCAATTGACCCCGACCCCGACCTCGGCCTCGGTCTCGGTCTTCTGATATATATATATATAGGAGAGTGAGCCTCCATAGCTTTCTTTCAAGTGAGAGCTTATGGGAAGTTGTGCCCTATATGTAGCCCACTCCCCAAGGAGTAAAGTGAGCATGTGGGATAAAGGCCTCACCCTTTCCTCCTCCACAAGCAAATAGGATTTCGCCCCTTCCCCCCAAGGGAAACAGACTATTTTGAGGACCACAGGAGCTCTGGATAGGCGAACACGGTGCTGTAAAGCACACTAGGACCCTTTGAACGATACGCTCGTTTTCGAGCTATCACACGCCCTAGTACAGGTTCGACCATAAGTAAGGGGGTAAAAACGAGTTAAAAACAATACAAAAACAAGTAAAAACGGGGTGTGAAACACCTAAGAAACCACTTGTGTGGACTTCAAGGGTAGTTACCAACGCCCATAGTGTACCCACGTCACATGCATCTACGCTTTGGTCGGGTACTAGAGCCTGAGCCACTAGAAAGTGTTTCAGTTTACGCAGGCTCACACCATCCCTCCACGTTGGCATCTTGGCCTTCGGCTGGAACCCAAGGGAGTGCAACCCAAGATCCACGAATAGTGGATAGTGACTCGTCCTCTGACTCAGAAGCCATGGAAGGGCACCCTACCAAGAACCCTGAGGAGACAAGCCAAAACATGCTAGTGTGGGTCCCACAACCCGGATCTAGCATGTTTAGTCGTCTAATAGAGACCTTTAGTAGAGCTACACGCTCTAAACATGCGACAAGCGAAGTAAATGAAGAAGGAGGGGTAGTGGATTCGCCATTCACATCTTATGTAGACCCTACCCTCCCAAAGAGTGTCCATGTGGATATTCTACCCACTTCGTTTAATGCCAGGCCCTATTGAGCTACCACCTTCCGCCGATGCTCTTCCTAAAGTGGAGGTCCCTAGAAGCCAATGCATAAGAAGTGACATTGCGTCCACTTCAAGAGAACGGTTTGGCACACCAAGTCTAGATGGGATATTTCTCAATGAAAATTGGGAATATGATCTACACACAGAGACTCTAACGGACCTATACACGGGTTACACATACCATGTAGGTTGGTTAGAAGTCCTACGATCTACATCTAGCGCCACTAATCTAGAAGAGTAACAGCAAATGATATGTGAGGTTATTCATAGAATTATCCAAATCGAGAGGCAAAATAGGGGAGTGAACTTAGGTTCCACTGGCCCTATGAGATTTTTGGATACAGGCAAGGCCAAACAACCAACCCTATCACAATTGGAGACTCCCTCGGTGAGTCCCATAGACCCTTCATATGTTGTTTCACCTGGAGTCTCAATGCAGGTTGAGCCCACGAGCAGTAACTTTAGCTTCCCAACCTTGGCTCAACTTTCCATTAAGGAATCCACAATGCCTACCCCAATGATGAGCATAACGGAAAGTGCACCTGTTACCGCTGTAGTTAGTACGATGCCGCTACCTAGTGGAATAGTATATACAACAGTGCGTGCCAGTGCCTATCAACCATATGTACCTATCGCTACTCATGCTCATGTAGCTCCTACGCCTCTTAGTATGCCAATGACGTATGCTCCACGACCGCCTTATCACAACCCTTATCCAAGAGGAGGTAGGCCTAGCCACATATCATATCCTACGTTATTTGCCAACATACTCAGACCAATGCCAACTCCTATCAGCGAGGCTATCTCAGAAATGCCTCAACCAGCTATGCCTGCTCACCTAGGTGATCTCGCAGCGTTTGCTCAGACGATCGGACGATCTATTGCGGAAAACATGCGGGGCATGCTTGAGAGAGAACCTAGAAGCAAGGCAGTACAAGTGGCTAAGCTCACTCAAAACTTCAGTGGTAATAACGAGGATGTTAGGAAGCACATTGAAGTCTTTGAACACGTGTGTGATTCCTTGGAAGAGCATAATGAGCTGCATAAGTGTAAAGCCTTAGGCTTAACCTTGAGTGGGAAGGCCGGAGATTGGTATCGAACCTTGAGGGTTGAAGAGCGCACTCACTACCCCACTCTCAAGAGATTGTTCTTGAAAGAATATATACGTGAGGGTGTGCTTTGGGGAGTAGCATCTCAACTCCAAAAAGCTGAACGCGAGGAAGGGGAGTCAGTGAGAGACTTTATAAGTCGATTGAAGCATCTGAATTCTCGCTGCACTCCCGAGATGAGCGCTTCAATAATAACCAACTGCTCGATAGATTCATCCGAGGATTGCGCCGAGGACATATACAATGGCCTAGTCATTAGAGGTCTTACAACGTGGGAAGCAGTCATAATGCAATCCAGTTAGAAGACAACTTGATGATTGCAGGTAAAAAGGTGTCTTCGGAGACAAAATCCGTTAGTTCACAAGTATCTGGGCACGAGCCAATGACGGTAAAACCTATTGCCAAGGAGCCCAAGATATCTGAAATGTCTGTGAGATCGACCTTACTAAGGCTCTCCAAGAATACTTTAGGGGTAATCGAGCTCCTCAGAATAGCCATATGTACCCAAGGAGAGAGCAACAATGGTGTTCGGTGTGCTTAGGACCACACAGCACGAGTGAATGTCCCACATTCAGAGTCAAATTCAATGGGAATTGCAATGCATGTGGTAAGTATGGCCATCAATCTAAAGATTGCCTACTAGTACTTAAGCAAATGTTGGCAAATCAGGCACCACTAGCCTGGTCAAACACACCTCAAGTACCCGCGCTAATGCCTGCACAACCTGTCGAGCAACCGTCTCACAGCACATAGTTCCAAGGAATCCGAATGTAGTCCGGTCTGTGCCGTTACCACCGCCAGTGCTTGCTAGGACCACAACCTCCACATCCACCAAGGATTACCCCAATAAACCAGATGGGTTGTGAGTCACATAGTGCATGTGGGGATTATGAAGAGGAGATAGACCCCACTGCTCCATACGGGATTGATACGTTTGAAATGATTCCCCAGTACTACATGGAGGATCATTTCGGGCAAGTCAAGCCTGTATATCAAGCGGCTGCTCTCGCCACTAAAGGGCAAAACCTTAATACTTTGGCAAGGAGACCACCTCTTCAATGCTACGAGTGTGGTGGACCGCATCGTGTAGCGGAGTGCCCTAATAGGTTACAGAAGATCGCTACTCAGATGCAACCAAATCAAGGGAGCACATCGGGAATGCCGATACTTATATGTAATCGTTGTGGCATAGATCATTTGATCGCTCAATGTCCACATAATCCTAATGCACCCAAGATTACGCCATTGAATTTGGTTGAGGTCACCAACCAAGCACGAGGAGCCACACCCGTTGTACTCGCGAATGTAGTTACACGATCAATGCTTCAAAATCAAAACTACATTCTTGAAGAGAGGGATACTGCATCAATCGCTCAGGCAAAGAAAAAGAAAACACGGCAGAAGAGATCGCTTAATGCCACGAGTTCCAAGCCTAGTTCAAACACTAACATAGGGACAGGAGATGACCCCGTGTATATTAATGATCCTCAATGAAGGAAAATCAAGCGAGTACATAAATAAAGGAAAACAGAAGGAAACTTCCTCGGTCCCACAACCAAGTCAGTTAATGCCCTCTCAACCACCCAAACTGACTGAGACTCCCCAAGACAAGCCACGTGGGCCAAAAACCCTCAAGAAAAAGATTGGAACTTACCCAAACCCAGTTGAGGAGATTGAACAAGTGCAATGGTGGAAGAAACACAAAGAGAACTGGAGCCAAACCCGAGAAAAATCAAAATTCCAGACACAGTGTTTCCTACACAAGTTCAGCCTCACAGGAACCATAAACCGTTAGCTATACCTAGTATCATTTGGGAAGAAAGTGAGGATAGGACATCTGGAAGTGGGAAAACACCCTTCTTGCTGGAAAGAATGTTTAGTGAGGGAATGCTTGACCCCATCAAAGAGGAAGTGATTCCATCTTCACCAGTCCCTAGTCAAGGGGCGATATCTCGAAAAGTACCGTTGAATGTGTCCAACCTAATGGATTTCATGTCCTCTGAGATCAGAACCACGATCATATCCAAATTATACAGAGATTCTGAGCTATTCTTAGCTCTTCGGGCATTTCTCAATGGAGAACTAAAGGCGGGGTTACCACAATTTGCAAATATGGATAGACCCGACACGCTTCAAGATGAAGGGGAACATTGGGATCTACAACCCAACCTAGATGAAGACTCGGTTGTTGAAATACTTGTTAACAAGTTGGGACAGTACTTTGAAGGTGACGAATCTAATGCAGCCCTCTCCACCATTACTACCAAGGGATTAACTCTAAAGGGAATCCTTGATGGTGGTGCTGGAGTGAGCATTGTGACTAAAAACTGTTGGGAATCTATGGGAAGACCTCCCCTTCTCGAAGTCACAAACATAGTGGTTAAGATAGCAAATGGAACTATTGCTAAACCTATTGGAATGTTAAGGGACCTTAAGATCAAGGTTCTGGGATATAAGGTAAGACATACCTTCATTGTAATGGATTTCTCCAAGCATCCTATGTCATATCAAATGATCTTAGGACGTCCTTTCATGAGGGAAGCACAAATGGTACATGACTGGTCAAAAAACCATGTCTACCTACAATTCCAAGACTCTGTCATTCGAGTTGATCTTGAGAATGGTCGTGCGCGTCCTTTAAGAAGCAAGGTTATTATCGATAATCGATCGGATACCACTGTTCACTCCGCCCCATTAAGGTATTGCTATACATGCAAAAAAGAGACTGATGATGGGAAAGATTCTCCTTATATGGATGTCCTACTGGGTATGACTGAGTCGGATAACGTGGATTGGGTACACCTAGCGGCAACCATAGACACATGGGAAAATAGAGACACAAGTTGGGTAACACCTGAGGGGCAAGATATGCCACCGTTAGTGCCAATAAACATGACAGGTGTTATGCACTTGACTCCTGATGGTGGCGAGAAGGCAAACTCCCTTGACAATGACAGTAGCGAAGACTCTGACCAATGCAACTCTGAGTCGTCTGAATCTCAAGAAGAAACTGACTCTGAGCCTAATGGGAGGGATGAATCAAATATTCACCCAAATGGGGAAGCAATGTGCTCAAGGCCTAGGACAGTGACCTCCTGCAGTTCATCCGAAAGTGAGGGAGACACAAGTGAAGGTCGACCAAGTGAGTTCGAATCTGATAGAAACAAAAATCAAAAACTTGGTAAGAAGAAAACGAGACATAAGCGCCAACGCTATCAAGCTAATGTACGCACTGCAATAAACAAGGAAAGATCCACTGCAGAATGGCTTAGTTATGTAGGAGCCATTGATGCTCATCAAAAGTTAGCGGATAATTGGGGACAATACCTCCAAAGTGTCATGTGGTGTATTCCGCAACCTCATGACGTCGCCCAATTAGAAATCGAAGAGAAGCCGAAACTAAGTCGTACTGCAAGAAGGCGACAAAACCAAGAGTTGGCTCAGCAACAAAAGGAAGCGAAATTGAAAGAAAAAAGCCTGGAACAACAAGAACCAGTAGACTTACACCCTGCACCCGAGCATTTCAAATTATTTACCATAGGGGAACGTAAAGTGGTCTACACAAAAGCCCAACGAACGCCTCTTAATAGGAGTAGCAGTGTCTACGATGGCCCTGCGGTAGTTAAGGAGATAGACTTAGCAGATCCGGGTGAGGAGTCTAAACTAGTTTTTATTGCTCAAGACCTCACCAAGGCAAAAGAAGCTGCACTTACAAAGCTTCTTAAAGAATTCAAGGACATATTTGCTTGGACATATCATGATATGAAGGGTATTCCACCCTCTGTGGTGCAACACACGATTCCAATGATTAGCACTGCTAAACCAGTCTAGCAACGTCCCTACCCAATGAATCCTAAGTACGCAAAGATTGTACAAGAGGAAATTGAAAAACTTGTAAAATGTGGATTCATATACCCTATTGAGCACTCAGAATGGGTTTCTCCGATAGTCATCGTACCAAAGAAGAATGGGAAACTCAGAGTGTGCGTTGATCTCAAAAAGGTTAATGCAGCCACCAGAAGGGATCATTACCCCTTGCCATATTCTGAACATGTGCTTGAAAGAGTGGCAGCAAGGAGGCATATAGCTTTTTAGATGGGTACTCGGGTTACAATCAGATCATAATTGCAGTCGAGGACCAAGCTAAAACAACATTTATCACGGAGTTTGGAGTGTTTGCCTTTCGCGTCATGGCCTTTGGCTTGACCAATGCACCTGCAACATTCCAACGATTGATAAACACAGCCTTTAAGGAATATCTAAGAGACTTCCGTGAAGCTTTCTTAGATGATCTTTGTGTTCATTCCTCTTGGGATGAGCACTTGATGTGTTTACGAAAAATATTTGAAAGGTGTAGATTATATCACATCTCCTTTTCAAATGCCAATTCTGGGGTAAACATGGAGTTATCTTAGGGCATATAGTGTCCAAAAATGGGATTTCCACTGACGAGAGTAAAATCAAGGTCATTCTGGAGTTGCCCCCACCTACCAACTATAAGGGAGTCTAACGCTTTATGGGCCATGTTGGTTATTATCGAAGGTTTATCCTATTCTTCACCGAGATAGCTCGACCATTGTATAAGCTTCTCATTGAGTTTATTTGGACCGAAGAATGTGACCGTGCCTATGAGCTATTAAAGAAGGCCTTGGCGAGTGCTCTAATCTTGAGAATGCCTAATTGGGATTTAATCTTCCATGTGCATATTGATGCATCAAACTTTGCTATTGGGTGTGTGTTAACTCAACCTGGAGAACACAAACTAGACTATCCCATTAGCTTTGCCAGTCGCCAGTTGAACGATGCAGAGATGAACTACACCACTACTATGGAGCGAGAAGGGTTGGCAATGATATATGCAGTAAGGAAATTTCGTTATTACCTCCTTGCCACCAAGTTTGTTTTCTATGTGGATCATCAAGCATTGTTGTATCTGGTAAACAAACCATGCTCCACAAGAAGAATCACACGATGGCTATTGATTCTTCTTGAGTTTGATTTCATTGTTGTTGTAAGACCTGGCAAAAAACATGTTATGGCTGATCATTTGTCTCGCATACTTAATGGTGAGGCTCCTACGGGAGTTGATGTGATGACTTACCTGACACTTTCCTGTTCATGGTGGAGACAATGCCTGAATGGAGTGAGAAGATTGTTAACTTTTTGGTTAATGGCTTTCCACCCAAGGAGCTTTGTAAAGATCTAGCTCAAAAGCTGATCAAAGAATGCGAACCCTATTGCCTGATAGCCGGGACTCTTTATAAAAGAGGAAAGGATGCTGTTCTTAGGCGTTGTGCCCGAGAAGATGAGTATCTATACATTTTGCAAGAGGTGCATATGAGCATAGCCGGTGGTCACTTCTCAGGAGACCTAACTGCGCGAAAGATATTACAATCAGGGTATTGGTGGCCCACTATGTTCCAAGATGCATCACTCTTTGTGAAGGGTTGCGATGAATGCCAACGATACAAGAAACCCCAACGGAAAGATCAGATGCCCCTACATCCAATCAAAGTAAACCAACCATTTGAAAAGTGGGGTTTAGACTTTGTAGGTCCAATTAGCCCAGCGGCCCAAAACACACAATCTCGCTATATTATTGTGGCCACTGACTATATGACCAAATGGGTTGCAGCGAAAGCGACACGTAAGGCAGATGCGAGGACAATAGCCAAGTTCCTCTTTGAAAATATAATCACACGCTTCGGTTGTCCTTTTGAACTTGTGAGCGACAATGGGACGCATTTTATAAATGACGTGATTAAGGAGCTCACAACAAATTTCATGATATCCCATCATAAATCTACTCCTTATTATCCGCAAGCGAATGGCCAAGCCGAGAGTACAAACAAGACATTAATCTCTGTTTTGACAAAGACAGTTGAAGCTCATCGCACGGATTGGGATCTAAAGCTTACGACAGCTTTATGAGCCTATCGTACTGCGTACAAAATGGCTATTAATTGCACACCATTCAAAATGGTATATGGCCAAGAAGCAGTCATGCCGTGGAAATTTGTCATTCCTAGTCTTCGTTTTGCTACTCAAGAGGGTTGGGATGGTAATCTCTTAGTAGAGCGTCTATATATCCTTGAGCGGCTAAACGAAGAAAGACAATTGGCTGTATACAATGCCCTTGTGGAGAAGGATAGAAGGAAAAAATGGTTTGATCGCCACCTCAAGGACAAGGACATCAAGGTTGGGGATAAAGTCCTGATGTATGGAGTGCGTAGTAACGAAAAGAAGAAGCTCAAATATGCTGGTAAGGGACCGTATAGAGTATGTGAAATTACCCCGCAAGGTACCATCAGAGTGGAGACTCTCGAGACGGAGTTGAAACCATTGGATTCCTTAATGGGAGTAAATTCAAAAGATACTATGACCCCCTGAGAGCCAAGAGGAGTTACATGCAATCCATCAAAAGAAGGCAGCTAAAGAATAAGCTGAGCTTAAAAAGATACAAGCGAGAATCGAAGCCAAAGAACGTCAACAGCGTGCTAGGCGACAACGAGAAGCCAACTTGGGAATTACGCAAGTATTTTTCGAGGAAGCAGAGGAGGATGCATTGGAATCTGACGTGCCTCTAAGATACCCAATTGAGTTACAGAGTCCTTACGGGGAGGTGCTGTATAATGCATTATTGGATACAGGAGCTCAACACAATTTGCTATCATATGGCGTGTGGTGTCAACTTGGAAAACCACCTTTATCCAAGAGCGCTATCCAAGGTCAAGGAATCAACAAGAAGAAAACCCCTGTCTCAGGAATTCTGCACACTCCGGTTGCCTATGACAAGGGGACCGTAATTCAAAGCTTTTTGGTTATGCCTGCTGGTACCATGGAAGAAGGGACTGTAAACTTAGGGTGCAAATGGATGATGGCCACCAAGTACAATATCGATTGGGCAACCAGACGAGTCACAAAGCAAGAACCAACACTCAGTCTGATCGCTCAAAATCCCGCACCTAAGTCCAACTCAAATGCTAGATAATGAAAAATCACAAAGTCCAGTGGCGGCAAAACCATCTTTGATTGTTTGCCACCCCTCTAACGCTTCAACGCCAAGAGTGGAAACAGGCAGTGTGGTCTCTAAGAGGCTCCGCTCACTATGCCAAAGAGTATATACAAATGGGTCCCTAAAGCTTCGTTAACAGCTACTTCCCCAGCTCAATCTCGTTCAGACAAGAAGCCTCGTAGGAAGAAAGCAGCTACCCACCCGAGAAAGGGCAATGTAACATCATGATGGATCCCTAAAAAATTATTAGTAGCCCAAGGGTACTACGAGGGGAATGACCAGATTTGGGTCCCTAAACATAAGCTGAATCCCTCTACATCACCTGTAAAACCTTGCAAACCAAATGTTGCCACCCCGACGACAATTCAAGACCGTGGTAAGGGAAAGGTAATAGAGTGCTCCGCACCACTTCTTCCAGAGTTAGTTTGGATTCCCAAACGATATCGATCATTACCACCTAGCTCAGGAAGGGGGGAGCCACATGAAGCTTCTAGCTCCTCATGCCAGGCACACACTCATATAGAAGTTTCTACATGCTCTACACCTACTCTTGTCAACACCCAACAAAAAACCGATGAGTCTACGTCTCCCCTTGTAATAGTATCGTCGGAAACCATGAGCTTAACTTTATTGGAAATATTCCTAGGCAGCATGACGTCTTTAGTTAACCTTGGACTACGATTGTCTTAGGTCTAGGGTCAAACCATCTTAATGTTTGACACCTGGCCATGTGTGTGTTGACCTCTAGGACATAGCTATTACCCCTTTGTCGAAAGGATGCAAGACAAATTATAGTTCAGGAGCGAAGATCAAAATAAATAGATTTTTTTTAAAAAAAAACCTACAATAAATGGCAATACAAGTCTATGATGTGCTTTAATGTTGGCCTATCGCCTTATTGATACTTGGTAGGCGAGGAGTATTCTACTCCAGACCGATGCCTTGGATGGCTGGTAGGGGGTAGCCTTGCCTAAGGTGAACTAATAGATTCCTGGATAATGCCTTGTGTTAAACATAGTACCAGGATCGATGTTAGTTTTGCCTTAGGAAGGTCGCCATTGTGTGTAAAAATTGTCACGTGCATTTTTTTTAAAAAAAGGCAAAAGGCTCCTGTAACTCTAATGTTTCTTGTGTCTCTAGACTCGTGGTATTAACTTGTTCTTAGAGTAGACACAGTGTGGTCATCTGTTTATTTATTAAGCTTGGTTATTTTCCTTGACTTAGGCCAGTTTTATAAACCATTAACCTTTGACGCCTTGCTAACTCTTGATTTACTTTCAATAATTATTAAACTCCTGTTAATTTGCTACACTAGCTCATTCATGTGACCCCTTAAACTAAGTTCTCATAGCAATATCCATTGTGGTCTAACATGCTTGAATTTATACGCTTTATATCTTTTGAATTCCAGCATACTTTCACTCTACATCCCTGTTTTGCAGACGGTCTACCACAACAACCCTATCGAGCTTACCATACCGTAGCTTCCGAGGACGGAATCTACATCAGAAAAGGGGGCATGTTAACCTATGATGGACATTGAGACGTACTATGTTTTACGTCATTAATTTAAATATTCTGAGTCATGGGCCGGGCTTGTCGGTAGCACCATATGTTAAGGATGAAGGGATTGGGTGATCGCCGATGAGAGACACACCTTGAATATCAGTAGGATAAGGGTTAGGGTCGGCCGGCCATGTATGGGCGCCCAAGTGTGAACGGCCAAGTCACCTATAAGAGTCAAATGTAACCCTAAAATCCTCATTCTCATGTGTTGTGAATAGAAGAGTGCTCTTGCCTTATCTCCTTGGTTTCCTTCTCCTACGTGTGAGAGAGAGAGAGAGAGTGAGAGAGCGATCGAGCACTGTGTAGTGGCACGGCGGCGGAGAGGCGGTAGAGCAGCGACGGCGGCTCCTCCTTCACTGCTGCGACGTGGGAATCCTTCACGGCGGCGGTTAGAGCGGTGAGTGACACACCCTTGCATTCTGTTTGAGCTTACTTTCCTGGTTGTATGCGTGTAGCCATTCGTGGCTCACATACGGTGTTCGGCAAGTCCCCAGCTACGACCTGTGCGGCAAAGCGCACACTTGGGGAACAGGGATGTGAACTATCATGAGGTGAAGAGGCTCCTTAAGAATAATTCTGAGAGATAAAATTTGTGGGTGAACTACAATATTTCCTGGGTATAGAGGTGATTAGATCATTAGATCACATGATGGAATTTGGCTTTTGTAGAGACAGTATGCTTTAAACATACTATCTAAGTATGGGATGATAAGTTGTAAGTCGATCTTAGTGCCATTGGAGAAGACCATAGAATTGGCTTTAAATATAGATGGTTGTTTGGAGGACCCTACTATGTACAAGCACATTATAGGGGAGTTTGATTTACACAACTATCACTACGCCAAATTTGAGCTATGTTGTGGGATTAGTGAGTTACTTTATGTAGGCCCCAAGGAAGCCACACTTGGATATAGCTAGAAGGATACTCAGCTACATAAAGTCCATAATACACTATGGACATTTCTATGAGGCTGGAGTACATGTACAGATGTAATATGGACTTTTCTAAGAGGCTAGAGTACATGGATTTACAAATGTTGATTGGGCTGGTAGTGTCTCAGATAGAAGATCCACCATAGTGGTTTTATGTTTTTTTTTGGGAGTGCTATTGCTAGTTGGAGAAGAAAGACGTAACCAATGATTTCTTTTACAAGTACAAAGGTTGACTACATGGGTGATGCTATGACAACATGTGAGGTAGCTTGGTTATAGAAGCTACTTGGAGATATGGGAGGGCCCATGGATAGGGGAGTTGTCATTTCTTGTGAAAACATGAGCATCATTTAGTTGGCTAGTAATCTAGTGTATCATGTTAGGATACACATTAAGGTGCATTGTCACTTTGTGAGGGAGAAGGTCCTAGTAGAGGCGATGCTGATTTAGTTCAAATTATCATAGAGGATCAAGTAGCTGACATCTTCACAAAGGCGTTGGGTATAAAGAAGCTCCGTAGGTTTAGGAGATTACTACTTAGAGTGTAGGGTATGGAGTTGAGCTCAAGGGGGAGTGTTGAGATATTGAGTTGAATGAACTAGTGCGAATATGGATGGCACACTAAGATAAAAGGTCTACACTTATGAAACTGGCATGGTTGGTGAGATTATGTGTGATATAATGCCAATGGTTTATAGGCTGTGTGATAGACACTTTGGTTCACTAGAGTTATGGCATAGTTATAGTGTCAGCTCATGTAGTCGCATTCACACTATGGATGGAACTTTGTATGTTTTAGTAGGAGAGTACTTTCCCTTATAGTATGTACTCTTCTCTTTATGTTATAGAGAAGAGAAGATAATAGAATAAAATTTATGTTATGTACTAGAGTTATGGCATAGTTATAGTGTCAGCTCATGTAGTCGTGTTCACACTATGGACCGAACTTTGTATGTTTTAGAGGGAGAGTACTTTCCCTTATATTATGTACTCTTATCTTTATGTTATAGAGAAGAGAAGAGAATAGAAGAAAATTTAGCCATCTTTCTCTCTTGTGTGCTTGTCTATTCTTGTATGTGTGTGTGTTTACTTGTTTTAAGAGGTCAAGCTCACCCTCTCCTCGAGTTCTTTATACCACATTCGAGGCTCTAGTGAGTCTCCATGTAGAAGATAATGAGATCTCTACAAATCCATCTCAATTGGTCCATAAGGCTTCATTACAATTGAGAGAGAGAGAGAGAGAGAGAGAGAGAGAGAGAGAGAGAGCAAACATCTTCAAAAGACCCAATGGGTCTATGAGACCAAAAGCAATACGATAGTGTCTATGTAATCCCATCATGGTATAAACGTCTAGAGCTATGAGTTGGGAATGTCAAATCTAAGCCATGTGATACAAAATGGGGGATCATCATCATCATCATACATCCTATGGAGCTAACTCCTCGGTAGTATGAGGAGAGGGTCCTCAAGCAAGGATGTAACCTGTAGCTTTGTAGATCCATTGGGCATGGAAAGGTGACTCGATGCCTCTCCACGGTCTCCTCAAGCTAGGATTGATGTCTGTGTTGTTGGTAAGGGACAAAGAGTTTAGGGCATTGGGCTCGCTACTACTATAGTATCATGGCGTGATCCACAATCACACCACAATGGGGTCTAGCAAGTGGTCACGGTTGTCAGGCATTTTTCTGAGAGGTGTTTTTGGCTTGTGTATATACGTGTGCATGGCACGTGTGAAGAGTTTGCTTTGAGGGCGTTGCGAGGTGTACAGGGTGGACGATTTGGTTTTGTTCTTGTTGGCAAGCCTATCCAGAACGTGGTTGACTGGAGATGGTTTCAGCTGCTTGGTAGCTTGAAATGTGTGTACGTGTCCCCAAGTATTGGTGTTGGTTTCGTGGGTTGTGTTGAAGGTATGGAAGCATGGGCAATTTAAAGGTGAAGGGGCCAGTGTAGCCTTAGACATGGTGTAAAAAGGATGGTGGCCATCCATTAGGCCTTGGAAAATTAAAAAAAATGATAATATTGATGTGGCCAACTAAAGCAATAGCCACGTAGAGGATAACCGTGCTGCCAGCGTGACATTCTGGAAGCTGGCAAAGAAGCGAAAGGTGGGTCGGGTCGTCAGAGAGAGTTGCTGCCTGGTGGATGAAGGGTTGCCTCGATAGGACGCTGCAGAGGCTAAGGCTGTGGAGTTGCCGCCTTGGCGGGGGGGCTGTTCAAAGAGGCCAGGTAGTCGCCTTGTGCGAGGAACTGAGAGGGTCAGCTGCTGCTGCAGGTGCTAAAGCTTGGAAACGCGGTAGCTGGTGTGGAGGGCGCTAGCTGTGAAAGCTAACGGATGCTGGCGTCAGGCAAAACAAGCGTGGAGGCACAAAGGATAGCAAGGGGAGCCGCCAAAGCAAGGCTGTAGAGAAGAGCCGCCTTGGTGAAGGGCGCCAACGGGTTGGTAAGCGTGGAGGGCACGCGTAAGAAGAGAAGCAGAGGGCTGGTGATAGCAGCGGAGCACGCGTAACAGGTGATCGTGTGGCTGGTGCAACATGTGAGAGAAGAAGAGCTGCTTTGGGTGCAGTTGCAAAGGGTAGTGGACAAGGGGACAGAGGTGACAGGCCGGCAAAGAGTGGCTGGTGTGGGCCGCGTAGGTGAAGCCGACAGTGGACAGTGTGAGCGGGTGTCGAGTGAAGCAGAGAAAAAGATAGGTGTTGCTGCTTGGTGGTGGGGCCGGTAGCATTGAAGAGGAAGTGGGTTTGAAGTGACTGACAGAGGATCAGCACAGAGAGAGAGAGAAGTGTTGGTGTAGCTGCTGCCTGCTGCGACACACACAAAAGTGATGGGCTGCAGAGAGTTGAGGGTTAGCTGGTGGGGCGCCTTCTGAAGAGTGAGTGGCTGGGTTCTTTCTGGTGGGGCGCCTTCTGAAGAGGGAGTGGCTGGGTTCTTTCTGGTGTGATTGGCACAGCACGCAGGCAAGAGGTTCGTGGTGATTGGGGATGTGGTGTATCCTCGGCAGTGAGACAGGATCAGAGTGTTGATGGTTCATGTGTTCGTGGCTGGATGGCTTGGTCATTAGACGCAAGGTTGAATCCCAAAGGTGGTGTGGCCGTGGTGGAATTCCCTTGGCAGTAAATCCAGGCCTGAGTCAGTGTTTGTATGGTTGTGTGAGTAAGGCTTCTGTGTTGGTGGAAGCTTGTATGAAATGTTTTGACTGGGAATATATTGCTGGGTGTTTACTTTGTCTATGGTGCCCCTGTTTTGTGCTGTCTTTCTGGCATGGGTGGTGTGGTGAAGTGTGAGAAGTGTTCCAGCCCGGTGGCTGGTGGTGCCTCCGTTGTGTTTGTGTTTTCCAAGTTTGGGAGGTGAAGGGCTATAGAGGCAAGGGTCTTTCTTTCTTTTTTTCACCTCACATTCTTCTGGTGCCCCCTCTGAGGATAGCTCTGGCGTTGTTCGTTGCCTAGAAGGGCGTGTGTCCTATTGAGGAGAGCTCAGGGATTGTTTTACAGGTTGTCATGATGTGGTCTTATCCGGAGTTTCATGGCCGGAAAGGTGAAGATGTGGTTGAATTCTTCGAGCAGATGGAGTTAGCATGCATTAGCAATCATGTGATGGATGAAGAGCAGGTTCTGAGGTTAGTGAAGATTTTCTTGAAGGGAGATGCCCGAAGCTGGCTTAAAGAATTTGAATCACAGGATGCTGGTGTTTTGACCTTAGACAGGTTGAAAGAAGGCCTTTTGGAGCGTTTTCAGCAAGTGGAGGATTCTAGTGTGCTTTGGCAGGAGTTGAGCATCTTGAAGCAGGTCCATGGGCAATCACTGATGATTTTGTGAAGGTATTTACATGTTTGTGGAGTAAGTGGTGTATGACATTGAAGCAGGAAGTTCCTCCAATGTTTCTGAAAAAGAGCTTGTTTATTGATGGTTTGTTACCCCATTTAAAGGTCAGGGTTGAGTTGAAGAATCCCAAGTCATTTGATGATGCAGTTAGGGTTGCTAGGGAAAAGGAAGGCAAGATTTTGAAGCAGATGGAGATGGGTATTTATCCGTATGAAGGTATTGTGTCTGCAACAAGGGATATGCATGTAAATTTGGTTGAGGTGGATAAGAGTCCTATGCAAAGTTTGATTAGACAAGAGCCTCAAAGGCCGATACAAGTACAAAGGGGAATGTTTTATATGCCTTCTAATTTTTTTCCAAAGTCTTTAAAGCATGTGCAAGTGGATGAGAAGCAGGTGAAGGAACAAAGTGCAGATGAGGAGTTGCCAGTGGATTCTTCTTTGGATTTGGAGGTCGTGGCTATACATGACAGTGATTTGGATGATATGCATGGACATGGAAGTAAAGAGGATGATGCATTGGGATTGGCTGATGATAAGAAGGAAGAGGAGCTAGATACAGGATGTTTTGAGGATGATTCTTTGCTAGATTCTACAAGGGAGGAGGATGGGGTAGAGACTTGTGATGAAGTGAAGATGGTTTATGATGCAGATATGGAGAGCATGGAGGAAGATCCCATTATCATGGATTTTCTTGGATAGCTTGATGGTGGTATGGTACCTGCAATGAATGGTATGGATGTTCTTCCATTTGATGCATTAGGTGCTGGGGAGTCTTTGGATGATGATACTAGGGGGGTTGGCAACATTCAGGAAGGTATGCATGTAGATTTGGCTGATGAAGAGCATTGTGATGAGAGTATTGTGCTTGAGGATGATGTGTGGGAAGTTGGTAGCCTTGATGAGAAAGAGCCAGAGATAGACATGGATGCAGATGTGGTTGAGAGTGTAGCTAAGGCTTCTATGTGGGTTGCTGAAATGTTAAAAGCAAAGTCCAAGGATGACAAGGATTCTGAACCAGTTGAGCTGTATGGTTGTGAAGAGATGCCTCAATTACAAGAGCTGGAAGTGCTTGTGGACACTGCTGTTGGAATGGATCTGGATTTTTGTGTGGATAAAGGTCAAAAGGTTGGAACCTAGCCTTCACTGGTGTTGATGAATGGGATGCTAAATGCTGCAATGCCATAGGTTTTGAAGACGAGGAGGTTTGTTGTGGGTGAAGTGGACGTGGATGAATTTCTGATGCATATGGTTGATGTTTGGTATGCAGTGACGCAACCATGGTGTTTAACAGATGCTGGGGAATGGAATGGTGAGTTGCTGTTTCCTTTTGATCCTGGTGGATAATTACTGGACTTTATGCTGCTGAGCATGACTGCTCTAGCAGATGGGGAGGTTGGCAAAGTATGTTAGGCGTTTTTCTGAGAGGTGTTTTTGTCTTGTGTATATACGTGTGCATGGCAGGTGTGAAGAGTTTTCTTTTGAGGGCGTTGTGAGGTGTACAGGGTGGACGATTTGGTTTTGGGCTTATTGCAGGCCTGTCCGGAACGTGGTTGGCTGGAGATGGTTTCAGCTGCTTGTTGGTAGCTTGAAATGTGTGTACGTGTCCCCAAGTATTGGTGTTGGTAGCTTGAAATGTGTGTACGTGTCCCCAAGTATTGGTGTTGGTTTCGTGGGTTGTGTTGAAGGTATGGAAGCATGGGCAATTTAAAGGTGAAGGGGCCAACGTAGCCTTAGACATGGTGTAAAAAGGATGGTGGCCATCCATGGTGGCCATCCATTAGGCCTTGGAAAATTAAAAAAAATGATAATATTGATGTGGCCAACTAAAGCAATAGCCACGTAGAGGATAACCGTGCTGCCAGCGTGACGTTCTGGAAGCTAGCGAAGAAGCGAAAGGTGGGTCGGGTCGTCAGAGAGAGTTGCCGCCTGTGGTGGATGAAGGGTCGCCTCGATAGGACGCTACAGAGGCTAAGGCTGTGGAGTTGCCGCCTTGGCGGGGGGGCTGTTCGAAGAGGCTAGGTAGCCGCCTTGTGTGAGGAACTTAGAGGGTCAGCTTGCAGGTGCTAAAGATTGGGAACGCGGTAGCTGGTGTGGAGGGCGCCAGCTGTGAAAGCTGACGAGTGCTGGCGTCAGGCAAAACAAGCGTGGAGGCGCAAAGGATAGCAAGGGGAGCCGCCAAAGCAAGGCTGTAGAGAAGAGCCGCCTTGGTGAAGGGCGCCAACGGGTTGGTATGCGTGGAGGGCACGCGTAAGAAGAGAAGCAGAGGGCTGGTGATAGCAGCAGAGCACGCGTAACAAGTGGTCGTGTGGCTGGTGCAACATGTGAGAGAAGAAGAGCTGCTTTGGGTGTAATTG